>NC_137465.1:72257997-72857997 GCF_964235325.1 Thermobia domestica | reverse complement strand
CGGAAAGTAGCACGTGAAATGGGAGTAGCACAAGATACTGTTTGGAAAGTAGTACACGAGCAACAGTTACACCCCTATCATCCGCAGAGGGTTCAGGCCTTACGTCCAACTGACTTTCAACCTCGCGTTCAGTTTTGTGAGTGGTTTCTCCAACGCTCTGTAATTGATCCGCAGTTTGCTTCCTACGTGCTTTTCACCGACGAAGCTTGGTTTACGAAAGACGGGATATTTAATAGTCACAATAGTCATGTATGGGCAGACGAAAATCCTTATGCAATTGGGGAAAGGGGTCACCAAGACCGATTCGCCATAAATATGTGGGCGGGTATTATCAGTGATCAGATAATAGGTCTATATTTACTACCACCACGATTAACTGCACCAGTGTATACGAGATTCCTACAAGACATACTTCCAGAGTGACATACTCGGTGTTCGTCAACGGATGTGGTTTCAACATGATGGCACCCCAGCCCACTTTTCAGCTAGTGCTCGAGAGTATTTGAATCAAACGTTTCGTGACAGATGGATTGGAAGAGGCGGTCCTTGTAATTGGCCTGCACGTTCCCCAGATTTGCCTCCACTTGATTTTTTCTTGTGGGGTCATGTCAAAACACTTGTCGATGAAACGCCTATAGACAACGCAGAAGAACTATTAGCACGAATACTCGCTGCCTGTGATACTATAAGAACAGCTCCTGGGTTGTTACAGCGGATGCGTCAGAACTTACTGCGACGCTGTAACGCCTGTGTTGAAGTAGAGGGACGCCATGTCCATCACCTATTGTAGGATAATTGGGAGATTTGTCTCGTTTACAGGTAATTGATGATGTTCTTGGCTGCATCCAATCCTGCTGTAAAATGTTGATTGAAGACATTATTCCCATTCTTGTGACTTTTGTTTTTAGGAAACAACCTCTTTTGCATTATGGTTGTTTCGCTCAGTTTTGTTTATTTGTTTTCAATGACAACAATACATGGAAGAAAGACTTTAATAGTGTGATCCTTTTACAACATTTTAGTAAGTTTCATGACTATTACCTTTTATTAAAAGCGTCTGTTCAATAATAGGACAGCGTAATATCACGTATTTACCATTTGTACCAATTTATTCACATTTTTCTTTCATGTTTCCCACTCTTATTTAGTGCACGTTATGCAACCACACATGGCACGTATAAAACTGTTCGCCATTTTGTGTTTGTGCGAGATATCGACTTAGTACAGACGCATTATTGCTAGCAGTTGGGACCCATCTTTCGACCCATCTTTCTTGACAGATTATCCGGGAATCCCTACGCTCCTTTGGGGAATCCCTTGTGCACGAATTGCACGATCTCGACCTAAGCATTTTTGAATACAGCAGCTTCGGTGTCTTTGACGTGACCATGCCGCATTAGCTCTATCATTCACCATAGTCGAGCTATAGAGCTTTGAATGTCATTTTCCCACGCTTTCGGCACCTTGTAGCTCCGAAATTATGTACGCTGGACAAAAGTTTATTTGAACTTTTTTTCTTGTTTCCGTGTCAGGAATCATACCTTAAATTTTGTAACATAGTCACGCGGTCACCCTGTATATATATATAATCACATATGTCAGTTATGATAAAAAATAAACTCAATGAATAAATGATTATTGCATATACTTTTATATAATAAACAGTTATATATTGATAATAAATACTTCATCGCTCCCAAATCTGGAAAACGGACGTTCTTAATACATTATACAATCCTTTCTGAATGATTATTTTACTATCTGACAACGGAAGGTTACGAAGTAGCTCCGCTAACATCCGAAAGAAACCATTGTGATTGCGTTTGATATGTTATAACTAGATGAATCCCAAAGTTATGCGTGTTACCGGGCGGGATATCGTGCATTACAACATATTTTCTAATGTAAAGGTTAGCTGGCAGAATAGTTTGAACCGGGTCATTGGTTCAGAAACTCTAGGGTAGATGTGAAACTCGACAAACACGTATCCCATCGTTTTAAGGACACACTTTTTGAGGTAAAAAAAATTCCCTAGGGTCCCAGACAGGGGCCAAATCAAAAGTTTGAAATGGAAAGGGGGGTTAAGTACCATATCATTTGAAAGCTGTTGTGAAACGAAAGAAGATGGAGCAAGTCTCGACTCTCTATGACAAACCTGTGCAAAATGACAGCAGGTCAAAATGTAAACACAAACTAAATTGAAAAGTCTCTGGCCACCCCTATAAATCAGAAACGATGAGACAAATATGAAAACAGGAAAACACATGTGGGATCCCTGATTCGATCCCCGGCCAATTAAGTTTGTGGTGGACAACATCGTGTCCGTGGGTTTTCTCGGTTTACTCCTCTTTCCTCCCATAATCTCCTTTCATCAATTCTTCCATCATCACTCATTTGCCTTAATTGCCATTCTCCTTTAACCTAAAAGACATAATCGAGAGACGTTAAACTGAAAGATTTCATTTTATTTGAATCATTTTTTCTTAAATTGAGGTGATTCATTTGCTGTATTGAGTCAATTCAGAATTACAAATATCTTTCTTCCCACACATTTTAAAATGAACTAAGACACGGCGTAAGTTTTAACATAGACTTTTCGCAGATTAAAGAAAGAAAAAAAAACTTACTTTACAACGATAACAATACAAAGCGAATTAATGCCATACGGAAAGCAAAATAAGGATTTACAAGCATGCTCAACTTAATCATAATACCTGTGTTATACACTGTCAAACTCGGGAAAGTGAATTGTTAGTAATGCATCCCATCTCATCTATTTGAAGTAAAACATACTTAGCAGTAACTTACCAGTATTTGTTAAGATAATGAACATGATTTTCTGTTGTGTATCTGCAGCCAAAGATGAATGTAAAGGATAATAAATGAAAAATTTTAAAATTTGTATCACAATTTGTTTATACACTTTTCTTACAATCTATTGGTATCTGAATGCGGTATTAAATGGCACCATTTGAAGAGGAAACAAACTATAGTACACAAGGACTTGGTTAACTAGAAATTAATGTTCTTCTGAATACCGAGGATGTATGAGACAAGATCATTGCTTTTAAAGTGGGACTTTCAATCAATCACTATTCGGGTTCTATGTAAGGCTTCATGCATCAACTGGGGATTGTACCAGCGAATACATGCATAGAAAATACAAACGTTACTCCCTTAGCTACGAAGAGGTCCGTGGACGGAAATGAAAAATAAAAAAAGTAAACTACAGGCTGTAAATTGATACTTCTAACACACTTTAAACTTCATTCAATTTATTTCGAGACGAGACCGAGATTGAGAAAAGACCAAGACGACAATTTTCGACTCGAAACGACATAGAGACCGCTATTTGTGGACCGAGATTGTATGCAGTCTCATCTCGATACCATATCCACCATAATTTCAAAACAAGTACTTTCTTTCTTTTTCTCCTCTTGGTAAACAGAAGATCATTTTGCTGGGGCTAACAGTACACCGTATGTGCAATGAACTGTCATTTATAGTTTAACTCAGGGGTAAAAGTGGATCTGAAAAGGTAGGGGGACGCACAACGTCACGCCATCCCTCGTGCCTATCTTTGCCCATTCTATTCTTTTAGAAAGTGGGGGAGCGCCATATCGTGTAATGTGGGTTCCTGCCACCACAGCATGGCGCGTCCTCAGGTTGCAGATCGAGGACAAGGCCTCTAGATATAGAAATTAGCTGCGAATATACTGAATAAGCAGTCGCGGACACACGACAAGTAGTGGTCCTCCAGCTTGGGGTTTTCGGTAAGGCTAACAACCTCATCCTGTTAAAAAAAAAAAAAAAAAAGTACTTTTTCAGAAACATTCACAGAAGCCTCGGACCAGGACTGATAACTTGGCGCGACCTCAGCTAAAGAAAATGGACATTATATTTGGAACATGGAATATTAGAAGTCTTTGTAGGGCAGGCGCGTTAAAATCCGTAAGGAGTTAGTTATAGGAATACAGTATGGACCTAGTAGAAGTTCAGGAATTTAGGTGGAAAGGAAATGGAACTGTGACGTAAGGATATTTTCCGTTCTTTTACGGGGAAGGAAATAAAAAACACCAATCAGGAACAGGGTTTTTTGTTCATAAGCGAATAATATTAGCAATTAAGCGGTTGAATTTGTTACTGACAAACTTCCTTTTATTGTTCTTAAGATTAAGTGATGTGATATTATTGTTTTAAATGTACATGCCCCAACAGAGAAGATAAGGATGACAATGTAAAAGACAATTTTTACGAAGAAGTGGAATGGATATTTGACCAACTTCCGCAATACCGCATCATAATTCTATTAGGGGATTTCAATGCGAAGGTAGGACAAAAGGATATTTTCAAACCGATTATAGGGAACGAAAGTCTGTATAAGAAAATAAATGCCAACGCTGTTAGACTTGTGAACTTTGCCACGTCCAAAAACACTATCGTGAAGAGTACATAATTCCCACATCGCGATCATAAATACACTTGAACTTCACCAGACAAAAAAACACATAATAAAATTGATCACGTTTTAGTAGAGAGAAGAAGACAATCTAGCATAATTGATATCCGGTCGTTTAGAGAGGCTGATTGTGACACTGGTCACTACCTGGTTACAGCGATAATAAAAGAGAGATTATCGTTGAATAAAAGAAATATGCAATGTCTGAAAACGGAGAGGTTTAATTTAAAGAAATTAGAGGAGAGCCAGGTAAGAGAGGAATACCAGATTGAAGTTTCGAATAGATTCTCGGCTTTAGAAGATTCGGAGTGCACTAGTGTTGAGGATACCTGGATTGAAATTAGAGATAGCATTAAAATTTCAGCAAAAGAAAAATTGGGACACGCGGAAATACGTAGGAACAAACCTTGGTTCGACCAGGAATGCATTAAACTAGCAGAGAAGAGAAAACAGGCAAAATTATGCTGGCTACAAAATCCGAATGAAATAACTACACAAAATTTCGCAGATGCCAGGCGGGAAACTTCCAAAACGTTTAGAACAAAGAAACACGATTTTTTGAAAGCTAAAATTAGGGAACTTTAAGATAATAGTAAAAATAAAAACATTAGGGACAGGTATAAGGGGATCGACGAATTTAAGAAAGGCTATCAACCTCGTGCTTACATATTAAAGAAAGCTGAGGGAACAGTTGTCACTGATACAGATAACATTTTAAATATATGGAAAAATTTCTTTGACGATTTGCTTAACATCCAACCAGAAAGTAATGTGGGTGAAGAAAGGGAAATACACACAGCGGAACCTTATATTCCAGAACCCAACCGATTAGAAATAGAAATCGTTATAAAGAAATTAAAGAAACACAAATCTTCGGGTGTAGACGAAATTCCGGTTGAGATAATTTTAGCTGGAGGCAAAAAATTGTGGGACAAGATACACAAACTCATTCTCCTTATCTGCAACAAGGAAGAATTGCCTGTGGAAGAGTGGAAAGAATCAATCATTGTTCCAATTTACAAGAAAGGCGATAAAACTGACTTAATAATTACCGAGGCATTTCTCTTCTGTCAACATCCTATAACATCCTATCAAACATTCTATTAGCAAGATTGGCCCCATACGCAGATGACATTATTGGAGATTATCAGTGCGGATTTAGACGAAATCTATCAACTATCGACCAAATATTTACCATTCGCCAAATACTCGAAAATAAGTGGGAATATAATACACCGGTATATAACTACTTATTGATTTTAGAAAGGCTTACGACATGGTTAGGGGAGAAACATTGTAAAACGTTCTTATAGAATTTAGAATACCGAAAAAGCTAATTAGATTAATTAAGATATGTTTAAATGAATCTCAAAGTAAAGTCCGGGTAGGAAAATTTTTGTCCACGAGTTTTCACGTCGAGGATGGCCTGAAACAGATAGATGCGTTGTCGTCATTATTATTCACGTTTGTCTTTATTTATTATTTACAGTTATTGTCGTTATTTACAATTTTGTGAAATATAACTAATGTAATTGCATAACTAATGCAATTAGAAAACTAAATACATGGAAGTCTGTCCGGATTGTAACATGGCAAATTATGGGTGCATTAAAATATTAAATAATACTTTTGATAAAGTGGATACTTTCAAATATCTAGGATCAATATTAGCAAACGAAAACCGTATTCACAAAGAAATTAAATGTGGACTAAAAGCAGGAAATTCGTGTTATTACTCAGTTCAAAATGTCTTGTCGTCGCGAATTCTGTCGAGGAGTTTGAAGCTTTAAATATAAAACGATAATCATGCCTGTTGTTCCGTATGGTTGCGAAACATGGTCGCTTACTCTGAGGGAAGAACATAGACTGAAAGTATTTGAGAACAAGATACTGAGATGAGTATTCGGACCCAAGAGGAACGGGAATGGTGAATGGCGGAAACTTCATAACGAAGAACTACATAATTTATGAGGTTTACCAAACGTTGTTAGGTCATCAAGTATAGAAGGCTTAGGTGGGCAGATCATGTAGCTAAGATAGAAGAAAGTAGAAACGCTTTCAAAGTCTTGATCGGAAGATCAATCGGAAAACGACTATTGGGAAGACCTAGGCGCAGATGGGTAAACAATATTAAGTTAGATCTGGCAGAAATAGGAATACAAAGTAGAAACTGGATCCACTTGGCTAAGGACAGAAGTCAGTGGAGAGCTTTTGTGGAAGCGGCATTGAACCTCTGGGTTCCACAGGCTATAGAGTTAGTTTTTAGTTTGTTAGTTAGTTAGTGTGGGCGCCATAGATAATTTTTGAAAGTGGGGTAAGGGCGTCCCCTAACGTTCCCCCTGAATTTTACCCCTGGTTTAACTCATATAGCCTCTTTCGGTAATCATATTTAACATAAGAACCGAAAACTAGTTGACATATGTTTTTTCTCCTAAACTTTTCTTCTTAGTATAGTTACTCATTACCTTATTTGTATTTTTAGCGTTAATATCAATACAATACTGTTTACATCTTTCTACCAACCTTTCCGATGAAGTACTTTGTTAATTTTCTGAATATAACAAAGACTACGGTACGGTATATTCTACGGTACCGGAGAGAATACGGTATATTCTGCTCGGTCTAATTTTACTGACAAATTTCTCACAGACTAACGGTGTCTCAGGAAAATGAGTGTGAATTGATTGATTGAGGTTTAATAGGGACATCAACATCGAGGCTATTTTTCCCCATCACGAATATCAATAAAACATTTCCTATGCACTTTTCTCTTATTAAAACATTTCTTTTACTTTTTACGTCACTACATACATGGACTTTTTCGTAACTTGAGCAATTTAATACGTTCGGTACACCTTGCAACGTAACTTTTCTGAAGAACAAATACCTACATGGCAACACTGCAGAAGCATCTACGGGGAAGAAGGTGAATCGTTGTATAACGTTACTTCCCCTTTTATCTCATCTTACCTGCGCCTAATTACCCGGCAGAGTTGCGTATCCTACAGGCATATCCCAAGTGTTAATCATATTGGCTTAAACAACCAATGAACTCTCTTTAACAATTAACTTAGACGTTAAGCACAGCGACCCCGAGAAGACGACGAGGCGCCGCAGGAAGCGAAAGACTTTTGACGAAGAAAAGGACGCGCCTTGCCTTTGAAGGTCGTTCTAAGCATTTGAGCAACCACCAAATGCCAGGGTAAGCATAGCGTACATCTTCCGAGTAATTAAATACCTCCCTCGTCCACAACTGTAGGAAACTCAAGAAAGACCAAAGCGGCCTCAAGTACTTCAAGTGGGCTTTCCTTGAAAATCGTTGGAGGAAAATTCAGGGAAGAAATTTACATAAAGGACTCACTCACATGAAGTTACGTGTAACGTCTCTCTATACGTTATTTAAAATGGTCTCCCCTTTCTAGGTGTTTAGGAGAGGTTTGCAAAATTAATAGCTTCATTTCGTCCTTATAATCAGTGACATAATGAGAAAGTGAGTTCCCTGTTGCACCAAAAAGATATTATTTCATTCCTATTACCAAAGACATGTAAAAAGAGTCATACATGCATATGTTAAAGTCGTAATCCTAATTTAAATTGATAATCCTATTTATAAAAGAGGTACACTCATGTCCAAAATGATTGTCGCATATCTATATTGTCTTCTTGTAAGAATATAATTTGATAATGATTTTGCAGGGCACTTTTAATACTGATACTATGTGTATAATTGGGAAATGTATATTTGTGGTAAATTTCATAGGGAAATAATTATAAATATGAAGATTAGAATGAGTAAAACAAAATGTTGCTAAATGGACAAGAAGGTTTTCGTTCGTTTTATTTTTCATATTTACTGCTCTTTTGACATGAAATTTGCCACATACATGCCTTTCCCGATTATACACATACTAACATTATAAGAAATACCGAGCGAATTCGTTATCCAATTATATTTCTTTAACAACATATTTATAGACATGCGACAATAATTTTGGACATGAGTGTACGTCTCTGTATCACGGTAATCCCTGATAGTAAATAGGCACGCTAATATGTGTCGCTACCAGCGCTGCCTATCATCCTGATGTGAATGGATGTTCCTAGCATGCAAACAATTTGCTGATTTAAAACTATTGTTTCAACTTAATTATTCGAAAATACATGGGCTCCATAACCATACTTAGACTTGAGTATTACTAGGCCTATTTGTCCATTCCTACAGTGATATATTATGGCGATTTAATTGCAACTCAAACTGTATTCTTTCAAAATGAATAGCGATGACTGAACTTAGACGTACTTTGTTATTTATTGTTAGGACAAGGCATATAACCACATTTAGATCTGAGCATTAATATTCATCTATTCCTACAGTGATATATTACGGCTATTTAATTGCAATTCAAACTATATTCCTTAGAAGGAAATTAGGAAAAAAATGTTAAATGTATACAATTAGAGATTTCAATCAAGAACAAGAACGATTTTAGCCTATAGTTCAGTAATTCTCAACTGGTGTTCCGCGGCAAGATTCGGTGTGTGTGCAGCGGAAATATAGAAGCTATGTGACAATGAAAGTAGGAAATAATTGAAAGTAATATCAACATACACTTGAAGAAAAGAAACTAGAAAAATATTCCACAAGTATTAAAAAATATATTTTCTAGAGATATTCAAGAATGTAGGCTAGACTATAAATTGACAAGTTAGTAAACTACCTCCTACTGCGCACGCGCGAGCGTCAGTAGGCGTGGTTTGCCCCTTTCAGGCATTTCCTTCAATTTCTCCAACATAATATGAGCAGAGTTACAAAGCAAACAATTTTATTGTGCATTTAACAACGGTTTGGACTTCCTTTATGGAAAGAAAATGTGCATGCTTGCACTTCGTTTTTTCATCTATAGAATAACACCAGAATATATTTTTCTAATATGTTATATTTTGAAATATCTTAGAGGCTATGCATAGGGTAAAATATTTTTCAAAAATAAAAATGATATTCATGATAACATGGAAAGAGAATATACGATAAAGATTTTACGTATTAAAAGTACACTTAGATATACACAGCGTATGAAACATGAAGAAAGATCTAAGTTGTGTTTTAAAACAAACTCGTAGTCGCTATTCATCCTGGTTCTTGAGTTATAGATTTCTAACTAAACTATTTATTATGCTCGGAAAATCTGTTTCAGTGGTTGCGGTGCTGAGAAGTATGTAATCTGCAAATAGAGTCACAAAAGGATAAAGTCAAAGGACTTCGCAATGTTAATTAGCCTCAGGAGCGGATCTAGGGAGCTATCGCCCTTCCCCCCGCAGAAGAAGGAACTTTATTATTTTATATATAAATAAAACCAACCCCAGAGTTTGGAGCTCTGAAAAGTAGCTGTAAGTAGCGGTATTACAACCTCCACCTCCCCCCGAAGTCCGTCGTGGATCCGCCCCTGAGGTTAGCAGAATAAACCAGTTATATCATGATCGAAATTAGTGGTGGACACAAAAACCTGTTTTTCGGTTTTTGGCTTGGGTGCAACAGACTTGCGCACACTTGAGATCCAAGAGTGCGCACACTTGAGATCCAAGATTGCGCACACTTGAGATCCAAGATTGCGCACACTTTTCAGTTATACAGATCAAGATCCAAAAATCCAGGTTTGCGCACAGTTTTTTTACAACGCTGCCAAATTTAGATGTTTACAGGGTGATCCAAAAGTAGGTATAAAGTACCGTACTGATTAGGCTCATTGCATTTCATATCATTTCTTATTGGTATCTTTCAGATAGGCTTGGTTTTTTTATTATTTGCTTTTAATGTGTTTTACTTACATCTTAAGCTAGGAAGAGCCGAAGCAAATAAACCCATAAACTAGAATGTTATACTTGATCAATGCAGGGGTGTATACCTACTTTTGGGCCACCCTGTATTATTATGAAAATGAAAAACTAACTTTGTGTTAACCAGATCAAAATAGCATAGTCAATGTGCCAAAAATTTACTTTACTTTCTTTGGCAAGTATGAAACACTATTTGAGACTCAGCATCCACGAAAACGGACATTTCTCCTTTCGCCGTAATAACATCTTCGATCTCTGCCATCTGCTTAATAGCTTGGAATGTGCATATGAGTCGAGTAGGGGCT
This sequence comes from Thermobia domestica, assembly GCF_964235325.1. NCBI lineage: Eukaryota > Metazoa > Arthropoda > Insecta > Zygentoma > Lepismatidae > Thermobia > Thermobia domestica. Next base: position 72,847,398 of record NC_137465.1, on the reverse strand, counting down.
AATTTATTTCGACAATTATACATTGCTTCTCTGCAACTCCTCATATCTTTATTAGGGATGGGCACGAGCGAGCTCGAGCGAGTTTTCTTGAAACTCGACTTGAATTTGGGTCGAGTTTCGAGTCGAGTCCAGTCAAAACGAGTCAATTCGTCCTAAATCCTGTGTGTAGTTCCAAGTACAAGTACTCCCTTCAAGTATCCTATATAGATAATATAATTATCAATATCACTACTACATTTATTATTATTATTATTATTATTATTATTATTATTATTATTATTATTATTATTATTATTATTATTATTATTATTATTATATGAACACCGTGTATAATCTTTGAAAGATATGCGGTTTGTATCTGAATAGTAAAAGCTAATTGACTGTCGATCTCGGTCGTCCTGGTCTTTAGAAGGCAAGGACATCGGTCAGGAGGTTCTGGGTTTGAGTTCCGGAGGAGCAAGTATTCGAGCTCCAGCCAAAAATTGTTAAAATAAGGCACCTGCCAAACATGTTCAAAACTGTTCGGCCCGGGTTTAGGATCATCAACGGCTTGAGCGGCTCGGTTCACAGCCCATTCACTGTCGAGCCGAACCGAGAAGTGAGACGAGCCAACAGCTCACTCAACCGAGCCGAACCGAATTGAGCTGACTACTCACCCCAACCGAGCCGGTTCGAGCTATTGGTTGATTGATTTTGAGTTTAACGGTCCTTTCAGCAGCGAGCCTATCTGAGACGGGACCTACTGATTAACGTGGAATCCAAACTACACGAGCTCCCACCGGGAATCGAACGCGGGTCTCAAACACCAAAGGCGCGTACGCTAACCGCGTAGCCACGAAGGAGTTCTTCGAGCCATTGGCTCAGTTGAGCTGAGTAGAACCAAGTTGATGGACTCGCTTCAACGGAGCTGGCTGGAGCTGATGGCTCACATGAGCCGAGTTGGTGGCTTATCCCAGCCAAGCCAGCTCAATTGATCTGAGCAGATGGCTTGGCTTGGGCAGGCTACATCCCAACCGAGCTGGCTTGAGCTGTTCGCTAAGTTGAACCTAGCAGAGCCGGTTGACATCACTATCCGGGTAGGCTTATGCTTGGGCTCAAAACTTAGACTGTGCAGGTCTCAGCCTTGACGGTAACAACTACAGTATATATACAGGGTGTTTCAGATAAAACGTCCAGTGCTTATAAATCAGAAACGGCTGGGAATAAAAAAGATGAAACAAAAACTGAGATAGGAAAATGTCATAGAGCACATCACATGGGGTTATTGTAGTTCCAAATCGAAAATTGTTTCCTACAAAAGTTGTTTCGTCTTTCAAGGACTACCGAATGAGGTATGATTCAATACATGTTTCCATTTGAACATTTAAAGTTGGCCTCTGGGCCCCCTTCAAGGAGGGCCCTGGGGGTCACATCAACAACACCATGTGATGTGCCCTATGACATTTTCCTGTCTCAGTTTTTGTTTCATCTTTTTATTCCCAGCCGTTTCTGATTTATAAGCACTGGACGTTTTATCTGAAACACCCTATATATATATATATATATATATATATATATATATATATATATATATACAATGTCTCGTTATAAAAATCTATTGTCGTCTCGTTTTCGAGACGAGACTAAATGCACTAAAAGAAAAAGTACCCCACGAGATGCACTAAAAGTAAGAGATAAGATGCACCCCTGTCAAAAGAATCACTAAAAGTATTCCACGTTACCGCTTACATATGGATTTCACTTTCCAATCTAATCAGGCCATGATTTCAAAACGAGTTAAAACGAGCTGAACGAGCGAGCCATTTATCAAACTCGACTCGACTCGAAACTCGAACTCAGAACACTGACTCGGCTCAGACCTCGACTCGTGAAAATTATCTTTGACTCGACTCGTTCCCATCTCGAATCTTTATGAGTAAATTGTACACAATCGTCATCTTTGAAAGCTCCTGCCGGATAATCTTATTAGGTTTATCACTAACATATTTCATTGCTTTTCTCTTACATGCTTCGTTTAGAATATGCTTCTGAAGTTCAAGTCTAATAGTAACTTCAGAATATACTTCTGAAGTTACTATTGGACTTCAACATTTTACAAAATTATTGACCTGCTGTAGGATTTTGAAAACTGGAGAAAGCCAAAAAATATTACAATTGAATCATTTAGAATAATTTTGATTCCTGATATCCTGAAATTTGTCTTTACAAATAAAAGTAGGTGGTGGTGTTTTCCCTTCCAAGTACGAATAACTAGTATTTCAGATTTAGCGTCCAGAAATCTTATTTTCATTTCTTCATTCGACGTTGTGTACAATTCTGTTTTTATCACCTGGCAACGTCGATTCCCGATCCTGTGCGCAATCCTGGCCAAAGATACTGTCAATCAATCTCTTATCTGGCATTTACTGATAAAGAAGAGAAGTGTGCGCAAGTCTGTGACTCCCTTCGGCTTTTAGAAAAACCGAAATCGATTTTCGAGAATTTTCAAAAAACCGGTTTTCACCGAAATCGGTTTTGGTTTTCATCGAATCCAGTTTCGTTTTTTTTTTCAAATTGGTTCTATTTCTGACCAGAATAGTGTTTCGTTGTTCTCCAGAAACCGATTCCATTTCCATAGAAATAGTTCTGTGTGTTTTCCAAAAATTTTCCCCGAAACCAGTTTCAATGAAAACCGAACCGGTTTTGAAGAAAGCCAAACTGGTTTTGAAGAAAACCGAAACCGGTTTTGGTGAAAAAACGAACATGTTTTTGGAGAAAACCAAAATGTCGGTTTTCGGTTTTTCTAGAAACCGGTTTTTGTTTTTATAAAAACGGTTTTGCCCATCCCTAATCGAAATACGTATTCTATAATATAAGCTCAAAGTTCAGACGCTGAAAATTAATTGTACAATTCTAGATTGAAAAAGAAAGAAAAAAATTGGACATGAATTTGAGTAAGTCACGCCATCTATTAGTACTATTATTATGGGCTGTTAAACGTGTATTTTATAGAAGTGTAAACAGTGCATTTCAACAACATTATATAGTCTAGATTGAAAATTTTCAACTTTACAATTATGAGAAATGAAGACCTTTCCTCATAAAATGTATTATTTAGCCGCCGGTCTATTGGTCTTACACCGTTTTTATTCTGGGTACCTTGTTCTGTGTAGTGATGTAATGCAGAATATGAGACGTCTATCTGTGAAGAGGTAAATCTACAGAGTAAATTTTACTAATTCTTCCACCGAACGTTGCGTTATAATTGGTTTTTGCAATTTGCAATTAATTAATTAGCTATTTTTTTTAAAAAATGAGGACATTTTGCCCCCTAAGAAGGGCAGTAGATTGTCTTACCAGAGGACATTCTCGTGAAATTGTACGTAAAATGCACTAGACCCTAGCCAGAACACCAAGATAGGAAGGGTCGAGATCATTTTTAGGATGCTGAGTTGAGTTCACCTTATTTACATACATATCAAGGGGTAAAAGTAAGTCCTCCCAGTCCCTAAAAAATTATAATGCGCAAAGATAGGCAGGGGGAACGGCGTGGCGTCATGTCGCTACCTACCGCCCCCTATCTTTTCAGATCCACTTTCACCCCTGTGCATACCAACAAACAACTGGAAGTTTCAGGAGGGCTCAAGTGGTCGGAGTGGGTCTCAATTTCCTGGCCACCTCCAAGCTACGGCCCTGGAATGTACGAGCACTTTTAAAACATATAGCATTTGAAATTTCTACTTCAATTGTGTTATATCCAGTTTGTAGTGAGCAGCAGTGGAATACCGAAAGAAATCTTGAACAAGGTACGAAAAAAAATTAAAAATATTAAGATATAAGATTACAAAAATATCCTGAAAAGATATTAATTTGCGAGCTTGAAACCCCTTCTCTCCTTTTTTGAAATTCTACTAGAGTAGCGGTTCTCAACCTAATTCGTATCAAGACCCCCATTTCACATACCGTCTTGCCAGCGACCCCCTTATAATTTCTGGTTTGTAATAAGCTTGTGAGATTTTTAATACACCTATTACGGAGATCTCACGATATCCATCTATTTCTATAATAGTACAATCCATTTCTTGTATATTGTGGATACAGTAACTTCCCTAAAAGCGAATGGATTAAAACCAAATATGGTCAGTTATATTACAAATATCGAATCTGATCCATCCTACTGTTTCAAAATGAAGGCCGTTTGAAAATTTTAGATCTTCATAACTCCCTCAATTTAGGGTCATATGATAGAAAAATAAAGTGATTTCTAATTTTGGTTTTAAAAAACTAAGACAGTTGTTAAAAAATGTATCGAGTGTTTTAAATGACTTGGTAATGTGCGTCGCAAAGATTGAACCGGACATTGACGCACTAGTGAAGTTACACCATGCTCAGATATCTCATTAACTTTCAATTGTAATTGTATTTCAATATGCAAGTTTTGTTGCATTTGTATTTTTCTGGTATTTCAATAGGCAGTTACTATTAGTTTCATATCATACCCCTTTCATTTAAATTGATTTCTAAACAACTCTGCACCTGTTAAAAATGTTTAGTAGACCTATTTTTTGTTGTTCTAAACAGTATGTACAAAAATAAAAATATGCTTATCAGAACAAAATTCAAAATAATATTTAAAGAAGATAGTAATTTTCCGGTAGAAGATATTAATTATATTTATCTCTTCTGCTTATTTTCGCCACCCCTACGGGTCTCGACCTCCAGGTTGAGAAACAGTGTACTAGAGAACAGCACTGTATGCGTGGATTTTCTGAGGATTTTATATGTAAACTACTTCAAAACCATAAGTAATTATTTTTTACAACATCGTATGACGACGCAGCGGCTGCCGTCATTTTCCGTTTTCTCGAGTTCAGGCGTTTACATTGTTTTGAATATCTCAGCATGTATTTATCCTACCAAATTGAAAATTGCTGGACGTCTCCAACTTGTGCAGAGCTAAAACTTTGATCTCTTAACATTTTTGCCTAAAACCACTTGAAAGCGGTGAAATCAGGGCCTATAGTAGCAACATTTTTGGACATTGGACTGGAAATTCATTGTTGTGACGTAAAATAAAATAGGATGAATGGTTAGTCCAGTCATGGTTTTGAAGCTCGTTTCTTTCCTCTAGTTGAGACTCACTGTCTTACTATACCCACAGCAGCACTGGTGAAGAATGCTGCTATCAGCAGAAGGCGAGAAAAGTCAAAATGTACACTTAACAAAAAGTCCGTAAGTACTCATTGCTCTTGCTGCTTGCTATATCAATGATATTCAATCATGTTCATTCTTGTTTTACCTGTCAACCCATGCATAAGACTATTGTCCTTTCGTTTAATCTACATTCCCTAGTTCAGTAAACACTCACTCGCTGTAAACACTGACTGGGGAATGTAGATCAAACGAAAGGACAACAGTCTTTTGCATGAGTTGACAGTTAAAACAAGAATAAACATGATTGAATATCATTGGTATAGCAAGCAGCAAGAGCAATGAGTACTTACGAACTTTTTGTCAAGTGTACATTTTGACTTTTCTCGCCTTCTGCTGATAGCAGCATTCTTCATTAGTGCTGTTGTGGGTGTGATAAGACAGAGTCACAACTAGAGGAAAGAAACGAGCTTGAGAACCTTGACTGGACCAACCATTCATCCTACTTTATTTTACGTTACAACAAAGAATTTCCAGTTGAATTTGTGAACAAAACACCTCCTATAGTATGACGCCATTCCTTAATACTTTGACCCACTTCCGCTCAAAAACACAAAACGAGCTTTGCTCTGTGCTATGGTATACTAAAGAAGTAACTATTCCCAAAATTTCAGATTTTTTATCCAGGCCCATTGAAAATATTGGACAGTGAAATATGCCAAATTGGCATAATTGCCCAACTTTTCGATTTTTTCAGATCTTTGGGAGCAGCTAGAGGTCTGAAAATTTTTGTGTATAAACTTATGACTCCGGACTAAATGCACACATAAATTCAGACCTCTACGTCAGTTGCTTCCTTTTTCCAAACATGTTTCCAATGTCCAAAAATGTTGCTACTACAGGCCCTGATTTCACCCCTTTCAAGTGGTTTATTCAAAAATGTTAAGAGATCAAAGTTTTAGCTCTGCACAAGTTGGAGACTTCCAGCTATTTTCAATTTGGTAGGATAAATACATGCTGAGATATTCAAAACAACGTCAACGCCTGAAATCGAGAAAACGCATAATGACGGCAGTCGCTGCGTCGCCATGCGATGTTCAAAAAAATAATTATGGTTTTGAAGTACTCATATATGGACTCAACATTTCTGAAAAAATTAGATTTTTTGAAAAGGTCGAGCGGTAATTTTCCTTTTTTCCCGGTCACTTAGCATGGATTGACCTAGATATAATATCTTCTGCTTTTTATTTTCTCCACCACGCTAGGAGCGAGCGAAAGTACCGTTCCCTCAACGGTTCGGGCGAAAACGTAGATTTCTAATTTCTCAACCTATAGTTATTAATGAGAATCTGCCAAAGTGCTGTAAACATACACTACGTTCATGCATCATGGGTATACTGAACGAAGTTGGCTGTGCCGTCACCAAAAAAGATCGAGAACAAATGCTACAGTGTATAGGCGCCAGCACTAATAATTTTTAAACTTGAAGTGAAAATAATTTTATTCTTTTGCTTATAACGAATGACCTTATTAGGGAATGAATATCATATAAATTAATTTGCTTTCTGAATGAGGTCTAGTCCACATAAATAAAACCTTTTCTAGACAGAATCGCATGTAATGTGTTTTCTTTTTGTTATGAACAATTTTTCGCTTAATACAATTTTTTATTAAGATTTAATAAGGTAACTTACCTATTGTGTTAGTAAAGTAAAAAGCACAATCAAGAACCACTTTAATAATATTACACATACCAATTTATTTCTACACTTTTCATTTAATACACCTGTTCATTGATTAACTGTTCTAAAAAAATCAAAGTCATCGTTTTGGTTGGGGAAAACCTAAGAGAATACCATTCTTCGAAATAAATTTTCCCTTTGAATTGTTTACTTGCTTTGTCATATCTCCAAATTAATTAACCAAATTGGTGTAGCTCATGGTGGAGTTCCCGCAATTATCTCTTTCTAACTAAAGCATGTATGTACTCTCATGTCCAAAATTATTGTCGCATGTCTATAAATATTTTTTTATAGGAATATAATTTGATAACAAATTCGGCCAGTATTTTTTATAATGTTAGTATGTGTATAATCGGCAAAGACATGTATGTGGCAAATTTCATGTCAAAAGAGCAGTAAATAAGAACAATAAAACGAAATTAAAACTTTCTTGTCCATTTACCAACATTTTGTTTTACTAATTCTAATTTTCGTATTTATAATTCTTTTCCTACGAAATTTACCACAAATATCCAATTCCCGATTACACACATAGTATCAATATTAAAAGTACCCTGCAAAATCATTATCAAATTATATTCTTACAAGAAGACAGTTATATATGCAACAATCATTTTGGACATGAGTGTACATTGCTCTTTGTGAAAATTGCAACACAAAGAACAGAATGCGTTCAAAATAATAGGATTTGTATGGCAGGCTATGGAGTAGAAACAATTACAACTTCAGTAAGGTGGCACAACGTGTAGGTCCAACAAAGACATCGGTTTGGAATATGTATTACTGTGACGGAGCTGTTCCACCAACAGTCAGGTAGTGAAGCGTGATGAAAATATTGACAGAATGAAGATTGACAATATTAAAGGTCGAAAGAAGTACAGTCCACAGTTAGCTCGAAGCTGGAGCTCGGTAACTAGTTTTGACGTGTATCAAAACATGTACTGAACACTGGACTGGTTGCACGCATGGCTTTTCGTTGCCTTTCATTGACCCAGAACAACAAATGAGTCTGCTTACAAGGGACTCATAAACACTGATATAATTTTTCCATTACATTTCCAATGCAATTTTCAGTCAAACGATAAACATTAGAGTAAATAGTTTCGATTTAAAAGTTATTGTTTTCTTCCGTACACCTCGAATCTAGATTACAATTTGACACTTTTAATTTTAAGAAAATGACTCTCAATCTAGACAGATCAATCAGCTTGGTTTCGGATGTTCAAAATATCACCATTTAATTTGGAACATGTTTCAGAGCTCCATGTTTACTGTGATTACAGCAAATACGGTACTGCGTTGCAATGCTTCGCAACGACTGGTATGGAACAGACTTTTTGTTTTCTAAACTCAACGTTGGATGTACGATCTCCGACTATGAACAAGGTGCATTGTTTACATTCATTGTGTGGTATATACAAAGGACGTTCAATAAGTTTTGCACAGATGCATAGGCGTGCGCAACGTGGGTGCCATGGGTGCCTTGGCACCCCCATTAGACAAACTTTTTTATGTAGAATTATTACAAGCTGAGAAGAGATTACGTGTAAATTATTTCCCGTCTGCATGTGTGCCGTGCGTCGCCGACGCAGAGTCGGGTGCAATGACGCTATCTTTTCTTAGGGGAAAGGGGGGAGGACGACATTCCATATGGTGGTACTTTCGATCTGGCACCCACCTTCCCAATGTCCTGCGCACGCTAGTGCACAGATGGGTTGTATTTTTATTAGTTGCAATGTGATGACATTTTAGATGAACTTACTTTGATCGTTTGTTTCAAAATGATAATAATTGTTATTTCCTATTGTTCACAGGTAAACCATAATAAACACTGAAGTAGATGACAGGATCCGACAACAGTCGGTAATAAAATCCCTGTTCAAAACCGCTGATGAATCGTATATTAATTCATAGGAAGTTGCTTCTGGTTTATGAGATCACCAATGCCAATATGCAACGTTTGTTGCAGCGATTTAGAAAACGTATAATTTTCAGATCAGGCCAGAAAATTATGGCTCCCTTTTTCTGGGACCAGTATGATGTCATTTTCATAAACTTCTTGGAATATGGCTCCATAATTCATAATGGGTGTTATTGTTTTTCACTGGATAAGGTAAGGTGCTCTCTATATTAATAGGCCGGAGCTGCAAGGTAAAGTCATCAAACTTCATCAAGATAGCCAAGCCTCACATAGCCATGGTAACACAGCAAAAAGTCATGAAAATTGGATGGGAAGTCGTCCTTCAGCATCCCTATAGTCCGGAGTTAGCTCATTCGGATTTCTCCCTGTTTGGTCGTCTAACGGCTCACTTGCAAGGGAAAAACATTCGACAGTGACAAGGTTCTCATTTCTTGCTTGAAACAATAGTGTAAAAGTCAGCTATCTGAATTTTGCCAAAGTGTATTCAAGGCATGGAAAGAACGCTGGGTGAGATGCGTTTGCCATAGTCTTGTAATCAAACGATCGAAGTATGTTCACCTAAAATTTCATAATCATATTGCAAACTAATAGAACTTTTATACCCATCTGTGCAAAACTTATTGAACGCTGTTTGTATATACCACTCAATGAATATAAAGAATGCATCTTGTCCGTAGTCGAAGTTCGTAAATTCAACATTGAGTCTAGAAAACAGAAAGACTGTCCCACGCCAGTCGTCATTGCTAACTGGTCAGAAAACATATACAGAACATCTTAGTTTTTAAATTGATTGGATAAAAATGTAGGCAGGACAGAAGGCATTCTCATTCCAAAAATGAAATGAAATATTTAAGTTTTATGTCCCATGGTTAGCCGGCTAGGCTAAGGGAGACGGTGAAAATTAGAAATGAAAGAAAATGGTGGAATGAAGAACGTGGGAGAACTCCGAGAAAACCTACGCACACGGTGTTTGTCCACCACAAAGATCACCTGGCGCAATTTGAGATCGAACCAAGGACCTCGTGCACCAGAGGTGAACGATCTACCACTACGCCACCGCGGCCCTTCTCATTCAAAGTAACAATGTTTTAGCACACAAACAGCCATCAGATCCTGCGTTGATGATAGATTTCTATATACAAAGAGGTATGTTATACGGTGAGTAACCTTCTTAATAAGTAATCGTCGGCTTCTTATCATGAAGCTGTTGTTCAGAAAAAAATGGCGCTCATATTAGCTTCCACCTTCTCACAGATATCTCCTAGTATTACGCAACGGAATTAAGGGCTAAAAGCAGTAGCGTACACTGGTTTGACCGCATAGGTTACAACTGACTTTGTATATTATAAGTAATAATAATAATAATAATAATAATAATAATAATAATAATAATAATAATAATAATAATAATAATAATAATAATAATAGAATATGTACAAAATATGCATAACAATGAACAAAAAGTGGTTTCTGTGTTTTGTTCGAACTTTTGCGTTGAGACCATTAATGTTTTCCACTGTAAACGAAATTCCATCATACATTTACGCAGTTAAGTTCTTGTGGATTGCATTCGTTAATTTTTAACAATGTCACTTACCTCAAGAGTGGCCTCTGTTACTGACGTTGCTTGTCATTCCGTAACAGTCTTCAGAAAAAAAATTCTGAGTATAGAAACGTAACTCAAAAATGCAGTCGGTCATTATAATTGTTACGTCGATTATCGCTACTTAAATCGAAAATTTTACGTTGTGTTAACGCAAAAGGTTATGGAATGTTACCTTTTACCCTATACAATATTTTTCGTTCATGAATTTGCATCACGAAATATGTATATTGACATTGCTATTTGGTCTTAAATCTATTATTGTGTTCATTTTAGCCTTACAAAAAAGTTCTATAATCAATTTACTTTGTAACAAAAATGAAAATTGATAATTTTATTCGTAGCATTCATTTTCCTGCTAGACGTTACTCACAATGCTTACCAGAGTAAAAGAAGTTAAATTCTCCAATCTACAATACTGTCTGCGGTCCTCATTTCGTAACGGTTGGCACAAATCAGCGGATTCAACTCAATGCAAATAACGCAATAAGAAATTGTATCTACAATAATAAGCATCATAAAGTAAAACACAAAGTTTGCATTACGTAGACACAAAGCGCTATGAAATGATGCCCCGAAATTCTTAGATAGCCTCAAAATGGCTATGTCAGTCCGCCTACAGAAACCAATCCACAGAGAGGGAACCTACTTGGTTGCCAGAGTGTAGCTCGCTAGCACACCGTTACGGAGGAATTTACGTGGACGCGCAACAGATCTACGAAGAATCTACGTTTGTCTCTGCTAGCAGTAGACAGTGGAAACCCAGGGGTTGCCAAATTATCAGTGTCTACGAAAGCGAGAGGGATTGCGTTCTAACCGTTAACGGGTGCCTTAGTACGTATTCACGTTTGCGAAAATATGGAAAAACTAGTACCATGAAAAGAAGATAATAAACTGTAAACGTATTATTTTAAGTTAATTGATATAACTTTCTTGATTAATGTTGCAGGGCTACCGCCGGTTTTCTCGGTTGCCCATAAAATACACCACTGGCTGAAAGGGCTGATTCAATGGCGAATAGGTTGAGAGGGTAATGTTGGATAAACCAACATGCTCCTCGATTGTCTTAATTTCACATAAGCGAATAAGTTAGATATGTATGAAGTCATTTTTTCCACACTCAAGAAACTTCCATGTTCACTTCTTGTAACTCAGTTCGCTCATCTCTTGCTTGGAGACTTTTCCTGGTAAATCATTATTCATGCATAATTATTCAATATAATTCTTTTCCTCTGATTATTTTTGGGGAAGTGGCTAGAAGAAATATGACAAAAAAAAAAAAAAACTAAATGTGTATTCAGTCATTTTGCTAAGAGCACGGACGGTACAAGATTTTTATGATATCGGAGGGAGTATATGAGACATTCCGTGTAGTGGGCTCAACACAATACCGTGCCGTTGAAAGTCAACGCCCGGGGGGAGAGTTTAGCTACAACGGAGCCCCCGTACACATGAATGAAATCGACAGACCAGCTGCAAAGCGCCATCATGGTTGGCGCAAAGATAAGAAACTTTTCAAAAATAAACCCTACTTTTAATTGACTTTGATCACTTTTTATTACATGTTCCTTCCATTTTATATACAGAGTGGCCCATTTTAATCTTTCCACGGAAATATCTCGGAAAGGGTTATACATAAATGAAACAAATAAAAACCCAAATAAAATGCCATGGGGTACATCAAATGGTGTTGACGTGGTGTCCCCCGAGCCGCCCTTCATTGAAGGCTCAGGGCCCAACTTTAAAATCTTAAATTGAAACATGGGTCGAGTGATACCTCGTTCGATAAATCTTCAAACACTAAACAGCGTTGTGGCAAAAGATTTTTCATATCGGTCACTGTATTCAAAATGGCCGCCAAGACAGATGCCTGTATCAGATGAAACGTCCAGTACCACTAATATGAAAACAGTTGAAGATAAATGAACAGAATAGAAAGTGAAACAGGAAAATGGCATGGGACACCTCGAATGATGTTGTCGCGGTTATCCACAGGGCCGCCTTGCACGGGGGCCCAGGGCCCAACTTCGAAATTTTCAATAGAAAGAAGGGTCGAGTGATATCTTGTTCGATAGATCCTCGGACACTAAAAAGTGTTGTGGCATAAGATTGTTCATATGGGACACCGTTTCCAAACTGTCCACCTAAACATAGTACCTGTATCGGATAAAACGTCTAATACCACTAATATAAAAACGGTTGAAGATAATGAACGCGAGGGGAATCACGAAGAAAAAAGCCCAGACGTGAGAGGTGAGGAGGCTCACAAAGAAAAAGCCCTGGACATAATATGCAAGAAGACGCAAAAAACAAAAAGAATCGAACCAATACCGTGCAGATGACAGTTGAACGAAACCAACGTTTGAACACATTGTTCTAAAAACTGTTCGACAATTTTGTTCAAATTTCAGTTGATTCATTTTTGCATCATATCATTGCCTGCAATAAAAATGAAAGGTACAATTTAACACGAATTTTAACTACTTTTTCTCATTACAGAGACATGTATCTTTAATAAAAACACATTTCTGTTAATTTTGTTGTGTAGATTCAATTTGCAAAACCTAAGGTCCTAATCTGCAATTTCACCGTTCCTTCCCGCTTCACCCATTTACGAAGAGAAGTTGCAGCGATAATTTCCTCCTTTCCATTATGACGGCATTTTTACTCTAATCATCTTTTCCTCTGTTGCAACATTCGCGAGCCATGGAACAAAGATACCCTCTGTTATTTCCTACTCGAAGTTTTGCTCTGTTCATTTTCTTTAACCGTTTTCATTCTATTGACACTGGACATTTTATCTGATACAGACACCATGTCTTGGTGGCCATTTTGAATACGGTAACCAATATGAAAAATCTTTTGCAACAGCGCTTTTTAGTTTTTAAAGATCTATTGAACGAGGTATCACTCACCCATTGTTTCCATTTAAAAATTTAAAGTTGGGCCCTGGGCCCTCATGAATTGCAGCTTTGGGGACCACCGCGACATCATTCGACGTACCTCATGCCATTTTCCTGTTTCACGTTTTGTTCTGTTCATTTATCTCCAACCGTTTTCATATTAGTGATACTGGATGGTTTATCTGATACAGGCTCCATGTCCTGGCAACATTTTGAATACGGTGACCAATATGAAAAATCTTTTGCCACAACACAGTTTAGTGTTTGAAGATCTATCGAACGAGGTATCACTCGACCTAATTTTCATTTAAAATTTTAATGTTGTTCACTGGGCCCCCATGGAAGGCGGCCCTGGGGGGCACCACAATAATGCCATTCGATGTGCCCCATGGCATTTCTCATTTGAGTTTCTATTTGTTTCATTTATGTATAACCGTTTCCGAGATATTTCCGTGGAAAGATTAAAATAGGCCACCCTGTATATATATATATATATATATATATATATATATATATATATATATATATATATATATATATATATATATATATATATATATATATATATCTTTTCTCTTCCCGAATGTTGCGCCCCTTCTCTCGGCGCCCGGGGCCAACGCCCCGATCGCATCCCCCCCACACACACACGGCACGGTACTGACTCAATATTTGGTCGTTTATTATTTTTACACAGAAATAATAATAACAACAACAATTAAACAATAATAACCAATTAATAAAGGAACTTGTTAAGTTCGACCTTATGAAGAAAGTTTAAAATGTACTATTTCAAAACAAACTTCTGTTGAGTTGACCCTTACTACCTGGAACGCCTAAATGGGCCATGAAATATTTGGGTAAGTGTTCGATATAAGTTCCTATTAAAGCAATATATCAGACTTGGTAAATTACCGCGTGTATAACCATTTTCACACCTATAAATTTATAAAACCATTTACATAAAATGATGGATTAGCTTTACTAGAATGCTGTTTTGGATCTTAGCGGTATATTCCATTTCAATTTATTATGATGTGTAATATTCTTAAGCATTTACTTTAGGATGATAGGTATAAAGAATTTTCCAGGGAAAAATGAATGGCACGTAGATTCTTAGCTTTCTCTTGATGTAGAGGTTTGCACGGGCCGGAATTTTTAGCCCTGGCCCGGCCCGGCCCGGCCCGTGAATTTATAATCTGAGGCCCTACCCAAGTCTGAAATATGTTTTTGTATATAGGCCCGAGCCCGGTCCGAACTCTGTGATAATGAAATGAGCACGAAATAAGCCCGAATTACAGAAACTTAATAATTAACTCACTATTGTATTTTTATTTACAGTAATTAGAGGTTTAATTTTACGGTTGTGCTTTAAAAGTTCTCCAGAATGAACGATTCAATAAATATCCAATGTATAGTGTATTTACAAAGTTAGGCCAGACAAATATGGTTGTGTATTTAAAGATTTACAGTCCGAGCCCATCCTGGACCCGTAGTGATGTAGGTATGTTTTGTACGTATTATAGATATTAAAAGTGCGATTTAGAATTACTTTCGATCAAATTTTGGGGTCTAAGAAACTGCAGAATACAAATATAGCTTATCGGAATAATGCATTATGAAAATAATATCGACTGCCTATTTTACAAGTTAATATATATTATATATGTAAGAGAAACGAAGCAAGAAAACTACGTATATTTAAAAAGTGGCATCCAATAAAAAGTAATCTTGATTTAATTAATTACTTCTTGTGATTCTATATAACATAGGAATAACTCATTGTCTTTACTTTAATAATTCAATAGTATCAAAATGTGTTTGCTTAAAATCACCAATTCACTTTAGCACATGCATTGGAATAATTAGCATTGTAATGTAGAAAAATACAGCGTTATTGAAATAATAATACATTGCCTAAACAAGAGATAACAGAAGTAACAAATTGAAGTGTTATTGTGCAAAAAATAATTACAAAAATACTATTTTTATTTCCACAAGTCAAACACAGCTACAGCAATCTTCTATTCTTTTTCCTTCTATCTCTTTCCAATTAAGTTATTTTCTCTTAATATCGTGTGTTCTCCAAAGAATATGTTATATATAGCCACAATCGTATCGCTTGTCTCTACCTTTAATTGGTAGTTTATGAAATAGTTTTAATTCTGTTGTTAAGTCCATAGCAACCAGAGATTTGACGTCTACTTACAAGTACAATACAGAAACCACATTTTTATGAACTCAAAGGCATTGTTTGAAACAAACAGAAAAAGAATTCTCAGCTTAATTGAAATCTTTCTGAATATTGTCTACTATATACATATATATAAATCTATAGAATTTTGTCCGTAATTAACAAACCTTTCAGTTGCGGGAAGTAAGCGATTGTTTGTGTATATTCTTATTTCTAGTTGTTTTGTAAAACATATCGTCTTTATATTGTTCTTTTTAAAAACTTTCGATTTCCACGCCATAAGTGATGCTCAAAACATATATTGCGGCTGAGGCAAAATAAGTTTTGAAGAGCTCCTAATTGTGTTTAGGATTTTATTCTGGTGCAGGATGAAACAACTAAGAACATTAGACATTGGAAATTTGATATTTCTTTCTCTTTGTTTACCTTGACAACCAAAAATTGGATATTTCAATTAGAAGCCAAGTTTACATTCTTATACTCCCTACTTTAGGAGTTCCTTCAACTCGTACTACAAATTTTTGATTGGCTGCCTTTCAAATTAAACGTAACATTAACTAGAAGCTATCTCAAATGTTATGGCATTTGTGATTGACCCTATTTGTTCTGAGGTTTAATCTAAATAACAGAGAACCAGTTGAGTACGAGAGTCACTTCTTTCAATGTTTATTGGGTCAAATCTAAAGCATGCTCTACAAAAGGATTAATCTAGCAATACTAATAATGAATAGGTCAAATCGCTTATGCCTCATACTTCACAAATCATAACAGCACTAGCACATCAAATTGCTTTTACTATTTTTCTAATGGATCTGCTTCACAATACTCTACGACTGTAAGAAATTCTTGTAGATTTTATAAAGTTTGTGAAAGAGACCTCTGGTTTCAAGATAATCTGTGTCATTTCATTTTTTCTTAAGAGGTACGTACGCATCTTTTTTATTCATTTGTTTACGTAATATTGCATACAATGAAGCAATAACACAAAAACTAAATGAACAACTTCGTTCATAAGATGATCTATGTGCAGGGGTACCATCTACAGTTTTGTTCAAAAGATCCTGCCACTCACCTTGCTTTAAACGGACGTAGCCTCGCAACTATAAGTAGAGCAATTCAATATTTCAGGTTGAAACTAATCTTTAATGAATAAATAGAATTCACTTTTGTTTCTCTTCACTTTCACTTATTTTTAAGGGCACAAGCCATTTTGAAGGAAAATGGGAGGACAGAATTTCTAGAACAAGCTATTTCAAATGTATGTTATGGTATTTATGGTCAACCATTGTTGCTACTGCAGGAGATCAATATCGTAGGAGAACACGGTTCGAAGTAACTGAGGTATCATTGCTTCGTATGATAAAAAGAGATAAAGGAAAGATTATATTTTTGGAATTAAGGCATGTATGACCATTTTAGCCCTTCACGAAAAATGGATAATGAACCCTCGGTGATCACATTAGCACGGAAGTGGATAAGGCAGAAAGCGACCTGCATCTTTATATAGGTACCATCCCAAGTTTTTTATGCTGTGACTGAGGAAGTCCCAGCAAAAACCTCAGGATCGCTGGTCTAAAACGGTTTTACACCTTTCCGACCAAAGGGAATCGAACCTAGAATCACACGCACCAAAGGCGAGAGCGTTAACGACTACTCTACGCGGGACATCAGAAGAGCAGCGTGTTCCTTTATCACTTCAGGCCATCCTGTTAGAATCCTCCTAGCAGCAGAAGGAAAAACTCGGAAAGTTTACGTGACAATGTTGTAGTTTGCGCTAGAACCGCAGCGGCACTGCAACAATAAATTCTTTCTAATATAGCGTGCCCAAGCAGAAACATACTATCCATAATTCAAGTGCAACGAAACTTTTGTCATATATAAATAACAATGATTCACGCCCATTCAACAACTTGCATAAAATATCCACTACCAGTGGCGGATCCAGCGGGAGCAATCGCCCCCCTCCCCCGAAGAGGAAACTTTTCTTTTATTTTATATGTAAATAAAACCTATCGCAGAGTTAGGAGCTTTTAAAAGTAGCTCTAAGTAGCAGTATTACAACCCACCGCCGCCCCCCAAAAGTCCGTCCTGGATCCGCCCCTGTCCACTACTGAAGCAATATTGTTAAGAATAACGCAGTGTGTATTTGGGTACCTAGTGCACAATTCCAGGTTCGCAAGCATTGGTGAAAGAGCTTTCAGTGGTGACTGTTTTACAAAACCCCTATTTTTCGAGATCTTTCCTACAGGAATAGAAAAGGTCGCGCACATGGGTAAATGAGATTACGCACGACGGTGATCCTATAGAAGCAAACTAGTATGATGAAGAAAAGAAAATATAAAATATATGTATTTTAGATACGTGATTGACAGCCAACATTTTGTGTGCTACTCTACGATACATTACTTAATGTCGGTATTATGAAAACATAATTATGAGCTGTGGTACTAAAATAACAATCTTGAAATAGACAGTTACTGAACGGATAAAGCCTCATTGTACAAACATTTATTTCTGGTCCGTAGCCAAAGCACTAGTCCGTAGCCGTAGCCAAAGCACAAAGCAAGAGGAACCGAAATCATTTTTGGGGTAGTTCCTTGAGTTCACCCTTCATGCATAGGGGCTACAGTCCACCAAATAACTGAAAATTTCAAGATGGCTCAAGGTGATTGCAAGGGTAGAACTCAGAACCTCTGGTCCCCCGCTAGCTACGAGTCTGATTTACGTACAGAAAACAACTGTAGTTACGAGGACTACTGAAAAAACTTTCTGGAACTACTACTTCCAGTGGCTAGTGTTCCGGTATTATAAAATTCGGAATAATAGACTTTCCTATGTTTAAATTATCTTCGATTGCTTCCATTTGTTTATTCTTCACAGTAATTTGAAAAGTACCTCAAAAACTGCTTTACGAATGTGACAACGCCTGCTTCAGGCGACACAACTCACTCACGACGCATCTTATTTTTCAAGTGCAAGAGCAAAGAGATATCATTACGTGCTAAATCAGCTGTAATACGGACAATGAGTCATTCAATTTGACATTTTTGCTTACAAAAAGTCAAGAATTTGGTGTGCTAAGTGGGAACTGGCGTTGTGGTGGTAACAAATGATGCAGTGATTTGGGTTTGTTTTACGTAATTCGTTGATGATCTCTGGTAATCAAATTGTTACCTCTATCACTCAGCTTTTATAGTCATTCTTTCTTTTAAAACTATGGTTGCCACAATTCTGATGTACCAGAACAAATAAAAATCATTTACTTGGCATCACTTCTCGAACGCACAAGTTTCGTTGGTTTCAATTCATTTGAAACATCCAAACAGTGAATTACTGTTTAGTTTCGGAATCGTATGAATATATCCAATTTTGTCCCCTATAATGATGTAGCGCAAACCGAATTTGATTTACCTTGGTTGACTACTTTTAGCATTTCTTTACACCAATTGACGTGAAACTGTGTTTGAGCTTCTGACAAGTTGTGTGAGATCCAACGGTTTGAAAGTGTTCGTACGTTGAGATGACAATGTAAAATCATATGTATTGCTTTAATGCCAAGTCAATGCTGATCTCTCTCAATCAGTTCACTCTTAATCAAAAATAGAGAAAAATGAAAGAAAAAATAAGATCATTCTTAGACAACTGTGCAAAAATATGATATGCTAATAAAGTAGCAATTATGTGCATCATATTAGGTAAATGAGAATAACAAAGTTGATGATTAATCCGTATCAATGACGTAGACAGGGTGCTGACTCGGTTCAAGCCTTACCCCTTTTAGTACAGTTATACCGAAATGGATTATGCAATTATATATGTAGTATGTTCCAGTTGCGATCCAGCATCATGACGCAAGTGGGAAGCTACCTGCATTAAGAGTTAACGAACAGAAATAATGGCATTTGGGAACTGATGCACTGGCCAATCGTAACCCAGTTGAACATAAGGCATCTACCTGTAGAATGAGGAAGTTTAATTTAATACTTCTTAGCAAATATCATCACAGTATTTTAATACTGTGTAACTACATAAAATAAAAAAATTGGGTTTGCCTCTTTTTTTCTTATCTGTCTCTCCTGCAATTCTCCTCACTTCTGTGTACTGAACGAAAATACTAAACTTCGTGTAATAAGAGCCCAGGAAATACTCTGGCCAGTGACGGATCTAGAAAGTAAAAGCTAGGAAGCAGCCAGACCACAATCATTAGTTTACTAAGAAATTTTAAAAATATATAAATAATATCTTAAATTAATTTTATTACTAAAAAAATTGGGGGCCCAAGCCCCCAGGTGTCAACCTGGATCCGCCACTGACTCTGGCGAACCACGTGGTCCACATTTCAACCGGTGACACCACAGCGGTGCTTTGTGTTTTGTATGTAGGTATGCAGGGGAAGGGAGGATTTCTTCATTATGGCAATTATTAGTGCTCTTCATTATATATTTCTGGCTATGCCACTGATCAGTATTGCAACAAATATTGCGTTTAGGAAGTTCGTAATTATTATATTATAAAGTATTGACCACGTTTAGAATCTTTCTCCCCCTTTGTATCTATACTACTATATAAAAATGACTCACTCATCAACACAAAGACCATACCTGCACCACAGCTAGAAACAAAATTTGGACCGCAAACTCCCTTGCCCTGAAAACAAGTGTTACGAAAAGTCTTTTTAAATACATATGATAAGGGAGGTTAAAAAGGGTTCAAATCGGTTTCTTTTTCTTTTTTTCTTTTTCTTTTTTTTTTAATGAATTAAGCATCTAATATTAGGAAGATTAAACTTGGCTTATAAGCTTCCCATTAAAAATAACTGAATATGTGTGCATTTTTCGGAAATTCTGCTCTTAAATAAGGAAAAGAGAGCAATTCCTCCCTTACAAATTTCGTCTCTTTATTGTAAAACTACCAAATGTGAACATTCACTCAAGTTAGAAGTATAGAATTCGGTATTTAAACTCTTAATTGAAAATAAGAGAATACATGTTTTGACAATTCTACTTCTAATGGTGATAAGGAACAATTTCTATAATATTCAAATTTCCGATTCTTTCTACAGAAAAACTTTATGGTAGTATTCGTTTAAATTGGAGGTAAGAAATCCGGAAGATAAACTCTCAATTTAAATTAATTTAAAACGCGTTTCAGCCTTTACAAAAACTTGGCTTCTGAAGGGGACAAATACTAATGTTAAAATATTTTATTTTTTTTTTTAAATTCAGAAAATGCTTAAAGTGAGTAGTCGCTTAAATTGGGAGAGTGACATTCGATATATAAACTCTCAATCAAAAGTGAGTAAATATGTGTTGCAACATTTTCAACAATTCCCCTTCTAAAAGCTAACAGAGGAACAATTTTTACTATACTTAAATTACCGGTTTCATATTCATTAAAACTTATTATTCCTGTGTGAAGAACGAGCACTTCTATTTGTTCTATTATAAGCATACATTATTTCCTTTAGTAAAATTGTTTAAATAAATATCTAATAGTCGAACTCCAGTTGGAGGTCGGGAAGTCATTTGGGGGACCAAATCTCCTCAAGGTTTACACCTCTGGATTAATTTCTAATTTTGACCTTGAAATCGAAATGTAAAGTATGGAACCTGGTAATTATTTATTAAAACCGATTGATATAAAATAACATTTTTTTCTCACTTTGAACTAAGGGTTTATAGCCACGATTCATACATAGTATGGTCATTGTTGGAAAGTTATCTTTATAGAAATGTGATTTATTGATCCTTGCTCGAAGTCCCAATTTTGGTTTTGAAATTTGATAAGTAATTATTGTAATCTATTGATATACATCAACAATTTTACACTTTAAATCTCAGGATCGTAGTTACAACTCATAGTGTAAGGTCATTGGTGTAAACATCTTGTACTTGGATCTTGATATGTAATTATTAAGATCGATTGCTATGCAAAAATAACAATTTCACACGTTCAACTTTAGTAGCAACTCTAAGGTCATTAGTGGAGAGTTAATATTGATGCAATCTGATTGGCATTCACTTCCGAATGTTTGTTTAATTTTTTTAAAAAATTTGAATTTTTTCATTAAATTTTTATTTTGGAATATATTTCTGATGAGTATCAGACTTTAAAATTTTTGTTTCAAAACTTTTGCACCCTACGCTGAGAAAAAAAATGTACGTGGCGTACGTAAAATCGTATCTTACATTTGTAAATCCTGTAGTTTTTGGACTTAACGTACAGCAAACGTATAACTGAAAACGCATGTTTTATAATACTTTCTGTATAAGCGTTCCATCTGAACATACTTTCCGTATGAAACAATATAGGCGACCAGGATGTCATATACAAATGGATGTATATATAACATATAGCTGACAAAGATAACACATATATGTATGTAATATAAGGAATACTGTTAGATGTCAAATATCCTGCAACGACATGATGTAACATCTAAGGGCAGTGCCTGTGTATCATACGGATAATGTATACTCAGTACTGATTTCTGTAGTAAGCAAGAGGATTACGTATATTTGTATAATGTACCACTGTTCGGAGAACGGATTTTTCTCAGTGTAGTATTGTAATTACGACTCATGGTCTAAGATCATTGGTGTAAACTTATTCCTGGTGTAATCTGATTGGCTGATTACTTTCAAATATTTGTATAAAGTTTTTTTCAAAAGTATGTGAAAAGTTGTGTAAAATTTTTAGTTTGAATATTTTTGAATCTTTAATGTTATTGGTGAAAAAAATGTCTTGGAATGCCCTTCGATTGGATAAGTAATTATTAAAGCCGATTAATATGCAACAACAACAATTTCACACTTTGAAGTTTAGTTACAACTTATAATCTAAAGTCATTAGTGAAAAACTATCATTGGAGCAGTCTGATTTGCTGATCATTTTGAAATTCTAATTTTAATTTTTTTTTTAAAAAATTGAAAACTTGTTAATTTTTTTGATCACTGTTTTTAAACTTTAGTTTGAAAACTTGTTGAACCTTATGATTGTAGTTATGAAATAGTTTAAGGCAGGATGCAAAATTTCCGGTCGCCAGGTCGCCACTGGCGACTAGAAATTTAGAGCTGGCGACCAGTGTTTAGTAGGAATGGTTTCTGGCTAAACTCTTAGGGCTGTGCAGTTCTGATTCGCACGAAAATAATTGTTACTGAGTGGGAGAAAACACAAAATGTGAAGTCAGCAAAACGAACACGAAAAGTGAAGTTTTCACAACGTTGTAATTCTCCCCTCCTTTTCCACCCTCAATCGAAAGATATATTTTTTAACGTGTAAATGAACAGTGGCGAAGCGTAATCTCACAATTACGGAAGGCCCGACAAACTAATAACACAAATAACATTTAATGTATCATAAAATATTTAAAATTACAGTCAAAATTCTATTTTCCTTATTGAGTTAAACAAAAAAGACCTACCAAATCTATTTATTTTAAAGAATTTTCTTATTTGTATTTCTAACACTGCTCAGTGTTGACTTTATGTACATGTATAGATAGTAGGTTTCTGTTGTTTTCTTTAATATAACAAGAATGAATGAAAATATATGCAAAAGTAGACGGAAAGTAGTCTATTATTATTATTATTATTATTATTATTATTATTATTATTATTATTATTATTATTATTATTATTATTATTATTATTATTATTATTATGGAATATTCCTATTCAGTTCCATTACAAATATTTTGAAGTGCAGTTCATACTTTTTCCTGTCTGGGATTTGCAGGGGGAGATGAGGGGAATTTCCTCCTCAATTGCTGTTTTCATTTTTTACATATTTGAAAATGGAGGGGTAGAAAAAGAAAGTACATTCTTACAGTTAGCTGTCAACTTTCTTGGATAATCGTTTGTTACTTGCATCCAGTGGCGTATTTATGGGCGGCTTCCGGGCTTAAGCACCCTGAAAATTTATTTACTATATTAAAGTAAATGAAAAACCTTTGCAGAATTTTCACATTTTCAAGAATAAAGTTAGCAAAGTCCTCCACGAAACAAAATCGTAAATACGCCCCTGCATACATCCCTCACTTTAAAGTAAGTACAAGTACAATACTGCATTTAATTAATGCATCATATGATAATGATTTCACTAGAAATTTAATGCCCAGAAGAAACTTTCTTTGAATCAGCGCAGGACATTTAATATTGTATTCAATAGAGTGGCATATTTAACGGGGTAGCTTCCGGGCTCAAGCACTCAGCGAAATTTTATCAGAACTTTTTATTGTTTTATATATATTATAGAATTTTCACATTTCCAGGACTAAAGTTACCAAAGCTCCGTTCGAAACAAGCAAACTTCCCCACCGAAACAAATTCGTAAATACCACACTGATTCTATGAAATGGAAAACTCAACTAAAATTACACACAAATATTGGTAATTATTTTATCCTGTACGGTAGCGTTTGGTAAATTTATACATATGTTTAATGAGTCAGACTTACATTCTACATGCTATTATGGACCAGGCCCCATGTAGGAAAAAAAACAGCTACTCTGAATAACTCCTGAGAGTACATACCTAAATTAAACAAGCTATCACTAATAGCAATACATAATTCTACACAGAAATTTCTTACTCTATGTTAAGGAAATCATTTTATAACATATTGCCCTTGAAAGATGCCTCCAACGTTAAAACTAAACCCCCAGGGGCGAGCCTTCACCACTTCCCAACAATGCATGCAATTCCCAGCGATAATAGCTTCGCTCTCTGTGCAAAATAGCCAGTAAACCTGCCTAGCGAGCTGGTGAGGCTCAGACGGAAGGGACTCCGAGTGTTTCCAACCTACTATTTTGTTACCGAAAAAAAACGAAATTTTGAAGTGTTGACTTTATTTTATAAGAAACCAAACATAAAGAAAATATACGGTAGAAAACAGGATAGGCTCGGCCTCAGAGTCTGATAGTACGCTTCGCCACTGTATAAGAATTGTCCCATTGAAAATTGATTATCCTGAATCTAATTGTCTGTATTTTAAATTTTATGCCCTGATCTAATCTCTTTCTTTGTCAAACCGAAGGCCGTGGCGACCAGCATTTTTGGATTAGCAAGTCGTCTGACTTAGAAATTTTGCGCCCTGGTTTGTCATTGTTAGAAAAAAATTAGGAGTTGAAACCTGATAGGTAATTATAAAAACTTTTGAAATGTAAATCTAACAATTTCACAGATTGAATTTTAATAACAACTCATAGCCTAAGGCCGTTAGTGGAAATCTATTTTCAAGCGATTTCATTGGTTGAGCATTTGCAAATATAGTTTTTTTTAAAAAAGGAATGAATCATTTATAGCCGTCCTACACTGAGAAAAAAAATTGTAGGTGACATACTTAAAAAGATAGGTTACATGCATAATTCCTGTAGTTTTTGGACTTAACGTACAGCAGACGTATAACTGAAAACGCATGTTTTATAATACTTTCTGTATAAGTGTTCCATCAATACGTACTTTCCGTATGAAACAATATAGACGGTCAGCATCTCACATACAAATATACGTATATAACATACAGCTGAGGAATGTAACATAAGTATATGCATGTGAACTACGGAAAACTGTTACATGTCAGACATCCTGCAACGGCATCATGTAACATCGAAGGGCAGTGCCTATGTAGCATATGGATAACGTGTGCTCCGTACTGATTTCTGTAGTAAGCAAGAGGATAACGTATATTTGTACAATATACCGCTGTCCGGAGAACGGATTTTTCTCTGTGTATGTGTGCGTTTTAATTATGCATTTTAATCAAAAGTATAATAGTGTAGTAATGAAAATCGTAAAAATCTACTTATATGGGACTGAGAGGGTATCCTTCCCTCCCAAGAAAAACCTGAAATGACACTGCTGGATGGATGATATAGGGAACTGGTGATTACCCACATTAATGATTGCTAGGACGAGTGTAAATAGTGAAATTCATGAATAATCCGCTATAATTTAAGAACAAATATTTAAAAGTAGGTTATAATTGAGATTACAAATTAATGTAATAAACGGTAAAACAATCAATTTCAAAATAAATAAACATTCCGAATGTAATGAAATTGGTTTTGAAATATCGTGAAGAATAAGAATGCACACTTATTCGAGCAAATCAGGGACGATGTGATCATTAACCAAATGGAATAACTAATGGACAATGAATGAGCATCCGAAGCACACACACACACACAAACACACACACATATATATATATATATATATATATATTTCTTTTTCCAAATATTGATATCTCTTCCCCTCCACTTCCCTCTCCTTGTTTGTTTTAATCAATGTCCATCACCAAATCTTACTTGTTTAACATAATAAACTACGTATTTCATCTCAAACATGCAGTACGAGATTTTTACACAAGTGGTGTGCCACATAAAGTGGACGCCAATAACACAGTGAAAATTCCCAATAACGGACATCGATGAGACACGATTTTTTGTCCGCATATGAGAGGTGTTCGTTACAGGGAGACTACACGAAGAAAGATTACTCACAATTCAAATGGTCATTGTATGAAGAATAAAGTAAACACAGTTGTAGATGTAAATATAGACTAATATCAAAATATTGTACTCTAATTACTGGAGGAATGAGGGGGAAATCACCCTTTGTAAAGGAACGAAATATCGCTGAGGGGTGTATAAGTTATATACATAGGCATGTACTGCAAAACACTTATGTGATCATTTTCTTCTAAAGTACATTCATATCTGTGTAAAAGTTCTTTAAACAGGTTACTGGTTGTATTAAAAGTAAAAGTAACTCAATAAGAGCATACAACATTATTATTAAACACAGAAAATATAATTAACCAAACATCAAAGCTCATTAATTTCTTAAGAAAAAGTCTACAATACTTGTCTGCCATATAATCCTGCAGACACTAGTTTCTGATCGAAATTTGATTGTAATTTCTGGATTAGTTGAAGGGGTCAGTATATTTATTTTCAAATTTCAGAAAGTATGTATTTTCTGTGCTAAATACGTATGCGCTGAGAGTATTTCGTATCTATTATGAAGAGGTTACTTAAACATTGGGAGGTAGAAGAAGACTTACTGTCCGTGTCCGTATCTGAGAGTGTTCGTAAAGAAGATTCTCTCCCATAACAATACATATATTTTTGCTGGGACAAAAAAGTTTGTACGTGTTACGGAAGATTCCGTTAAAAAGGCTTCATTGTATGGAATTTTCTGGGCAATAATAAACTGGGTCAAATATGAATGAGTATATTCATATACATTTCAAGTATTACTGAATAAAATACTTTATCAATATTTTTCAGTTTAAATTCTTAGAATATTTATTATGGAAGTATTTTAAACAAATCATGTGCATTTTCAATAAAATTGGATTTTTAAAGTTTACGTCGAGAATTGTTCTTGCTCCAGCAGTCGCTTCTCTAGTTGCTCCAAGGGGCCGCGGTGGCTTAGTGGTAGAGCGTTCATCTCTGGTGCTTGGGGTTTGTGGTTCGATCTTAGCTCGCGCCAAGTGAACTTTGTAGTGGACAAACATCGTATGCATGAGTTTCCTCGGGGTTCTTCCGTTTCCTCTCACTTTCTTCATTCCACCATTTCATTCATTTCTCATCATCATTGTCTCCTTTAGCCTAGCCGGCATATCTGTGGGACGTAAAACTCAAAGATTTTATTTATTTTTTTCTAGTTGCTCCACTAGCATTCTTAAAGGTGCAAAGGTGCATAAGCACATTACTCTCAAATGGTTTATGACAATGATTGACTTTAATTTACAAATGGCTTATTTAATATACTTTAAATTAAATAATATTCATTGTGTATTTTTCTTATATCACTGCTGTTTGCTCATGTTTAAAGAGGAAGCTTCATTTTCGAATTTTCAGCTAGCTTTCTTCATTTTACACATTTATTCATATATATATATATATATATATATATATATATATATATATATATATATATATATATATCTTCGAAAGTAGAAACCTCAGAATTTACCCATTTTTAATATTAAAGTTGCTTAACTTACTTTAACTTCCTTATTGCTCTTTCTTTGAACTTTACTTCTACCTATAATAATTTCAGACTCTTATATAAAGTATTCTGCTATCGCTGACTTCTCCGTGTTATCATATTTGTACGTTCTGATAAATCTTTAATCATATGAGTCTAGTATCTTAATGTGCTCCTAAGTATACTACTAAATCCGTGGAGATACGATCATCGGAGACCACTCACAACTTAAACCAACCACAACGTAAATGCCAAAATGAATTCTCTTATTGAAAATACACAATTTTCATGAAACTATCAGCAAATATATCTAATTTGTTTACTTACCTTTCCTAGCCTACTTGCTTCCGCCCGTACACTGCTGCTGCTACTGCACACCTCCGTTGAACTCGATATTTCCGGTTGGTTGTTTTGAGCTTGTTCGTCGTTTCTCCAGGTGCGGTTTTCGTCATCTTCCGTCGTTTCGATGTCTACAGGTTCGTCATCACTCGCTTCAGTGGTGTCTTCCGGAGGAGAAGTGCTGCCTAATTTTTTCAGTTCATCTTCCGGAATTGATGGTCTAAGAGGAAATATTTCGGATGCAGTTTGTTCGATTCGACTAGATTTTGAGTTGGCTACCGGACGGAAAGCGGAAGTATAGAAGGGAGATTTTCCAAAGACTGACCCAACTGAATTCATTTGACTTTGGAGGCTAGACATCTTCTCCTCAATTACCGGTGGAGGCGTTAACAAAGTATCCCCATGTAAGTGTGAGGCTTCTGCTTCTGGATGCAATGCAACGTGTGGACCAAAAGCTATCAAGGGCCTCTTTAACCACGGTAATGTATACGGAGAAAGCCCGGAAAGAGAAAATGGTTTTCCTTGGCCCCAGACATAGTCGACGAAACTCCTGTGAAGATCATAAGGTAACGGAGGTTTCTCTGAAATGGGCGGAAATGGAGGAACTCTTGGTGAGACTGCTGGTGGAGAAAATGGCAAATCGTGTAAAGGAAAGGACTTCTTGGTAGGGATAAAAGAGTGGGACTTGATAACGCTTTCTTGATCTAAAGAAAGTTTTGCTTGCTTTGTAGGAGAATGGCGACTCGAGTGTGTAGCCATCAACCTCTTCCTCGTGCCACCATTGAACATTGCTTTCACATCCTCCCATGCATGAACAACTTCTTCAGGAGGAGATCCAGATAACTTCATGTGCCGTCGCCAAGAGTTGAAGTTCGCTGCGTCTGGTTGAACGTATTTAGAATCAGGGAGCCGATGAGAATGAAAAATGAACTTATTCGGGGAGAAGAATATATTGCAGTAACTACATTTGATGCATTTTGCACGAGATGAGTTATATCGTGACGGAACGAAGCTTCCTCGGCAACCCCATGCGCATTCGTGAAACACTTCAAATGCAAAGTTATCTGGTAACTTTGGCGGCGAATTATCTCCAAGGAAGCTTTTGCAGAGTCTTTCTGCCTCGCGTTTCGTGATCATCCCACACCTGCGAGATGAGATTGGCATTGCTCCGGCACGTCTTAATATCTCCAATTGTACGGGAGTGCATTGAACACAGGTAATTCCCAAAGCCACCCGTCTGTTATGTATTTCGTTGTAGCTGAAGTCTTTGAGCAGTGTGTTGGAAATCTGTGCTAAGCAGAGCCGCTCCTGTCCATCGATGACCAGAGACACAATAGGTACGCCATACAGCATCACAGTTCCAACCTGATAATGAAAATAAAGAAATTACTTTATAAAGATTTAAAAATGATATAAGGCATAATATTAATCAAAACACATGAACTAATTTTTACTACAA
Organism: Thermobia domestica; assembly: GCF_964235325.1. Taxonomy (NCBI): domain Eukaryota; kingdom Metazoa; phylum Arthropoda; class Insecta; order Zygentoma; family Lepismatidae; genus Thermobia; species Thermobia domestica. The sequence goes on along the minus strand of NC_137465.1, from coordinate 72,818,111 downwards.
TTATCATCATGTGAAATATACCTTCATAAATATAAAATTGACTTACAATCTTTGTTTCAAAATCTCACTATTTAGGTTTAAGTTCAACTTACGCGAACATACTGTGTATATATTATCTCATATGTTGGCGCGTTTAGTGTGTAGAATCGCTGTTGTTGTGTTTATATTCTGTTATTTGTTGAAGAAGTTGCCGGGATTGGAGCTATGAGTGGTTTTCTATTACTTTACTATTTTCTATATTACTATTCATATTCTACTTTATTATTTTCTATTTTCTATATTACTTTACAAAATGGCCAGATCATAAGCGCATTAAATAGCAATAAGACAGTCCATTTCTTGTTTTGTTTTGTTATAATATCGTTAAAATGATTGACGTGATTTGAAGTGGAAATTGGAAGCGAAAAAAATATTCCCCACAAAAGTAATACATTTCAATATTAAAAAGACTACATATAAAGTATTACAACTTTGTAGAAAAGAAAGATAAATATATACTCATATTGCATTTAATAAAACAACAGAAAGAATTGCTTATCCGGTAAACATAAGTGTGAGAACTGTTATAAAAATTGGTATATTTTATTCGACCATACTATTCAAAGTACTGTATATGCATATGCTCACACTGAAGACGAGTGGCTATAGACAAGGAGGTGACGATCTCAACCCTATCTTTCTTAGTATAGTGATATCACAAATTGACTTCGCTAATACATAGGGGTCAATCCATCTGAAGTGGTCCAAAAATGGTGAAAATGGTTTCTCGACCATCTCTGAAAATTATAAAAATTTGAGTGTGACGAAGTGTGTATGGGAAGGTCAATGTCATCATTCACGTTGTCGTATGTACATCTTTCTAGCTCCATGATCATTATCACATTTATATGACAAGGAAGTTAGTTCTCTTTTGCAACAACAATACGTATCATCGAACTGGAGAGCGGTATTAAGGTACTTAATGTATCAGCAAAGTGACATTGAAATCCAATCCCAGTTACGGAAGTTAATATGTTCAAAAGGTTGCATTATATCTATCCTAACTATTTATAAAACTACATGAACTGACATAAAATAAAGGGGTACTTCCGGTTGAAGTAGAAAGTTGAAATTTAGCATGATTGTAGCTTTCAAGTATTAAGCCACAGGAAAGTTACCAAAAAATAATATTTTTAATTTTAGGGTGTCTAAGGGGGAATGAAGAAATTCTTTATGTTATTTAAGTGAGCCCTTTTTTTTTTTTTTTGACTTATAATCTCATATCTATATATATAAAAGAGAACGCACAAATCCTTTGTTACCTCATCACGCTAATACGGCTGAACCAATTTCTTTTATTTTTGGGGAGTTATTAGGATTTGGACCCTAGATGGTTTTTATCATATCACTTTAATTTTTAATTACCAGTGTCTTGAGATAATTGACCATTCAAGTGTCCATAACGTACAAATCCTTTGTTAGTTCATCATAGGTAAAAATAAACGTATTTATATGCAACCCGCATGACCGTGTAACTCGGCGGGTTAACATAAATGACAGGCGATATAATGTTAACATTTACTGCAATCTACTATGGTTTTTATCATATCACTTGAAAGCGAAAACTTCCGGGGTGACCGCAGCGAAGCGGGGCGGGTTAACATAAATGACAGGCGATATAATGTTAACATTTACTGCAATCTTCTATGGTTTTTATCATATCACTTGAAAGCGAAAAAGTAAAAATTATCTAAGTAACAAAGTTTATTGCGTTCCGGGGTGACCGCAGCGAAGCGGGGTGAACGCTGCTAGTTTTAAATACTTGGAATTGCAATAAAAACTTGAAATTCGATATGCTTGTACCTTTCCGTTAGCGTTACTTAAGTAAGTCACCAAAAATAACAATGTTCAACTGCAGAGAGGTTTTATTGAACTGAAAAGTCTTCCCAGTGTTATTTATATAGGACATCTACACCCCAAAATGTTTAGGCACTTCCAGCAAGATTAAAATTATGAAATTCGCATGATTGTAGATTTCCAGGACTAACCAACAAGAAAATTGCCAAAATTGAATATTTTTAAACTTTAAGGTATCTATTGGGGAATAACGTAATTCCTATGTTATTTAAATCGGTTTTTTTGTGATACAAAATCTAATTTTTTAGATAGTTGAAATAAAAAAAGAAACTTGAAATTTGGTAGAATTGTAAGTTTTAGAGGTTCGAGGCTGTAGGCCGAGCAAACGCGGGGATCTGGGGGTAGAGTCCCCAGCTAGCCAAAGACTAGTCTATCCTATATAACGCAACCTTGTGAACATATTAACTTCCGTAACTGTGATTGGATTTCAATGATACTTTGCTGATACATTAAATGCCTTAATACTGCAGTCCAGTTCGACGATGTATGTCGTGGGAGCAAGAGGGAGCTAACCCCTTTACCATATAGATGTGGTAATGATCATGGAGCTAGTAAGATGAAACAAACGCCACTCGCAAGCTTTTGCACAACAAAACACAAACAAAAGTGGACCTAACTGCTGCATCATGCATAGTTTTTGAGATCTAGCGTAAAACATATCTACATTTAATTTTTTCCGGGCTACAACCATCGTCACGCACGTGCTTTCTTCGCGTTTTTACCATGTCCTCACTTTTTTTACCCATGTAATATCAGTCATAACTCTTTTGCAATAGTTTATTCACATACAGAATTACTTTGTGGCATAAGCAGCAATGTTTAGCACTTTGCCCTCCTGAGATATGGCATCAAAATCACAAACTTCAACTTTCGGACCCCCATAAATCTACGGTGCCAGCAGTATCATAGCTGTGGGTATTTCTACAGACTTCATATGCAATAGTATTTAGCACAAAACTTATGAACCCCTCAATTTATGCCATTCCCAAATACAGCCCCTTTAAAAGTGTAATTTTCTATAGTTTTTTCTGGAGATTTCATGTATTGGTTTGCAACCCTGCATATTTATTTAGACGCAAAAGTTTATATTCTCCGTGTACCTCAGTCTGTCCTATAAACATTCGTTTTTGTTTGGTGTTCGTCTGATTCATACATCCTGAGCAACTGTAGTTTTCGTAAACGCTCGCAAATGCAAAAATTGGCACTCCACCGACAACAAAGATGGCCGCCATTCAGGAACATTCGTACATACGACAACGTGAATGATATTATTGATCTTCTCACACACAAGGTTCATCACACTCAAATTTTTATAATTTTCGGAAATGGCTGAGCAACCACCTCTGGACCACTTCGTATGGATTGACCCATAGTATACATATATAATTTGTGATTCCGCATAATACGACTTTTCTCATAATTAATCACAAGTATTGTAAGGTCATGTTATAAAATTTACCTCCCAGAAGCTCCCTTTCTGTTTAACCTAATTGTTAGCGTAAGCGACTTCGTATTCCCAATCATGGTTCCTGGTTTTACTAGCAATTCTATCACTAACATTTTTCGGTTTTAACCTATCATCATGAATGGCCGAGGTAGCTCAGCAGTAGACCAATAATGTGTTGCGCGAGGTCTCTGGCTCGATTCCAGCTTGCGCCAAGTGGTCCCTGTGATTAACCATTGCATCGGTTTCCTTGGATTTTCTCGTTTTTTTCCACTTTCTGCATTCCACCATTGCGTGCATTAAAATCATTGTCTCCCTTTGCCTTTAAGGCATAATCCTGGAACCTAAAACTGAAAGTTGCATTTCATATTTTGATCATCATATACAGTGGCGTATTTACGATTTTCTTTCGGGGGGGGCTTTGCTAACTTTCGGGGAGGGCTTTGTCTGAAAATGTGAAAATTCTGCAAGATATTTCATATACTTTACTATAGTAAGTAAGATTTCGGGGGGGGGCTTAAGCCCGGAAGCCCCCCTAAATACGCCACTGATCATATAGCAATTGTAGAACTACGTGAATTAAGAAGTAACGAATTCAGGTCTATAAACAGTAGCATCATTTCAGATTTGGCTTGGGGGAAGGGGCAAGATCCCTTGATATAAGTAAAATTTCGCGTTTTTCAGTGATTTACTACTATTCTATTGATAAAATCTATATGAATCTCAAACTCAGGGGGGCAAATGCCCCTCCCTTACCCCCCAAAATGACGCCCCTGTCCATAAAGTCAAGAAGAATGAGACCTGAAAGATGATGTGCTGACCACGCATCACCTAGTTGAAGATGCTATAATTGGCTAGTCATAACTCTGTAAGCATTGTAGCGGCAGTAAATTTAGTACTTCACTCTATCAATTAACTAATTTCATCAGCATTTCAAACCTGTATGACTAAAGAAAACTGAAAAGAATGTGACTTACTTCTTATCTGTCTCTCCTGCAATTCGGCTCATCTCTGTATACTCAAATAAAATATTCACCGTCATGTCGCAAGAGCACATAAAGTCTGTGCTGTTATGCAACGAACATTTCAATTGGTGATGCATGGTCAGTGCATCGTTTTACTCGTATATAGTATTCAGCGCAAAAAAAAAAAAAAAAAAAGTATATACCCGACTGTTTTGATTTGGTTCAGCGTATCTCCTTCTGATTTTCTTTCTGACTATATGAAAGAAGTCTTAAAACTAGTACCTCTGGTAAAGCTGCCATAGGACTGATGTCACTTGCAAGGAAATTAGTTCTCAATTTTGCCATTGTTGTTCAATGTATAAGCCTGAAGTTTTATATTAGTGAATTTTGTTTGAAATAAGTAATTTTAAAATCTAGTTGACTTACTAATTCTTATCTGGGACCTTATCTACGGAAAACAACCTTTTCATGAACGTAATCACACCCAGTAGATGATGGCAAATCGCTTTTTTCTTTTCACGTTAACCTAAGAGTTTGGACAATTCGTAAATATTCGTTCTAACTATTAGACTAAATGCTACCCTAGACTAGATGTATTCCATTCCTTTGTATGATCGCCTTAAGTATTCAGATTTTGATACCCTATGTCAGGGGTAAAATTGGATCTGAAAAGGTACGAGGACGGATGAGGTCACACCTTCCACTGAGCCTATCTTTGCCCATTAGATATATATATATATATATATATATATATATATATATATATATATATATATATATATATATCAAGTAGAGGGACGCCATAGGTATTTTTGGAAGTGGTTGAGCGAGGTGCTATCGCGTTCCCTCTCACTTTAAACCCTGTCCTAGGTCCGTTTCTCTTTACAGCCAGCAATGCGTCTATTACCACTTCGAATAACAAATGAACGGAGTTGCTGACGAACAATAACTGTTCGGTTGATGGGATCATAAATTCTACACTATTGACAGTAACAATCAGCTTCTGTAAGAATGCAGTCATATTATAAGAAAATTATGGGAGTTGCATTTTCTTTATACGTTTTGTTTCGTTTCTTTAAATATGTGTGTTACTTCTAACAGATCGTTTTATTAAATATCACACTTACATCAGTAAAAAGTGAGGAAAACTTTACGATCTAATATAAATCTATTACAGCTAAATTAAAAAATGACAATACATAAAGAATCTTTCCCGTCTACAAATAAAACTGAAGTTCATCTTTCAAATCTTATTGTTCTAGAGTTTAATTACTGTAGTGTATACATACAGGAACTTTCTAAGCGTCAAGGAGTTTACTGCCAATCTAACACCATTCATTCACGACTCAGTCAGTATATGTAAGGCCGTTCAAAATAGCTATTTAAACAAGCGAGTTTCCTTTCAGGATATGAAACTATAGAAAACTTCCAAACCATGAGGACTCAATATTTTAAACAATAATAGTTAGAATCTAGTATTGTATGTTATATGTACAGCAACGTCAGTTTTCAGTCTGTTCTAAATATAAGATCCTGCTGAGGAAACGATAAGCTGCATTTTTTGATACATTTATATTTTCATCAAAACATACACTTACAGTTTACTATACAGAATGCTATCTGGAGATACACCAGGTGTTTCTGTAACCTTGGGTGTGACTTGGAGAGATGGTGGACAACGACAAGAAGAATAATTTGAGACCACTATCGGGAAATGAGTCGGTTCTTGGTTACAGTCCGCCGAATAGGCCTTTATGTCAGAATAAAACAAACATATCCAATACTTAAGACAGGATTTTCGAATTGAGCGCGATGATAAAAGAAAATATTGCATTCCTTGACCTGTATATTCGTTTAATGTAAAACTGGGTGGGAAGCAAGGGCATTACAAGAGTAGACCCACAGAAAAGTTCAATTTTTCGTGTGTCTTATATCAAAATGCGATAGAAAGCATACCTGTATTGTAATTCTTTCAAGTAGAAACATGTGCATTATCTTGAATAAGAGGGGAAAACGCGGGACTGGAGAAGAATTGAAACATTGAAGGCATAGTGACATCGGTTACGACTTTCAGGGATGGTGAGCAATGATAGAAAGTACACTTTCAGACGAGGAATTATTTTCTTACAAATCTGCCAGTTTGTGAACAATTAAAATGTTCACGAATGACGTAGAATTACATTGTAGGCATCAAGACGCGTGCACAGAAAAAAATCCGTTCTCCGGACAGCGGTATATTGTACAAATATACGTTATCCTCTTGCTTACTACAGAAATCAGTACGGAGCATACGTTATCCGTATGCTACATAGGCACTGCCCTTCGATGTTACATCATGCCGTTGCAGGATGTCTGACATGTAACAGTTTTCCGTAGTTCACATGCATATACTTATGTTACATTCCTCAGCTGTATGTTATATACGTATATTTGTATGTGAGATCCTGACCGCCTATATTGTTTCATACGGAAAGTACCTACACATGGAACACTTATACAGAAAGTATTATAAAACATGCGTTTTCAGTTATACGTCTGCTGTACGTTAAGTCCAAAAACTACAGGAATTACTCATGTAACCTATCTTTTTAAGTCTGTCACCTACAATTTTTTTTCTCAGTGTGTATTGCAGAAATTTAAAAGCCATCAGGGACGACGTCAGCTTTAATTTCTTGGAGCGAAGGCGGAAGAGCGGGAGCGTTTTTTGAGTGTAGGTATTTTTTGTAGTATACCGAAAATAATAGTTTTATATTATGTGTAAGGAAAGGGGTGGAGAAGAAGCAGAGAGGCCGCCTCACGGCTGAAGGCTGACACAATTTGCATAAGAAGAACATATGCAAATGATAATCTATCTTAAATTAATGTGTAAATGACATAAAATATGTAAATTAATCCGGTAGAGCAAAATGAAATCGGTAGAGCAAAATGATAAATTAATTATCTGACCAAAATGATGTTACTTTACTGGAATGCAAAGAGACTCCTTATTTCAAACACTATGTGTTTTTACTTCAGGATATTTCTGTACCAATAATACTACTCACACAACTAGCACGTATGTTAGCTGTAATCATGCCGTGATGGTTTCCTGCATCTCCGGCAGCTGGAATGAAAACATATTACATATTACATATTACACATACCTAAGAGGAACTCCTGGTGAAGAATGTAACACAACTTCCATTGGAACAGAAGATTTTAATATGCAGACGCGAAACAAAAGTGATACAATTTAATATACACAGAGAAGAAAAAAATATTAATTTTCACACGTTTACTTATTTTAGGCCTTTTTTCGAAATTTGAATGTTCGTACACTCTTCTTTTAAAATTTTCCTGATGGAATTGCCGGTCCCTCTCGGTTTCCAAATCTTCACTGGGGTTGGTCTGAGTTATGGTGCTCCTTCGGAGGTCTCATCTCTTCCCATTGATGAGACAGCCACCTTGTTGCTTGAAGTTCTTGCTGTCACGAAGTTCTAGAAGAATCACTGCTGCTCAGTCATCGTAAATGGCAAGTCCTAGCAATAAGAGACGTTAGATTGAGAATGTGGTTGCGATCCCAAAATTTTAAACTACGGCGAATGTCTTCTTCATGAGCGAAAGTTCAAAAAGTCGTGAAATTCCCTGCCTATCGCGAACCAGCCAGGTGTATAGTGGCTATATTCCGTCTATCTACTTTCATCCCCTTTATAAGAAAAAGGAAGATGACACTTTGTTCGATAACGAAACGAAATCACTGCCGTGAATGTTCTAGGTATTGAACACCTCCACGCAATGTTTTGTGACAATTTCGTATCGTTGAAAAATTGCACTGATTTCAGAAAAGAGCTGATTTTCTTTTCATCAAATTTTTATATCATTTTATTTGTGTTTTAGTTTTACACACTGCCTATCAACACTGACAAAACTGTTACATTGAAGAAGACGTTACTGTTTCACCTTGTTTCCTATCAACACACAGTACATTATGAAGGCAGAGCGCGCCGTTCAAAGCCTTACACGGAGATTCGACGTCAACAGCCTCACGTCCAAGAACCGAATTACCTCTCTCTCTCCACCCAAGTCCTTGTTTCAAAACAAACCCCGGTTGTTCACTTTTCATGGCTCGCCTCGAAGCTCGATGAAATCTTATGACGGGGGATGGTTGAGGTGAAGAGGGTTGAAACCACAGGTCTTTGTACTCTCTGACCTAATTAGAACTCTTCACTAGTTTCTCATTCTAGTTACACTCATATGAGGGATTTGTTTGTATTTTCACTACTATCACAGTTCTTCCACAATTTCAAGCTTTAAATAGATATGTATCACACTATATTTAATTTTAATAATGGCACAAAAATCAACAAAAACACGTATCATGCACCTGTATTTTTAGCTGCCTGCATGGTCGTTCTCTCGTGCCAACAGGTGCTGGCCTCTTGTGGTGCTTTTACAATGGTTTCCTACCTGCATGATGATTTGTTATTGTGCATTATTTCTGAGAATTTTGCTGTTTTGGTATAAACTAAACATTTGATTAGGTAAAACACTGTGTTAAAATACTGTATATACATATTTACAAATATATTTAAAATCTGAACAGCTTTCATCTTATACTTCAGTTGCTTTAAAAGATTTTACTAATGTGTTCATTTCTTCCACAAGGCATCCTCTACTGGCGACGGTCATCTTTTCGCTATTACGAGCAATACGCATCCTCCTCGTGGAGACTTCCGGAGATACAACCACTATTTGAAATAAGCCTTGTTCTAATAGATAATGAATATACAACGAGATAGACCTAACTTATGCTACATATTCAGATAACGTCAGGTTCAAGAAAATTTTTACAAATATAAAGAATTACTTGTGGAAACTTATTTACATGACAGGGGTGAAGGCATCTGTGAGTAATCACTACCTCTCCCTCGTTTTCAAACCAGCTACCAACATTGTTCAAAATTCTAGGCTCACTTTTCCTGACGGTTGACATAGCTGCCGAGTGATGCTATTCCCTTTCGAAATGCTAAAAATGGTCAACTAACTGAAAAGTCACACCTCATTGTTCTGTATATTTTCGCATGTAGCCCTGAATTTTCTTGAACAAAAGCTGAACGTGACATGAAGGCTCCTATCAAGGTACTCCTTTCATCGTGTCCTCCTATTGTAGTTTTCAGCGACTATATTCTCTAGTTAGCTTGGTACGCTGATTGCAGATGCAAACACCCATTAGTTGCTTATTACGGATAGCAACGCTGCTCTACATTCCTCGGTGCATATGTCCAGCTGCTGTAGGAAAAAAGAACTCTGTCTGTAAAACATTTCAGTTTTTTCAATGTTCAAGCGCAGCTCCCATGCTGTGACTTTATGCGTGATTTTGAGGCTTCATACGTTTTAATAAAATAAATATATACAAAGTAACTCTTCGTTATTCTATTTACACTGCAGCTATGATATTTGATTAATCCAAAATCTAAGTCCTTCCCCTATGATTCTATATATACAAAGTTACACACAAATATAATTTACTTAAATAGTGAATTATGCTTCCACAATTAACTCTTTATTGAAATCTATATAATTAAAATATTATATAGTAATATTTTAATTATATAATTAAAATATGCAAAATAGAAATATTACCATATATGTAAATAAACCAAAAATTTGATATGCAAATACATATCTGGGGGGAGTCGAGGAAGCAGATGATGCCACCGGATGGTGTCCGCTCCTCTTGCGCCTCTAGTCGTACAGTTGCCCAGATAGTGAAAAAGACAGACAATATTTTAACACAACTAAGAACATTATAGCAAATAATTTAAAATAATAACTTGTAATTCGATTAGGTAGAAAATAAGTACTCATAGTAAGTTTGAAATCTCTAGAACAGTAGTTCTCAAATTAAGGTCCATGGACCCTTGGGGTCCGTGGGACCTAGACAGGGGGTCCGAGACTCCTAAAAATTGAAATGTGTTGTAATAAAATGAAACTCGCAGGTGTTACACAAAAAGTATTTTTTCAATTTCTAAAAAGAAAGCAATTAGAAATTATACCTATGTTTGTAAAATTCAATGTTTTCCTCCTTTACTAAATTTCTGCTCTGTGAGTATGACGAGTTGTCTAAAAAGGCATTGCAACATTTAATGCCTTTCCCTACCACTTACTTATGTGAGTAGACCTTTTCTGCTCTTTGCAGTATTAAAACCTTAAAGCGAAACCGTCTTAATGTGGAATCGGACCTAAGATTGGTGGTGACAAAAGTTATTCCATATTTCAATACAATTGTGGATAAACATAGAGAATTTCATTCCTCGCATTAGTGACGCCAGATCTGAGAACATAGTTTATCAAGTGGATTCTGTCTTTTCAATTGAAATTTCGTTTAGTAGGAAACAATCCTGTATCTTTAGAATAAATTACTTACCGTATTATTTTTCATAACCTTTTTCCTGTCAGTGGTAATTATTCTAATTAGTACATTTTTAAATACCATGTGAAATTTCAAATAGCATTGCAAGGGGGTCCACAGATCACTTTCCGAATAAACAGTGGGTTTGCATTGTCGGGAAGTTTGAGAACCACTGCTCTAGAGCTTTGGTATAACTCACATTTGAAAGCAAATTTTACAAAATTGACATCATGTTTTTCTCCTCCTCTTCTTTAGATATACGCAAAAGACCAATCACTTCTAAGGGCTTCTTTTTTTCTTCTTTCTTTTTCCTTTTATTCAACTAAGCTTGAAATTACTGGATCAGACCTTAACATTAACGTGAGGAAAAGATCCAAATTGGTAGTCGTCCTTGAGTCTTTACGTAGCATTTTCAATATTTTATAACATCTTTGTGTCGATTAAATGCTATGGCCTTTTCGGTAGGCTCTCCAATTTTTAAAACGGTACTTGCGCGATTACCAGTATACCTTTAGAAATTTTTTGTACTGTTGATGAAGAAGAAATCTTATCTATAACTCAACTGTTTTCATGCTCTACGTTTGGAATATTGTTATGGTATGTCATGTATTGCCACCAACCATTGACAATGTTAAAAAAGAATGTAAATCACATTGTTACTTCTCTGCTTTTCATGCATTCTCTTTCTACTTACAGTTAGTTAGTTCTTGTTCTTCGTGTCATTAAAACCATGAAACTCTTTTGACGGACATCCATGTCTCCCTAGATAAAGAGGTGGACAGAATATAGGCTATGTAATTGGTAGGTCCTTCCTGTTTACGAACACTCATTTGGTGCTTGACACTTTTATAAGTGCTGATAGTATAGGAAAAGGTCCTCTGCATTCTTGAAAATTGTTTCACAGACGTTCCCAACAGACCGGCCAAAAAAGAGAAACTTCTTTTCCAACCTACCTATTTGGTATTGTTTGATCAAGATAGCTATTCACGAGAAGCAGCTACAAAGTACTTGGAGCACGACATGTTGAACCTGCATAGATTGACGCACAAGTGTGATATCCTCTAATAACAGAGGAAGTGTGTACACAGAGTGTACACTGATGCAGTTAAACGAGGTGTAGTCACTTGTTATCTCTGCCCACAAGTTGCTTGCAAACCTTGTTGATTTCCTTTCGCAACTGTAGAATGGGGATTTGCATCGGACCACGTATGATTATGTAAAACAATTTTCATCTGTGAACAGTACACAGACTGAGTCCTTGATCAGGGCAATGTGTAAGATAGTTATGAGTAGCACTTTCTCACTTCTTTTTTTACGTATGCTCGTATTTTCAAATAGGTGTTGCCCTTAAAAGGAGACAAGACAAGATCAAAAATAATTATGACTCATTTCGTCTCGTAAATTTTGTAGAAATAACGTCTCGTCTCAATTCTCAAAAAAGTTCTTGCCTCGTCTCTCTTCGTAAACTTATGTAAAAAATGTATAGCTGATTTGTTTCTTAATTTTATCTACAAGTTATCAGAACCCTTTCTCGTCACGAGAGGTTCACGAAAGATGTAATATAATAATATTTAAATCATATTTATTCTTCTAGTATATAGTGTAATGACTTGCGTATCTTTAAATATTGATAAATGCTCCACGTTGTGTTTGCACGATAATTTTATCAATTTATATTTTTTATGCTATGAATCATGTAACACTAAAATATTGTTTGAGATGTAAGATTAGTATTACCCATGAGAATTGTACAATTTCTTGTCTCATCACGAAAATGAACTGACAATTGTCGTGTTTCTGTTTTATCTCAAATGTATTTGTCATCTTGTGGGCAACACTATCTGAAATATTTTTTTTTAAATGTTTAATGCCACACTATGTAAAGTAAATTATTACTTAATGACTGGAATTACTGTAATATATGCACTAAGGAAATCTGGTTCTAGAATGAAACGATGAGAATATTCCATCAACGTTCCACAAGTGAATATTGTACTCATCTATGTCATAAATAACTGAGTTCGAAATCACTCTATCCATTCGAAAATTTACAGAATAAAAGCGTTTCATGAACAGAATTTGTGTTTCAGTAAAAAACTGCAAAAATCCGGATAACTAGGGCAATCATCGAACATTGGTTATGATGTCAAATAAACATTTCCCTATTATCACTTTCTTTAAATGGAAAGACAGTTGAGAATGAGATCACTTTTAGTACAACCTGTAATACAAACAATTAAAAATACAGTAAAGCAGCACATACACTGGGAAAAATCCATTCTCCGGACAGCGGCATATTGTACCAATATAAGGTATCATCTTGCTTACTACAGAAATCAGTACGGAGCATACGTTATCCGTATGCTACATAGGCACTGTCTTTCGATGTTACATCATGCCGTTGCAGGATGTCTGACATGTAATAGTTTTCTGTATATCATATGCATATACTTATGTTACCTTCTTCAGCTATATGTTATATACGTGCATTTGTATGTTAGATCCTGACCGCCTATATTGTTTCATACGGAAAGTATTTATAGATGAAACACTTATACGGAAAGTATTATAAAACATGCGTTTTCAGTTATACATCTGCTGTACATCAAGTCCAAAAACTACAGGAAATACTCATGTAACCTACCTTTTTAAGTACGCCACCTACGATTTTTTTTCTCAGTGTAGTTTCAAAATTTAGAGTTGATATTTATTCTGATAATTATTTGATGCGTATATTCAATAATTTCAAGGAAATCATATTTCTACGAACAAACGAATACGCGCTTTAATAAGTTCTATTAAGTGCTTTTTATTATTATTATTATTATTATTGTTATTATTATTATTATTTTCTGATACCGATCCGAATATTTGACAATCTATACAACTGAAGACCAGAAAATTGGAATTATACTGCATTTAAACTTTGACCACACAAGGATTTGGGATGTGGCAATAAAACGCATGATTGATAATATATATATATATATATATATATATATATATATATATATATATATATATATATATATATATATATATATATATATATATATATATATATATATATATATATATACATATATATATATATATATATATATAAAGTTCTGCAATACGCCTGTAGTTGTTACATGTTGCACACTGCATCTACATAAATTTTGGTAGGAGTAGAATGACAGTTGGTTGTTTCTATATTAAGCAAATATGCTTTGTGTTTATGTTGGAATATTATGCTTAAGCTTAAAAGCAATTATAAACAGAAGTTCAAAGAGACTTGTAGACTTCAGTTAAAGGCTAAATAATCAATAGACAGACGAGAAAAGTAACTTCTGATCTGCTTTTGCGCAGCATATGTCTTCGACAACAGTTAAATTAGCGCAACACCGCTACAGGGTGTTACTAAAATGTGTTGCAATATTTTGGGAATAGATTTCTCACATCATAATAAGAAAAAAGTTCATATGGACCTGTGGTCGGAAATCCATAGTTTTATAGTTATAGGGTGCCGAAAACGTGAAAAAAATAACTTTAAATGTCCATAGTTCCTCTGCCATAGGACCGATCGTAGTCAGGTCAAGACATCACTGAGGAACTAGTATGTGAACTATCTTTCATACCTCCGGTACTTGCACAATCATTTTTAAAAAGGTTGTTTTGGAGTAACTGATCACTCTTCACCTACCTCTCTAAAATTGGTGTGCAAGTACTGAAGTATTCTTAAACATGGATATTTGGATACTTCACATACCAGTTCCTCAGTGAAGTCTTGACCCGACTACGTTAGGTCCCATAATATTGGAGCAATGAACTTTTAAAATTCACTTGTTTCACATTCTCGGCACCCTATAACTCCTAAACTATCCACTTTTGAGCACAGATCCATATGATCTCTTATTTTGATGTAAGGAATCTGTTTCCAAAAATCTTCCCAATTGTGACACATTTTTGTAACACCCTGTATTGCTTGTTATTACAGCGCACAGTTTATGAGACGAACTGCTTTCAAACAAAGAAAAAATGAAATGAAAAAGAAAAGAAAATATCAATACATAACGAAACACAGTGAAATATGACAACAGTAGTTGGCAAGTTCAGAAATATCTTACTTTCCTGTGAGGCTAATAACCGACGCATTTTCAAACAGTAGTTTCGTACCTCAAACTGCTTCTTCTGTTATTGTCCATCATTTCTGAAAGTCGTACCCTGCCAGTCCCACATGTTTATTCTTTTTGGCTACTATATTATACGTTTTTTTTATTCTTGAAACCATTACAGTGATTACAGTATATGCTTTCTCCTCGTACTTTTGTATAAGATATGCGGAATATCGTATTTTTCTGTGGAGCTACCCTTGTAACACCTTGTTTTCCATCCATTTTTACTTTAATGGAATCTGCAGGTCTAACAATGAAATATATTCTTTCACTACACTTCAATCCCGACAATTCTTTCTCCAGTACGGACATACGAGAGTAAGTCAATAAGTAACCGCAATATTTTTGTATTTCTTTCCAGGTTGGCATTGTGTGCTCATCAGACACTAGGTGTCACCATTGACTTCGCTCTTGATAGGTTGCAGCGTTATCACATGAGTCCGCTCTGCACTGTTGCGAAGTAAAGATGACCGTGCCAATATCTGTGTGGTCCAAAGAAGAACAGCGTTCTGTCATCCGTTTTTTTTGTGGTCTAAAGGTGTACCAGAAGCAGAAATTCATAGAAGACTTTCAGTATAATACGGGGACAATGTGTTTGCTCGATGGACTGTTTACCAGTGAGCAGTTCAAAAGTGATCGAACGAGTGTGAAGATTGAGGAAAGAGCAGGGCGTCCAGTTACAGCAACAACTGATGACATTATTGAACGAGTCCGTGCCTTGATTCTAAATAACAGACGAGTGACTGTTGGTGAAGTGGCACCTCATATGACATCATAGATAACAGGTTCAACTGCGTCGAGAACACAAAGTCTGTGCGAGATAGGTTCCGAAAAAACTCGATGAAGAGCACAAGCGAAACCATGTAAGAATCTGTCAGCACCTACTTGACAGTTATGGTAACTAGGTGAAGCGTTTCGCAGGCAAATCATAGCTAAAGATGAAACATGGATTTATCACTTTGAATCAGAAAGCAAACGCCAGAACATGGAATGGAAGAGCTTCGGATCTTCCGTCAAGAAGAAATTCAAGAATCCATCTTCTGCAGGGAGGGTGATTCTCACAGTATTTTAGGACTCACAAGGGCCCATCCTGGAACATTATCTGGAAAAGGGGTCATCAATACACAGTAAAAAGTACAGTTATATGCTTGTAAACAAGTTGAAGTCTGCAATTTGTGATAAATGCAGAAGTCGATTGTCGGAAGGCGTTCTTGTGTTGCATGACAATGTGTGTCCACATACCGCCGTCCACATTGCTCAAACTCTTCAGACGCTGTTTCGAGTTATTGGAGCATCCTATATACAGTCCCGATCTCGCACCGTCGGGTTAAAATCAGTTTTGTCCACTTAAATATACTCTCAGAGGTAATCGATTCAGCTTCGATCAACAGGTGAAGGAAGCGGTGCATTCGTGGCTTGCTGCGCAACCAAAACCCTGATTTGCAGAGAGTATCGGAAAGTTTGTGCAACGATGGACCAGGTATATTGAAAAGCTGACTATGTTGAAAAATTATATGAATAAAAACATTGTGCTATCGTGGTAATAAATAATAAATTGATTGCAGATACTTATTGACTTACCATCGTATTTATATCAATTTCAAAATAGTAGTTCGGTTTCTCAAACTACATTTTTCTCATTTTCCATTCTCTCTCTTAAGTCTTAACCATGGTCACGGAAACACCCAGTAAATTCGAATTCAACACACTTTAGTTTACTAAATAGTGCTATAATAATTTGTTAGAATATAAACACTGATAGTAAACAGAATTATAGAGGCAGAAAAGCATGGTATAGAAATAGATGTGAGAAGACAGGGTAACTGCAAAGAGAAGAATAATACCAGCAAATGTATTTTTAAAAAAAATCAACCGAAAGGAGTAAGACAAATAAGAAAATAAATACAATAGTAAAAAATAAGAATAGAAGTATGTTAGTAAGGAAAATAAAAATTTTAGGAAAATGGGAGGAATATATTGTAAGAAGTGGAAAGATAAAATTGTTAGTGAGTAACTCAAGTAGTATTTCAGATATTAAACAGAAACTTACATGCCAGACGACACGAGGAAATTGGCATGGAACGGTTTGGATTTAGAAACGGTGGGAGAACAGAAGAAGCGTTTGTTTATTTATATTATAGATATCCCCCCCCCCCAAAAAAAAGACAGAAAGACTAAAAGAAGCGTATATAGTGTGTATTAATTTGTAATAAGCTTTTCTACAAGTGAAACTACGATTCCTTTTATAAGAGTGGTAAAGGCGATTATGATGGATTTAAGGGATCGTAAATTTGTATGTGAATCAACTGTGTAAATTAAAAGAGGAAGCAAACAAGAAAATTTAATTACAAAGGAAGCTCGTTAGAGGTTATTTAACACCTGTGTATTAGACAGTGACTAGGACAAAGGCAGTTGAGTTAAAGTGTATTTCGTTTGCAAATTAAACTGCACTAGCTGCTAAATGTGAAACAAAAAACAACAGGGCGCTATAAAGTTTGAGCAGCTGTAAAGAATATCATCATCATTATCATTTGTGATATTATTAGCAGGTCACTTGCCACAATTGAGGAGCTTCCTTGATGTTCATGGTCTTCGGCGAACGTATGATATTTCTATTCTGATATTGCCCAACAACTGTAGATTAAATTAATAGTGATTGCGGCTGTTTGAGATGGATTCTATTGTTGAATGTTCAGTTCGAACTACTAGTCAAGTTCAAATACAAGGCAAGCACCACAACAGGGAATCGAACCCGGAATCACAGTATAGAAAACATTCTAGTTAGTCACTTGTACAAGAAGAGATGATTCGTAATTTTTTTTTAAATAAAAAGTTAGGTTTTGTTACTTACTTACTTACTTAAATGATCATGTTAATAATCAAAAGGAATGATTCTTTAAATATGAAAACAGTCTCTTGAGAGAGAGAAATTTCTCAGAAGATATGCATAGTTTCTTAGAATAACTAAACAGTAGAATATAGGTTATTGAATTCTTGGTAGTAAACTGAAAAGCTAACATGCATCTATATGTTTGTATTTGATATGAAGTTACATTGAATTTAAAATAAGTCATTGATATAAAACAAAATTTAAAATTGAATAAATTAAAGCCTCTTTTGGGGAATACATCCATGCACTTGAACTTTTTTTTTTTTTTTAACATAACTGATTCAAAAGGTTTTTACTTACAGGATTAATGAATATTTAGATATGCTATGAACCATAATGACGACTTAGTAATTTAGTCAGTCAACAAACTTTACGATACAGACTATAACGTCGCTTCTGACCAGATCTGACTCCTTTTTTTTTATTATTTTATGGTCAGTTTATATACTTCTGTCTTGGCCTTTCACTTGTATGAGTTTTTTTTTTATTTTTTAAGTTTCTTGCTTTCATTTTTCTGATTTCACTTTCTTGGAAATGAATTTGCTTGTTTTTGTAGAAATTAAGACTTTTGCTTCATTTTCAATAATAAAATTTTCTTAATATACATAGATATGTTTTTGAGAATTACCGTATATTACAGAGGATCTAATGGAGATTGGAACGAGGACATCTATCTATGCCAACTACAAAAGTTAAATGGAAGAAATTAGAAATGTGACAAATGAAGTTCTTAAGGCTCTTCCTTATGCTTAAACGCACTTTTTCGAAAATTAGTGAACAACTTAAAGAGAACGAAAAATATTAAAAATGTGGAAAGTGAGCCAGGTAACATCTACAAAACATTCTTAAATAAACTAATAATAACTTTTTAATAACTTTTTTCCAAACTTTACTTTAAAGACAAAAAATTTGGGTGCAAGGTTATGACGTCACGATAATTGTTAGGTAGATACTATCGTTTTCTAAATACTATCTGGCTCATTTTCCAAATTTATTTAATATTTTTCATTGTCTTCAAGTTATTCACTATTTTTATAAAAAATGTGGGGTGAGCTTAAGAAAGAACCTGATTGTGAAGATGTAAAACGAACGAGAAATAAAAGTAAGAATGGGAAATGATGAAATAAGCATTTAAAGAGAACAAAATCATACAGTGATGAAAGTTTTTATAAAGTAAATATGTGAAAGAATTGAGAAAATTAGTTGGGTGGAAAGACAAGGTGTTAGCAAAAAACGGAGGAAGACAAATAACTCATACAAGTATTGAAGATAATTTAAAGGAGGAAAAGAAGCTGATTATGTCATTATTAGAAAATAAGCTGATTTGTTCGGGAGTAGTACGGTGTGATAGAAAATTTAAAAAGAAGACGAACAAAGAGGACATTTCAAAGATGGACGATATGAAAGGAGGTGATATTTAACCCAAAACAAATAGATTGACAGAGATCGAAAGAAATCCAATCTCAATTTGCAGCAACAAGTAATTTTCCAATGCAAGCCTATAAATATTACTATTAACCGTGATGGTGGTGATTAGTGTTGTAAAATTTCCGGAAATTTTGAACCTGCTAGTAAAAAACCGATTTTTCCGGTTTCTTTCCGGAAAAATTGGGAAAATAACAAAAATCTTTGTATTAGGTTAGTTCCATTAGTAATGGGACAGTTTATTTTTTCAAACGCGTGAAAAATGTAAGTTGAGAAATATCAATATTGTGAATATTTTTAAAAAAAACAACAAACAAAGAAGCATTCGAAAATAAAACTGTTGTAATTATTCTTCAAAATTAATAGTATGCACTCATTTTCTTTATGTGCCTTTTCGTCGTTTACTCCTGGTTGTGCATTAATTACAGAACGTTTACAATTGCATACACATCTACTATCATGAAGCGTTTATATTGCAACAAATAGGGCTCTAGAATGAAACAGAGTTCTTAATGTGCTTTTTGATCTGGTGAAATTTTGTTAATTTTAACCAAATTACTTCTTAAAAGAAAGAGCAGTAGGCAAATTTCACTAACACTCATGCACTAAGACACAACGGCGCCGACTTCCCTAAACTTCTGTGGTGCATATCAATGGCGGTACGTGTTAGCATATATCTTTTTAGTGAAGTCTCAATATTTGATATATTTGTTTTCAATTAAAATCTTTTATAAACACTGAAATAAAGGGCTATGTAATGATAAAGCAAAGTATACCGGTACCATAAGGATAAGTTGGGGCTGCTCTACCTAGCTCAGTCGGTAACATGGCTACCATGGCTAACGCAAGGGAAACGGGTTCAAACCCGGGTCCAAACTAAAAATCTTATGTGTGCGCCCTACCCACAAGATTATTTGTGTGGGTACCGGAGCACCCACGCAGTCGGCGCGCATGCTAAGACATAGCCTATAATTACTATTATTTAATATTCAAATACAGACTTTAATATAAACTTTATGTATAAAATTTTTTTATGTAAACAAATACGTGTTTTCTAGTGCGACAAATTATCTATATGTATAAAAATGAAAGTGACTATATTTGTAACTTAGCAACTCTTGAACCACCAGACTGATCTCGATAAAAATTTACAACATATTTCCTAGATGATGTTCGGGCCTGAGATGTATTTTTCCATTTTACTTTGAAGGTGCAGCTTGGAGAAAGGTAGCGCGGATATATATTGAAAATTACCGATCCTAGTGTCGGACCCATAGTTTTCTGAGTTGCTAAGGTGAACAGTGTCATTTTCGATGAAGCTTAAATTCAAATTCAGCACTGTAACTTGGGGGAAGGGTAGGGGAGATATATATAAAATGATCGAAAATGACAAATATTAGTGTCGAATCCATAGTTTTCGGTGTTGCTGAGATGAGCAGTAACACTTTCGATGCTGTTTTAATAAAAATTCAGGCCCGCAACTTACGGGAGGTGGAAGGGTATATATAATGATTGAAAATAGCCGATATCAGTGTCGAATCCATAGGTTTTCGGGGTCACTGAGGTGAACAGCGACATTTTCGATGCCGTTTAAATCCAAATTTATTCCTTCAAATTCGGAAGGGGGAGATATATAAAAATAATTCAAAATGATCGATGTTAGTGTGAATCCATAGTTCTCAGGGCCACTGAGATGAACAGTGACATTTCCGATGCAGTTTCAATCCAAATTCAACGCCGAAATTTTAAGGTGGGAGAAGGTAGTGGCATATAAAAAATGATCGAAAATGACTAATAGACTATTATTGTCGAATCCATAGTTTTCGCGGTCGATGAGATGAACAGTGACACTTCTAATGCCGTTTAAATCCAAATTTAGCGCCGTGAAATGGGAGCAGGGGAAATATAAATATATACAAATGATCGAAAATGATCGATATTAGTGTTGAATCCATAGTTTTTGGGGTGGCTAAGATGAACAGTGACACTGCCGATGCCGTTTAAATTCAAATTTAGGCCCTACTATCGTAAAAGGGGAGGGTGACATGTAAAAGTAATTGAAAATGACTAATACTAGTGTCAAATTAATAGTTTTTGGAGTCCCTAAGTTTATTGGTGACAGTTTTATTGTCCTTAATACTCAAACTGAAACGTATTCTCTCCGTGCGAAGAACAGGTATTCTGCTAGTCTTTAATAATAATGAACAGAAGTTTCACATGTTAAATTGTTTAATATATTTGTCGCTGCTCAAATTTACAGACTTGTGCGATGTATGTGTGTATATGTAAATAAGATCATGTCTCTTTTAGAGTTGTTCGAAAAATATACAAATAATAAAGACGGATTTTTATCAGGAATCAGACAACTAAAAAGAAAAATTAAAAGCTGTTGCTTTAAATATTTTTCCTGCTAGCGAAATATGCTGTATATATGCTGCAGACACGTTGCAGCAAATAAGATTAGCATCAGGCGAAGAAATAGTTTTTAAATTACATTTTCCGGGTTTTGCCAATATTTCCGAATAAAACACTTTTTCTAATGGGTTCAAAATTTCCAGAAATTTTACACAGCAGAAGGAAGGTACGTATCTCCATAAAAATATATATTTGATTTTAACATACTGGTATTAACTAAAATGATTCTGACCCTGTTATTTTAACACTTCCCTGCCACTAAACGGTAACTTTATAAAATTACTTAAGATAATTAAATGCGTCTATATTAATTAATTCTTAGTAATAACATGAAGTGCGAACGTGAAATAAAAGCAAGGATAGGAATGGCGAAAGAAGCCTTTAGGAGGAAGAAAAGTCTGTTTTGTGCGACCTTGAATAAAGAGTTGAGAAAAAGACTCATAAAATGCTTCGTATAGAGTGTTGTACTGTATGGGGTGGAAACGTGGACATTACGTAAAAGTGATGAAAATCGACTGGAAGCCTTCGAAATATGGGTGTGGAGAAGAATGGAAAGAATTAGTTGGGTCGAGCGCAAAACGAATGAGTGTTAGAAATGGTGGTTGAGAAAAGAACACTTTTAGATATTATTAGGAAGAGGAAGAGAAACTGGTTGGGACATTGCCTAAGAAGAGATTGTATCATGAGGAACGTCCTAGAGGGTATGGTGGCGGGGAAGAGAGGGAGGGGGGCGAAGGAGATTACAATTAATGGATAATATAAAAACAGAAAGATCATACGCGAAGACGAAGAAGTTAGCGGAGGACAGTGGAGCATGGAAGCTTCTCAGCTGCGGCAAGTGACCTGCCAATAAACGCAGAATACCTATGATAACGATGATGATATTAATTAATCTAACTAGGATTATATTTTAGTAGCCTTCGTAGCCATAACTCCATTCTATGACAGTGCTAACTTTAAACAAGTGGTGCAAATATATTTGGTGCCATAAAATTTCCCTAGTGTAATAAAAGAAACGTAGGTAATCAATGATGTTAACTGAAAACTAGTAAATATAAAATAGTTTTCATTTTAAAAGCATAATGTAGTAAAATATTCGAAAATTTCAATTTTCCCAATTTTTCCGGTTTTTTCCAAGCTCGGGGAAAAACGGTAAAAAACTGTTTTTTTACCCAAAATTTCCAGTTTTTTCCAGTGGTGATACAACACTAGTGGTGATAGTGATAAGCATGTTTACAACTTTATTTTACGGGAATAATTCGTTATTTTTCAGACTTAAGGGCTCCTAATGTTACTGGTAGAAGAGGAAAGAACTCAGGAGACAAAGTGCACACAAAGAATAAGTGGTGAAAAAATAAATATCAGAAACAATATCCACTTACTTGGTTGGGCTTTGATCCGAGACAATGTTGCGTAGATGAAGTTTTCTGGTCAGAAGGAGTTCTATGCTCTGTTACATGACTCACTGGAATTCCAGTCACACATGGAGGTGAGATGTCACGAAGGCCCCCGGGGCAGGTCCCAGCAGCTTCCATTCCTGTACAAAAAAAAAAAAAAAAAAAAAAATGTGGGTAATTTTAAAATTGATTCTTGTTTCAAGAGAGAATAGGGAATTAGTTAAATTAGTCAATGTAACTTTGAAAGAAATATCGTAGTATTGTACAAATCTTAAATCCAATTCAATGAAGTACCTTAGTAAAGTTAAATTAGTAAATGTAACCGAAAGAAAGATCGTAGTATTGTACAAATCTTAAATCCAATTCAGTGAAGTACCTAAGTCAAATCCGAAATGCAGATTTGGATAATTATTGACAAAGATTTGACCAGGAAATTAGTACAAATCATTGAACAGGAGGAATATTTAGTTACTGAACAATTGCAATAACAGGATTCCGTATGAATCTCCGTATTCAAGTATCATTCAAGTACAATAAAATATTTTTACATGTAACACTGGACAATTTAGTATCTTACCAGTAAATGTCTTTTTCTTTCTGATCGAAGTTTATGAAACCACCATTAGTTAAGGTTTCCAATATCCGGTGTTTTCGCTTTTTTTTTTTTTTTCACTATATGTCCTCTAACGCATATGATCCCAGCTTAGATTTCAGGTAATTAATGCACTGAATAACTATAATTTTCTCTCGTCTTTATAGTAATATGTTACTTATAAGTTACTGATAATATGATACTAAATGTAGCAACAATCAATTGTCACGTTAAGTAATCAGAATTCTAATAAAATGACAAGTGTCATATATTTGTGGTATTTATTAAAACCGTCACCATAAATGCAAACGATATAGATACAAACAATATTTACAAAATCATAATGTGAAATATAGGTAGTACAATTGTAGGGGTCTATCAAGGAGAAATCCCTGATACTCTCGTGTGTTTATAATGTCTTGTAGTCCTCCCCTCACGACATTTATGTCATGTAAAAGTTCATCAGCGCAAAGCTCATACTCACAAACACAGGCCTTCCATCACCGCTGTCAGTCCTGGGTGGTTCCTCTGGACGCAGAATAATTGTACCATACCACACTCTTAGCAGGTGTAGGTCGAATGAAGATAATTTTTAAAAATGCCTGGTTTTATAGTATCACTAAAAACTGTTTTAGTTTTAACAAGGCACTGTTTATTCTGGAAAATATGTTTTTTTCAATTTAAAATAGACACCTTGAAGATTTTAACTAATATGTTTTGGACACCATCACCTTGAATAAGCTTGATATTATCACTTTGAAGGTTTTTATGTTTTGATGCCACTGAAAAATACGTTTGCGTAGGACGTGTTGTTTTTCGTGGTTGTATCGTATTGTTAATCTTGATAGAATTTTCACAAGGAGAAATCACGATGTATATTAGTATTTAATAATTTTAAACTTTTCATCGTTTGATGGTTTTGGGAATATAATAATCCCCCTTTTAATAAAGTACAATGGTCAACTGTTCATGAGAACCAGTGACATGGAATCCCTTAAAATTTTTCATCGTTTGACTTTTATAACCATGAGGCTGGTGCACAAAAGAAAGAAACAAAAACACTAGAGGAAGGAGGCACTAGTAAACACACACACGAGAAAAAAAAAAATCACTAAAACTGCTGGATCCGTGTAGATGTCGAGCGTGATCCCAATTGTGTATCCGGGAAGGCTGGAACTCGGGAAATCCTGATCGTGGTGGTGCAGCACGTCGAGAGTCAAGGGCTATCTCCTGGAAGTCCGCTATCTGGAAGGCTTGATCCTTGAGCCAGAATGGACAGCATCTTGTGGTCTGGAAGTCGAGAGGTCCATCATCCAGAAAAGGAAACTGCGACTTGGTAGGCATCATCCATGGAAACGGGTAGCAAGATGATGGGTAGCCCAGGTGCGTTTGTGAAAATAGGCCGGATGCGGAAAAGAAATTACATGACAGGAGGCACTGAATTACTTGTTAAAGACCATTGTGAAAACCTATTTTTTTTTAAAGGACTAAAAGAAAGAAAAGAGGGAGAAAAGATAATTAGGAAGAAGTGTAATGCTATTGCAAATGTAACGTACAAGGAACAAAAGGGATAACGTAAAAAATACGTATAATGGCGTACTGAAAAGAAGAAGGCACCTGATCAATCTTTAGGGAGATGCGGAAGGAGAGTTAACGTGAGTTAAGGGGAATTAGTTCGGGTGGCTGAGTTGTGGTAGGTGTTAAAGGTAACTGGTGTGTACGACGATGTAAAATATAGATGAAGAGGGTATTCATCATAGAGAGGGAAAACAGGATGAGAGAGAAGGAGATAGAGATGGTGGGATAGTCGTCCGTGGGAAGCCAGGAAAGCCAAGTTGGCGGTTTATAGGAAGAATTGGTAGCTGTGATTGGTGTTATGCGGTGGCTAAAATTAAGGGGAAGATTTTGAAGGGAGTTATAAGGGAGAATCCTATCAGCGGGTAAGAGGAGTAAATCGGAATCAATGATATGGATATGATGAAGGACTAAATGGACAGGAATGATTGTGGTCGGAAGACAGAAATGAGAGCGGGGTATGAGTTCGATAATTCCTGAATGGAGGCTTGTGTCACAGGGTAAAGTAACACGGAGATTTAAAGAATTATTAATGTATAATGGCGTGGCAGTGCCATTAAGGAAAAGATAATGAAGGTTGTTGGGTGGTCGGGTTAAAATAAATTGATGATCGTCTACTTGGGTGATGGTAAACTGTTGTGTGAGGGTGCAGCTGTAAGAACAGGCGTTTTTTAGTAAGCCCGATATATGTTGATATTTCAAAGTGTGTAAACAAGAAGCTATTGTATGATTATAAATAGTAGGGATTTTGCACAAGAAATGTTTAGATGAGAAGGAACAAGATGTAAGATCAGCCGGAGAAAAAGGGATAGCTTGCTTATCCATGAAGACAACAAAATTGGAAGGAAGCTGTAAATAGCAATTTTGTTGAGCTGACGCAACCGGATAGGGAACTAATTTAAATAAACGTGGTAGCGTATGGAGGGGAATAGCAGGGAGTTTTACGTGTAAAATGATATGATCGGGAAAGAAATAGCAAGTGGTAAGGGGTAGGGTGTAAATGATCGGTGCTGTCAAAACGGGATTGACGCGTAAATTTTTTGAAACCAATTTGAGATTAAAATCATGTAAGTCAGAATGTAACTGATGAACTGGTATGATTTGAGGAGATAACCGGTTTTCTTTACATTGGTCAAAAATGTCGTTAAAATTAATTAAGTAAAGTAACTGACGAAGCATAAGGAGGATCGCGTTGTCAAATTTTAAATACATATTAGAGAAAGTAACAAAAGAGGAGTGATCCGTGCGCATGGCTTCAAGTAGGCGTGTCTCATCGGCAATGAGAGCAGAAACCGTTGTTTGCACATCTTTGAAGGAAGAAGAAGTTTGTTCAGCAAGTGTTGCAACCTGATGAGAAATATCAGAAAATTTAGAACTGAGAACAGATTCATGGTTTTCAAGCTCTTGTACGTGTGTCTTTAGTTGTTCGGAATTAATTTTAGTTGAATGTATTTGGTCTTCAGTAGCAACTCCTGTGAGAAAGTTTAATGCTGATCCGATGAAGTTAAAAAGACCTCTTTGGGGTCTCGGAGTCCTTGAAGAAGGGGTTCCGTTAGAAAGAAATTTAACCAAGTATGTAGAAGTTTGAATGTCATTAGACAGAGAATTTATTGAGGATAGAAAATCTTGAAAATGGGTACACAACCGGGAAGTATTAGTTTTGCATTCTATGGTTGAATTGATGGACTGAAAGGTAGGTGTTGAAATGTTATAGATTAAAGGAAAGGTTTGGGAATAGGGGATCGCTTGGGGAAGGGGAATATAGTCAATGCCATTAACAAACTGTACGCCTTGTGGCATGAACGTGCCTGAAGCTGATACAAATAGGATGGAGAGAATAAACCTGAAAGAAGAGAGAGAAAAAAAGTCACATAATTGTGATATATTGACTGTAATGTATGGGTGTGGGATGAGAGAAAGCATTTCGTCCTAGCGACCTTAGTGATATCAAGTGGGGTCGGACCAGCCGTTCCCGAAAAAGGACGCAAGAAGGAAATGAGATGGAATGTCTTTCCTTACGCGTCTAGGAAAGAAAAATGACGTGAATAATGAATGATGCCGGTATATTGCTTATGGGGAGAAGGAAAAGCGTAGAGTTTGTTATGAGCGTAACTAGGAGTTGTTGCACGGGAGAAATAGTACATGTACAGCGGGTTGCCTAAAACAGGAGACGAAGCATATGCAATAATAATGAACTACCGGAAGAAAAAAAATGCCGCACGGGAGAAATATTGCCTGTAATGTGTGTTGCCTACCTGTATCTGTAATTATGGCATAACGAGAGACAAAGTCGGAAGTTTTGCCAGTGTGGTACTACAGAAAGGGATCATGTTTCACTAGGAACGTTAAATTAGATAATCAAAACATAACGTGAAATGTAATTGGTAGTTGGGTTTTGAAGTAATGTGTGGTCGGATCCTATTTAGAGGTACTGAGGAAGCGCTTGTACTTATACTCAAATTCGGGGTCTGGGTTTGTAGGTGGGATGTACAGTTTCAAACGGGTCTTAGCAATGACCGTTGGCTTCCCATCAATATCTAGAAGATACTCATCAGCCGAGACGTTCGAAATCACTTTGTAGGGTCCCTTATAAAGACGGGATAATGGCTTACAAGTGTTAGGTTTTGTTGAGGTATCTAAGACCATAACTAAACTGTCAGGGAAGAACTGTGTTGGATTTTTGACCTTCTCAATGCGCTTCTTCAGATCAGTGAAAACTTGGTGTTTTCGAAATTCAACGAGGTCCCTCATTTCTTTGAGTGCAAGTAGGCGATCATTAGTATTCAAAGTTTCTTGTTGAACATGTAGCAAATTGTCTAATGGTAAGGTGGGATGAACGCCATAGAGGAGAAAATGAGGAGAGAGACCAATGGAAGTTAAGGGTGATTTATTCAGAGCCGCAGTGGCATGCGCAAGGAAGCGAGGCCAAAATTTCTGGTTGTCTTGGCACAGAAATTTGAGACTCGTTTGCAAGGAGCCTAATCTTTGTTCGACTGTGCCTAGAGAACGATGTTGATAGGGTAGGCCGTACTTAACTGTTATATTAAGAGACTTGAGAAAGTTTAACGATACGGTAGACCGGTGTGAACTCTGAAGATCTAAGTAGATTGTGCGAGGAGTATTATATGGAAGAATGATATGGTTTGTGATGAAATTGATGAAGTTGTCGCTGTTTGGAGTTGTTATGGGATGAGTAATGGTGAATCCAGTACAGTGGTCCGTAGCTGCATAAAAGTATTGGAAACCTTCGGGATCGCTGGGTATTAGCTTGCCTGCTAGGTCCAAAGAAAAGGTTTCAAATAGGCCTGACTGAGGAAAACGCTGAATTGTGGGGTTATTAGGCATGTAATTGCGTTTAAAGATGGCGCAGCCTTTACATGATTTAAGTTTCTGAGCTAGCCATGATTTTAGGCGCGGAAAGAAATACTTGTATCGCAACATCCAATACATCTTGGTAAAACCTATGTGAGTCATTGAGTCATGATACTCATCGAATAAAGCTGGTTTAAGACTATCGGGTACGCAGAGCAGTAATCGAGAGTTAGGTACTCGGTACAGTTTTTTGTAAAGTATGCCTTTCTGAATAACGTATTGTTTGTTGAGACGTTGGAATGAAGGATCTGTCTCGTCTCGTTTGTTAAGAGTCTCGATAATTTTGGAGAAGAATTTATCTTCACCCTGTAGGCGAGATAGATCCAAGTTGTTATCGATAGTTAGAAGTACAGAATCAGGCACAACTTCATTGTCCATGTCTATCGTGTCTTGCGTAAGAGGAGCAGGATGCCTACTAAGAAAATCAGCTATGGGGTTCTGATGGCTTTTTGCATGTTTGATTGTAAAGTCAAATGTATTAATGTAGTTTAACCATCTCAAAATTTTTGGGGATGGAACAATTGTTTTCCGAACGGCAAGAAGAGAAATATTGTCAGTAACTAGGGTGAAATGGTGGCCTAACAAATATTGTTCTAATTTCCGAAGAGAAAGTACACTGCATATAATTCTTGATGGAAGATGGGAAGGGGGGAAACGGTTTTGGGATGTCTGGAAGAGACATAGCAAACAGGTTGCACAACGTTAGTAGTGAGATCTTTCTGTAATAACACCGCCCCGACGCCTACTGATGCGGCGTCTGTCATGAGAATGTGGTGTGTATTGCGGGTTGAATATAGAGCAAGTACGGGGGGTGAGGTTAGAAGTTTCTGCATTGTTTCAAACGCTTGAACGCGCTCAGGAGTCCAGATGAGCTTTTTAGGATTGTTTGACAGAGCCTGATAAAGGGGTGCAAGAATGATGGAAAAATTTTTGAAAAAACGTTGGAAAAAATTTGCACTGGCTAACCAGCTTTTGAGGCTTTTGAGAGTGGCCGGTCTGGGTGCCTGAGCTAAAGCCGAAATCTTATCAGGGTCAGGTTGTAGAGTGTGATTGTCAATAATATGGCCTAAACATTTAATTCTTTTTGATCCGAGAACTGATTTTTTAATGTTAAAGAGCAGAGAATGTTTGGCGGCTTGCTGAAAGAAGGCACGAAGCACAATCATCATCTGATCGAATGAATCTGCGTGGACATACATGTCGTCAACGAATGAGGTAATATTGTTGGGGAAGATGTCCCTATAAATGGTTTGAAGAGCTTGTTGAAGTAAAATGGAGGCATTTTTGAAACCCTGAGGAACAGATGTCAACTGAAGGTGATTGAAAGGGAGAGAAAGACCCTTAATGGAGAACGCAGTGGCCGGTCTGTCCTTGGGATCTAAGTCTAATTGATAGAAACTGGAGTGTAAATCAAAGGAGTTGAACCAAACTGAGTCAGAAAGAGACTCGAGAACGTCCTGTATATCTTCTAAAGGAGAAGCTAATGTTCTGGAACGGGAGTTAAGGCCCCTGAGGTCAAAAACGGCCCTTAGCTCAGTTTTGGAATTTGGTTTTAAAACAAATAATATGTTATTTCTATACTGAGAATCTGATTGTTCAAACACTCCTTGATTAATGAGGCGCAGGACGAGCTCTCTTGCTCGCGGTCTAAGTCTGTGTGGAATGACGAATTGGGGGGACTGAAAGGGAACGTCTGATTCTAAGTCTAACGTGGCCGAAAAGGTGGGTATTTTTGTAAAATCATTGTCGTGCCATTGAAAAAGAAAAGCATATTCAGAAAGTAGCGCCTTCATTTGAGCAGTTTGATGTTCGTTCATGTCAGGGGAAAAGTGAAATTTGTTAATGTCAATGAGATGACCGATTTCTTTAAGGCGTTGTGCTTTGTGTCGTGAAGCGTCCTCGTCCGTGGGAAAATGAACCTGTCTGATGGTGTAAGCGTTAGTGTTTTGTTCCGGTGGTGAAAATATAGAACCAATAACAATGGGAGTATTGGCCTTTATAATCTGGGGACGAGACGAGACGTTTGCAAGTGGCAAAACAAGGTTATCTATGGAAACAACAGCATGCGTCATATAACAGTTACTTAAGTTTCGTAAGATAGGAGTATGTAGCCGGAAGGATGTATTTGGAAAGTGACCGTTAACCTTGAGAGGAACTGCTTTAGCTGAACGGGGTGGTATGACAAGTCTCCTACGTGCTTGAAAAACAATGTGAGGAGTGGGATGTTTTTTGAAAAAGTGAAATGTGTTTGTATTAACGCTGTGTATTGCATTATCGGCTGGAGGCATGCGACCTAGATGACGTAATGATAGGATGCCTTTGTCAAAATCAAGGGTTGCTTGATGGTCTTGAAGAAATTTACTGGAAAGGATAGCAGGAAAGTTTTTGAAAGGAACCAAACGAAAAAGTACAGAGTATTGATGACCATTAAAATTTAAGTTGAGAATGGTAGCACGGGAGAGATGTACCGGAGATGATGAAAGACCATTTAGAACCGTGTGAAGCTTAAAAGTACGAACCGAAGGGTCGAGTTGGTCGGCTGGAAAGAGACTGACTTCAGCACCAGAGTCAAGGCAAAAGAAAACATCCTTGGTCATGCAACGGGCTTTTACGTAAGGTAATTTGCCTTTGAAGTGCAACGGTAATTGGAGGTAATCTGAGGAAGAGGGAGGGGAAGAAGGGGATGAGGGAGAATTAAGCGCGAGGAGACTGGTGCGCTCTCGCGCTAATTTTTGGCGTTTTTTGGTTTATTGGTACGAGAGTTTGTGGAGACAGGGGAAGGGGAGGGGAGTGAGGGTAGGTGGGTAGGGGTAGGATATTGAAAAAAGGGATGATAGAACGGATATGGGGGAATGGGTATGGTTGGCTGTTGTGTAGTATAGACGTTTTGGGGTTGGGAAGAATGCTTATTAAAACGCTTATTGTTCTTGCCTTTACGAGAGTCGTTATTGTGATCATTTCGTGGAGTGTTACGAGTTGGGGGAGACTGAGGGACAGTTTGACAATGAGAGGAGGCGGTACATTGACAACAATGATATGGGTGTGTGGAGCAATGAGTACACGAGTTAGAAGAAGAGGTCGGATTGGTGAAATGAGAATGTTGGAGACAGGAGGACGGCGGATGGGGTGAGAGGGACCGTTGAAAGGGAAGGGATTTATGGTTAGGAGAGAGGGTGTTGTGATTGTGAGGACTAGGAGAACGAGAACGGGTAGGAGCGAAATGAACAGAGGTAGGTTGAGAATTTGAAAGGGTGTTGAGATGAAGCTGTAACTGTGAAACTTGATGAGTTAGTTCTTGAATGGCGCTAGAAGTTGGGACATCTGAAGTTTGGCGTGAAAAGGAAGAGTCGGTTTCTCGCTTTTGGGCCATGAGCTGAGTGCGTTCTAAGGTTGTAACCTCATCAATAAATGTGGGATAGTCAGATATGGTGCGAGTGCCAAACCAACGTATGTTCTCGGGTGTCATACTCGACACGCATTCTAAAAGAAACTCCTGAAAATCTAATTGCGTGTATGCCTGATCTGCCAGAAATTTCTTTGCGAAAACGTAATGAGAAAGTGGTTCATTAGGGAGTTGAACTCGAGCCCTATACTGATGAATGCGAGATCGTGGAACCTGTTCGTCGCCAAATTGTTTTAGGAATTTTTGTTGGACGGTTGACCAGGAAGGGTAGATAGATTTTGGGTGGAGAACCAATGTTGAGCGGGTCCAGAAAGGGACTTTTCGAAAATCTTGATGCATTTTGTGTCATCCCAGTTATTGACCAGTGCGATCTTCAAAAAATTTTGTAAAAATAAATCCGCGAGTTGTTCCTTGGACGCACTGTATATATCGGGAATGATGGAAGAAATACCTGCCATATTGTTTGAATTTTGAGCTTGAGGTGTGTTTAAGGGAATGAAAGAAGCCTGACTGCGAGTCGTGGGCATGACAAGAGAATGTGAGAAATGAAATGACCACAATGGAGTTAACAAAGCAAAAAAAGTGCCTTATATGTGTGAAAAGAGGAACACAAACACTAAGAACCACACGAGAGAGATTCCTCTGGGGGAGCCATAATATGTTACTTATAAGTTACTGATAATATGATACTAAATGTAGCAACAATCAATTGTCACGTTAAGTAATCAGAATTCTAATAAAATGACAAGTGTCATATATTTGTGGTATTTATTAAAACCGTCACCATAAATGCAAACGATATAGATACAAACAATATTTACAAAATCATAATGTGAAATATAGGTAGTACAATTGTAGGGGTCTATCAAGGAGAAATCCCTGATACTCTCGTGTGTTTATAATGTCTTGTAGTCCTCCCCTCACGACATTTATGTCATGTAAAAGTTCATCAGCGCAAAGCTCATACTCACAAACACAGGCCTTCCATCACCGCTGTCAGTCCTGGGTGGTTCCTCTGGACGCAGAATAATTGTACCATACCACACTCTTAGCAGGTGTAGGTCGAATGAAGATAATTTTTAAAAATGCCTGGTTTTATAGTATCACTAAAAACTGTTTTAGTTTTAACAAGGCACTGTTTATTCTGGAAAATATGTTTTTTTCAATTTAAAATAGACACCTTGAAGATTTTAACTAATATGTTTTGGACACCATCACCTTGAATAAGCTTGATATTATCACTTTGAAGGTTTTTATGTTTTGATGCCACTGAAAAATACGTTTGCGTAGGACGTGTTGTTTTTCGTGGTTGTATCGTATTGTTAATCTTGATAGAATTTTCACAAGGAGAAATCACGATGTATATTAGTATTTAATAATTTTAAACTTTTCATCGTTTGATGGTTTTGGGAATATAATAATAGCTTATACAGTAGAATCTATGCCTCAGGTGCTGGATTTCAGGCATGTGAGGGTGTCCAATTTGGAGCCGGCCACTATAAACTAGCCAAGTATCAACTTGAATGAAAAATGGTAATGTAAATCCGCAGAACAAGAATCAAAGAAAGTAGGGTCAAGTAACGTGAAAGTGTGTTTTTGTATATGACATTTGATCGATTGTTGTTTTCTCTTTTCTATAAAGTACATTTATTTTAATTTATGGAAACAAGTAAAAGAAGTAGGTTATGTAGGTGTATATAGCCTATAAAACCAAATAAATTGTTCTTAACCATCGAAACAAGAAAAAAAAAGTTTTGGTATCGTTGACGTTATGTTGATCAAAATATTATTCCTAAGCCTAGTACTTTTAAATAATATCAACGTACTTTAAAAAAAAATCAATCACTGATTCCATCACTGATTATCATCAATAGGTTACGCATGAGTATCAGTACGCTTGCCAATATTCCTTCGGTGATTTCTGATTTTTGTTTGTAGTTTCTTGAAGTTACTCATATTGTTATGCATACAAATTTTAAACGTCTGTGAAGTTGTCCCGCCCACCTAATGAATTTTTCTTTTTCTTATCTACATCGTTAGTTTACGTTAGTTTTGCTAAAATTATCGTTAGTTTCGCAAAAATAACGATTTTATTCTAGAAACAAATGGGCAGACAAACTTCACGGTTCCCCACCCACAAACGAATTTCAGAAGTTTTTCATATCACATCGTTAGTTTACGTTAGTTTTGATAAAAGTATCGTTAGTTTCGCAAAAATAACGATTTTATTCTAGAAATAAAGTTTCCCGCCAACTGTGAGTCAGCCCGCCCATATTGAATTCTCATAAAATTCCAACTCATATCGTTAGTTTATCGTTAGTTTACGTTAGTTTTGCTAAAATTAACGTTTGTTTTGCAAAAATAACGATTTTGTTCGAGAAATAAGGATTCCCGCCAAATGTAAAGTTAGCCCGCCCATAAAGAATTATCATAAATTTCCATCTCACATTGTTAGTTTATCGTTAGTTTACGTTAGTTTACATTAGTTTTACTAAAACTATCGTTAATTACGGAAAAATTACGATTTTATACGAGAAATGAATGGGCAGGCCAACTTCATGTTTCCCGCCCACAAACCAATTTCAAAAGTCTTTCATATCACATCGTTAGTTTATCGTTAGTTTACGTTAGTTTTGCTAAAACTATCGTTAGTTTCGCAAAAATTACGATTTTATTCGAGAAATAAATAGGCAGGCCAACTTCACGGTTCCCCGCCCACAAACGAATTTCAAAAGTTTTTCATATCACATCGTTAGTTTACGTTAGTTTTGCTAAAAGTATCGTTAGTTTCGCAAAACTAACAATTTTATTCTAGAAATAAATTTTCCCACCAAATGTGAATTAGCCCGCCCATATTGAATTCTCATAAAATTCCAACTCATATCGTTAGTTTATCATTAGTTTACGTTAGTTTTACTAAAACTATCGTTAGTTTCGCAAAAAATACGATTTTATTCTAGAAATAAAGTTTCTCGCCAACTGTGAATTAGCCCGCCCATATTGAATTCTCATAAAATTCCAACTCATATCGTTAGTTTATCGTTAGTTTATGTTAGTTTTGATAAAACTATCGTTAGTTTCGCAAAAAATACGATTTTATTCTAGAAATAAAGTTTCCCGCCAACAAAATTAACCTTTGTTTTGCAAAAATAACAATTTTATTCGAGAAATAAGATTTCCCGCCAAATGTAAAGTTTCCAGCCCATAAAGAATTATCATCAATTTCCATTTCACATCCTTAGTTTATCGTTAGTTTACGTTAGTTTTACTTTCCTTAGGGACATACTGGACACAGTTCAGTGTACCTGACGGAACATGATAGGCATATGCCTGCTATGTAATTGAGCTGTTAGGGTGTGCATTTAGCGGAAATCTTTATTTCTCTAATAAAATCGTTATTTTTGTAAAACAAACCTTAATTTTAGCAAAACTAACCTAAACTAACGATAAACTAACGATATGGGTTGGAAGTTTAAGAGAATTCACTATGGGCGGGCTAATTCACAGTTGGCAGGAAATATTTATTTCTTAAATAAAATCGTTATTTTTGCGAAACTAGCGATAGTTTTTGCAAAAGTAACGTAAACTAACGATGTGATAGAAAAAAGTTTTGAAATTCATTTGCGGGTGGGGAACCGTGAAGTTGGCCTGCCCATTAATTTTTCGAATAAAATCGTAATTTTTGCGTAATTAACGATAGTTTTAGTAAAACTAACGTAAACTAACGATAAACTAACGATGTGAGATGTAAATTTGTGATAATTCTTAATGAGCGGGCTAACTTTACATTTGGCGGGAATCCTTATTTCTCGAATAAAATCGTTATTTTTGCAAAACAAACGTTAATTTTTAGCAAAACTAACGTAAAGTAACGATAAACTAGCGATATGAGTTGGAATTTTATGAGAATTCAATATGGGCGGGCTAATTCACAGTTGGCGGAAAACTTTATTTCTAAAACAATATCGTAATTTTTGCGTAACTAACAATAGTTTTAGCAAAACTAACGTAAACTAACGATAAACTAACGATATGAGTTGGAATTTTATGAGAATTCAATATGGGCGGGCTAATTCACAGTCGGCGGGAAAATTTATTTCTATAATGAAATCGTAATTTCTGCGAAACTGACGATAGTTTTAGCAAAACTAACGATAAACTAACGATATAAGTCGGAATTTTATGAGAATTCAATATGGGCGGGCTAATTCACAGTTGGCGGGAAACTCTATTTCTAGAATAAAATCGTTATTTTTGCGAAAATAACGATACTTTTATCAAAACTAACGTAAACTAACGATAAACTAACGATGTGATATGAAAATCTTTTGAAATTCGTTTGTGGGCGGGGAACCGTGAAGTTGGCCTGCCCATTTATTTCTCGTATAAAATCGTAATTTTTCCGTAATTAACGATAGTTTTAGTACAACTAACGTAAACTAACGATAAACTAACAATGTGAGATAGAAATTTATGATAATTCTTTATGGGCGGGCTAACTTTACATTTGGCGGGAATCCTTATTTCTAAAATAAAATTATTATTTTTGCAAAACAAACGTTAATTTTAGCAAAACTAACGTAAACTAACGATAAACTAACGATATGAGTTGGAATTTTATGAGAATTCAATATGGGCGGGCTAACTCACAGTTGGCGGGAAACTTTATTTCTAGAATAAGATCGTTATTTATGCGAAACTGACGATGCTTTTAGCAAAACTAACGTAAACTAACGATAAACTAACGATGTGATATGAAAAACTTTTGAAATTCGTTTGTGGGTGGGGAACCGTAAAGTTGGCCTGCCCATTTATTTCTAGAATAAAATCGTTATTTTTGCGAAACTAACGATAATTTTAGCAAAATTAACGTAAACTAACGATAAACTAACGATGTAGATAAGTAGGGATGCATTCGAGTCGAGTCGAGTCGAGATTTAAGCCTGTCTCGACTTGTCTCGAGAAAATGTTGTCTCGACTCGTGTCTCGACTCGAAAATATGTTTCTGTCTCGACTCGTGTCTCGACTCGACAGTCTCTGTCTCGACTCGACTCGAATTCGAGTCGAGACGTCTCGAAATTCGAGTCGAGACAAAATGTACGAGTTAAAATATACGCACACATCAGCCAGACTATCATGACTACCTACCTAATTGTCAGTATGTCGACTTTTGGCATGGATAAAAACGGCGACACGTCTTGGCATACACGCAATGATCCTTGATAGGTCGCTGGAGAGAGCTGGCACCACATGTGCTCACTCAGTCACCTAATTCCCGTAAATTCCGGGAAGGGGGGCGATGTGTTCTGACGTCACGTTCAATCACATCCCACAAGGGACATCATTCAAATGTCCGGCTCCAATTTCAATGAAACTTTTTTTGCTGATAGAAGGCATGTATGCATCATTACTTGTGATGACAAATTTTTGCCATGGTGCATGTTTTCTATTTTTTTTTAATAACTTTTAAGAGTTGTGATGTGGTTATTAGAGATTACCACAGAAGTCCCTTACTACCCTTTGTAAACGGAGCGTTAATGAAGAAAAGTGAAGAAAAACCATGTGGATACATATAAGTCCTGGGGGGAAGTCGTATGGTAGATATGACCTTGATGGCAGCCATCTTGAAATCCGCCATTTTGAATTAAGGTCAAGTTTTCAAAATGGGAATAGGGTAATATGATACATAATTTCGGGCTAGAATTTCATTAGAAAAATAATGGTGAGATTAGTTTTAAGATACACCCATTTGGGGGAAAGTTACCGGCATATTC
Organism: Thermobia domestica; assembly: GCF_964235325.1. Classification (NCBI taxonomy): domain Eukaryota; kingdom Metazoa; phylum Arthropoda; class Insecta; order Zygentoma; family Lepismatidae; genus Thermobia; species Thermobia domestica. The sequence continues at coordinate 72,780,415 of NC_137465.1, read as the reverse complement.
ATTGTTTTTACTTACTGTGTGCGTAAGACCCTCCTTACTTTCGTCTCAAGACCTGTAAATCGATCGCAACGGCAGAGCCCGGTTTCGCACTAGTGTTTAGAAATCTTTAAACTCACTTGAGGCAATATTTGTGGATTATTGTATTGTATTTTGCCTTTAATTAAATTTGAACCCACTTCATGATCTTGTGTAAAGTATCACTAAAAGAGAATTTTTGTTTTTATGGAGAACGTAAGCATAGCAATTATAAAAGGTGAGTAAGGTGCGTATGTATTTATAAGAAAGTTTATTTTACGAGTCTTTTGTGGTTCCGCCAACCTATTCTTTAGTTGTTGTTTTTTTTTTCAAAATACTCATATCTCATAAATAAAAGAGCTATTATAAAATCTCTTACCACTATTCTTTCATACTTATAAAATTTTATTTATTGTAAAAGCACTGGCGAGATATTTCTTATCGCCCACTAAAATTATGGTGGAGCTCCTTCGTGGCTAACGGTTAGCATACTTGCCTTTGGCGTGGGAAACCTGGGCTTGATACCCGGTGGGAGTTCATGAGGTTCGGATTCCACGTTAATCAGTAGGTCCACGTCTCACATAGCCTCGCTGCTGAACGGGACGTTAAAATCAGAATCAATTCAACTCAAAATTAGGGTTTTGACTTTATTATGATGTCATTAGTTTAAACGCCCAACTGCCCAGTAATTATAAACATTGACTACATTATAAAATTGTAATTTGTGACCACTAAAATATCAGAAATTAAAGATTATTCTTTGGGTTTTGGAACATTTTGAAAAACGTGAAAAACTGGTACTGCACCGATACAACACACCTTTTGGATTTGTCATTGTGTAAAGTGATACAAACTAAAGAAGAATTACAACTTTATGAAATTGTATTAGGACTTATTATTTAAAAATAAACACCAAATAAGTGTAATAGTTCATATCCGTATCAAATACCAAGTTTATGATGAATCAACTACACAAAGTAGGATCCAAAAACGCTCATTGCAATTTGTTCCATCCTTCAGTCGAACCAGGAACTGAAACATAAAGAGTGACATTTTCTTTTTAAAGATACTTTGTCCAGCTAAGTATTGTGAAGGTTTATGTCAGTAGAAGGAATTGCATTCCATTATACAAGCGCAATTTCACAACTTTATGTACACATTACTAAATATCGAACACCCTTGTCCATATGATTAGCGTACGCGTCTTTGGTGCGGGAGACCTAGGTTCGATTTCCGATGGGAACTCCTGTGGTTCTGAACCCACGTTAATTTGTAAGTTCACGTCTCATATAGCCTTGATGCTGAAAGGGACACTAAAGTCTAATCTAATACTAAATACAAATATTTAAAGAAAAATGATGACGCACCAAGATGACGTGAATTTGGCTATCAAATCCATTTTGTGTTTTCAGTTATTTTCTAGTAGTATTTTTTCTAGGCATCCTTTCAAAAGACAGTGATGCAAATTTCGTAACTGCGAATTCCTGTTAGAAGCCATGAAATTATCCGATTAGATGCAAAATTTCCCGTCCACTAAAATAGATACCGTAAATTTACAATATCTAACAATAAATAATTTTGAAAGATATCGCTTTCGAGGGAAAAAATGAAGTGAAATCTTTGAGTTTTACGTCCCACGGTTATGCCGGTTAGGCTAAAGGAGAGGGGTGATGATGAGAAATTAGTGAAATCGTGGAATGAAGAAAGTGGGAGGAACGGAAGAACCCCGAGGAAACCCACGCACACGGTGTTTGTCCACCACAAAGTTCACTTGGTACGAGCTGGGATCGAACCAGGGTCCCCAAGCACCAGAGGTGAACGATCTACCACTGAGCCACCGCGGCCCCGCTTTAGAGGGGCCATGACGTATAGTTGAACTCATTCTCGTAGTATGAAAGGCATTATTTATAATTATGCATGATAGGATCACAAACAAAATTTAAAAATATTATGTGCACTTTCTTTTAACAAACATTATATTGTCTTTTATGGTGTGGAAGGGAATGTTATGTTCGAAAAAAAAAAGTCCTTAACACGATTCTTGTTGCTACACACTGCATGTTTCTAGCCACAGAAAAGATGCAGCGATAGGTAGGCTATTTTTCAATTGCTTTACATTAGCTTGATGTTTCAAGTCTTTTGTGTGTTTCTGAAGTTCACTTTTACCACAAAAAAGCTCAATATTAACATGTCTTACATAGCTTTGGTTCGATTCTCAACACGGACTGCAACTACCCGTTAAATTGTGCATCCGAAAGGCACTCTTTGTTAAACCTCGCTTATCACCGCTCATCTTAATAATATATATAACTTCACCTCGAAGCAAATGTTGCATTTCTCTCTTTCATCCTAACACAAAACAAAACTAGCCACAGCTGTGACACGAAGGAGCTATTTCAAAAAGAAACAAGCTGTGCTTCATAGAGATGTGTGCCAAATGATAGAAGTATATAAAGTATTGTTTTCTTTCCTGTTTATTGATATCAGTTGGTGTTCTTAATGAGTTTACTCATTAGTTTAGAAAGAGTATATATGGAATTTGGACATATGTTGTACGTATTCTCCTGAGAAATTGATGAGACCAGAAAAATTATAAGGACAGATGAAATAGGTTTAAGCGCATCTACGTGACTTTATCAAATATTTATTCTCCATAATGGTACCACGCGGAAAACTTGGTATAGGCCTACTTTTATCTTTGCCTCCCTCTGTTAGCTGTTTTGTATCATATATATCGGATGGTTTTGATATTTCTTCTGATCATTAAAACAACAATGGTACCTGTGTGCGTGCAGAAATGCAAAAGCACAAGGTAACTTCCTATTTGTTTTGGAAACAACAAACCCATTTCACGTGTGCGAGAGAAATTGAGCACAGCGAGATCGGGTGTTTACTCACGGTCAGTTCGCAGCAGGAGTCCATGGTAAAAATTTGGCTATCTTGAAAACACTCGCAAAACCTTACAAATACAAAAGACTGCGCTTCAAAGAAAGTTTAGACACAGATGTTTCAATTTTCTTTTAGCATCGTTCTTCAGCAAAAGATTCGGTTCATTGTATTCGAAAAAGGGAAGAGAGAAAGGGTGAATTTATATTTTATGTGGGGGGTAACGTTGTAAGTAGTATAAACAATACATACCGCTTCCGACTCTGTACGCATACACTAGCCGCGGAGTTCACACACACACACGGAATCAGAGTCCTCACACACCAAAGGTGAGAGCTGTGCCACTGAGTCACAGCGGCCACGGGGCTAGGTCGAGTCCACTTTACGTTCATAGTTTCTTAGTACATAAATGTTACGATTATGAAATAGATTTTCCTTAATGAGCTGCATAAAAACAAAAGCTTTCGAAATGCATTAAACAATTAGCTCGATTTGAGTGTGAACTTAAAGTTATATCAGAGTGTAAATACGGATACGCACCAAAGCTCGAAAACTTAATACACTATTTCTCCTATATAGTCAGCATGTATCAAGCAATCATTCAGCTTTCATTTGAGAGGATGGAAATCGAAGGCCCCTGAACAACTATGTTACTAATGTGCGGAATGTATTTATCTTACAGTGAACTGCTTTGATGCCAAGTGGCCTAACTCCAAAATTGAAATTTTCCAGGAGTGAAAGTTGAAGTTCAATATCTCATGAACAATCCATATTTCTTTTATGTTGGGAACCAAAACCATAACTACTGTATGTAGTTCATTGTTTTATAACTTAGTGTTTACAAAAATCCTTTTAAAAAATACCTATTCATAGAAGTGGATGGTACTTATCTGTACTAGTTCTTGGCATCCAAGCAGTCCATTTATTGTAATACTAGCTTAATATACCCATTCTTCGCATGGGGGCTGTATTTGGAAGTCAACACCTGTGGAAGCATCACCATTCATTTCAGTGACCGCGAAAACTATGGATTTGACACTAGTATCAATCAATATGGGCTATTTATACATGTCTCGGTATTCCTCACCCGTTGACACCCGGCCCGCATACAGTAGTAGCTGAATTTGCAAGTCATCGCTGATGGAAGTGTCACCATTGATCTCAGCGACCGTGAAAACTATGGATTTGACACTAATGTCGATCAATTTGGATTACTTTTACTACATGCCTCGCTAAACGCCCCCCTGAGACCCCCTGGTTCCAATTTTGACAAAAACGCTTCGCCTTAGACTGGGACCTGGACCAAGGTATCCGTGACCAAAATTTGGTAACTCTCGGTCAACTTGTCTGGTCCCCAGGTCGGTCCCAGTAAACGTCCCCCCGAGACCCCCCTGGTTCGAAATTTAAAAAAAGCGCTTCGTCTTGATCTGGGGCCTGGACTAAGGTACCCGTGACCAAATTTTGGGAACTCTCGGTCCACTCGTCTGGTCCCCAGGTCGCACAGACAGACAGACAAACACACAAACAAACTCTTTATTATATTTATATTAGATAAGATATACTATGTAAAATAGTCTTGTATCATAATATGTGATGTACAACAAATGTTACATTATATATTATCCGTAGCTCGTGATATGCTGCAACATATTAAAGCCTCAGAATAGTTGGGCAAGCGAATAATCCAGAAGTTACGTAACCCTATTGCGTTCATGGGAACGAAAACACAATAATTATAACTATGCTAAATTACTATAGACTACCAACTGCTCATTCAGAGAATTTATGAAGTTCACTCTATCGCAATAGTTTTATACAAACTAGATTTAGACTACGGATAATAGTTTTATACAAACTAGATAATCAATTATTATTATTATTATCATTATATTTACAGTACAACCAAATACAACGACATTAACTATTAGTTCTAATTAACTGAATTGAGCTGAAAATTAAATCTTGATCTTTAAAGATTAACTATTAATTTTATGCGTTCTGTACCTTTCTAAAGGAATAAAAGCTGGAATTGGTTTCAAGGCTGTTTCTGAGTGAATACTTTCTTCAAAATAATATTAAAAATTATAGAAAGATTTTCGAGACATTCGAGTCGAGTCGAGATTTTTAAGAGCCGTCTCGACTCGACTCGTGTCTCGACTCGAAAATTCGAGTCGAGAAATACGTTTGTCTCGACTCGTCTCGAATTTTACAAAGTGTGTCTCGATTCGAATCTCGACTCGAATTCGAGTCGAGTCGAGTCGAGATTCGAGACATGTCTCGACTCAAGCGCATCCCTATAGATAAGAAAAAGAAAAATTCGTTAGGTGGGCGGGACAACTTCACAGACGTAAATTTTAACAATATCCGAATTATTTATTTAAAAGAATCTTTAAGGAACATGTTTTGAAATGTTAGCTGAAAAATTCATTTAAAATATAAATTATTTATTAAGTGGAATGTTTCACATTCATTACAGTAACTGAGATTAAACTGAAATAAAATCTTAATTCAGAACATTTGAAACATCCATGTTTTTTTTTTTTTTTTCATAATATTGAAAGAAAATATCTGGAGACTATAATTATACACAGAGTATGTAATAATATGTTGTTGAATAACTCGTATATAAGTACAATTCTTTATGTAAGTTTGTAGGTTTGAGATCATGCATAGTAATAAGCAGTAGATTACTTGGATATAGCATCTAACCAAACTTAAGGCAACAATAAGTCAGTTGCAAGCTATCAACTCAATTTCTCTTTTCTCGCTTGTTTGTTAATTGAGCAGAAAAGTACTACTGCAATCGATAGACAGACAATCACGGGAACCTTTTAAGATTAAATATTTCTAAGGAGGAGAATTTTGCATGCAAACTTTAAGGCTTAATTAATTAATGACGTGCTTAGGTTGAAATTCACATTATTACATATTGATTACGAATTCATGAGTGTATTCATTCTGCCCTCCTCTCCACCTCCTACACACACAGTTTTTACGTTGACACTTTTATATTTTAATTATTGAAATACAAGTATGTACAGGGTGCTATCTACTTATCTATTTATCTTGGTACGGGCTTGTAACTTACAAACTAATAGATAAACGCTGAAACTACGTAACGTGCAAATATCGACAGGAGGATAGTGTCCGATATACATACAGAGTGGCCCAAAAGTAGGTATACAGTCCTGTACTGATCAATCATGACATTTTATATCATTTACTTTTGTTATCCATACAGGTTATGACTTACTAGGGAAAGTCGCGAACTGTTATTCTGACTTCATATCAATACTATGTTTAATCGACTCATTTTTACATTTGAAACAATTACGCAAACGGAAAATTCTTGATAGGAAATGTGTTCGAATTACGAGCGTTCAAAGTTCAAAATTGAACAGATTTTGCGAATCCTTTGAAGTTACCATTTCTTAAAAGATAGGCGCTTCATTTTTTGGTATCTGGGAGTTTTCTTGGGTACCCAACACAGTGGTGAAGTGGAAACATACAGTTTGCAAGATAAGGGCATTTATTGGGGAGGGGGAGAAGGGTAATGGTGTCTTACAACTTGCGAATGGTCTTCTGTTTGGCACACAGTTTTGATAAGTTAATAAAATGTATTTGCTACCCGTATTTGATTGCATTGTCATTGAAATATCACCTTCAAACTGAATGACATTTGTACCCGAAACGCTTTGTCAGGCGTGCGAAATTCAATGATGAACGCCATGGTATTCGTAATTAATCTTGTGATAATCTATATTATGATGTTCTTTCCCTTAGGTAGGAGTGCGACCAATATTTTCTTAAAAGGCTCTGTCAACAATGTTGTTTTGCCCAGATCAGCTGTTCAACAAAACTTTTTCACTGGGGTGCACAACATAGTATATCATGTGGAAAACAAAAATCAGTTTATTGTTAAAGTGAAGTTAATCCAAATAACTTTATCCAACACAGACTGCACTGACAGTGAATACGAATATCAGTTTACATTACTGGCATTTCATTTGTAGCCAATCGCGCGGAATTAGCGCTTCAAACTAATCGCGCTGCGCAAGAGCGGTCGGCTGCGAAACTATCCTGAGCGGTACTCCGAACACTGTAGGGGTATGCTTATGCATTGTGGAAGACGGTGTTTCAATACGTTATCGCTTGCCATGTTTTTAGTTTTCAGCAAATCTAAATTCCGATTATAGGAAAATATTAGTCAAAATCCAGGGAATATTTGAAGATATTCAGCGACAAAATAAGCCGAAAAATTAAAAAAGAAATGGATTAGCTGGAATGTGCGCTGAAAGCTATGAAAAAGGTGGCCTCTATTCTGGAGAAAATTGATGTTTGCATACATTGTCACTAGCAACGTGTTTGTTTTTGGAGATATTTATGGCCGAATATCGCAAAATATATCCTGTTGTCACTATTTTCCAACAATCGCCATTAAAATCCGTTAACATTTAAAAAAAATGCTAGAGATGAGATGTTGAAACACAGTCTTTCATAGAGGCCGACTGGGTTCGGAGTCTCATTCATGTTAGTTCCGCGGCCAAGCGTTTTGGAGACAAATGTCATTGTTCAATTTGAAGGTGGCCACACAGGAAGTACCATTTGAATGACAATATAGTCGAATAGGGGTGGCAAAGACATTTTATCAGCCTATCGATCCGGTGCACAAAACAGAAGGCAATTTGCAAGTTGTAAAACACCATTACCCTTCACCTCCTCTATAATAAGTGCTCTTATCTAGCAAAATGCATACGTTTTGACTCCACCACTGTGCTGGGCAGCCAAGAAAACACCTTGATACCAAGAATAAAGCGTGTATCTCAAAAATAGTTACTTCAAATCTTTTGCAAAATCTGTTCAATTTTGAACTTCGAACGCTCGTAATTCCGATCGAGGATATCTCCGTTTGCGTAATTGTTTCATATGTAAAAACGAGTCGATTGAGCATAGTATCAAATCAATACAAAGCCCGAGTAACACCTCGCGACCTTCCCTAGTTAGTTTCTTTATTATTTGTTCTTAATTTCTTTTCAGAACAGATCGAAGCATATAAATTCATTATCTTAATAAATTAAAATGTCATACTTGAAATGAAATGAATTTTTTTCAGTTTTACGTCCCACGGTTATGCCGGTTAGGCTAAAGGAGACGGTGATGGTGAGAGATGAATGAAATGGTGGAACGAAGAAAGTGGGAGGAAACAGGAGAACCCCGAGAAAACCCACGAGCACGGTGTTTGTCCACACGGCGCGAGCTGGGATCGAATTAGGAACCCCAAGCACCGGAGATGAACGCTCTACCACTGATAAAAATGTGATACTTGATCAATGCTGGTGTGTATACCTACTTTTGGGCCACTCTATAGTTTCCAATACTACCATATTAAGAGTGTTGCCTACTAAACATAAAAAGTTTTATTTCTTCAAATGATACTACGCCACTCTGAGAAAAATACGTTATCTGAACAGTGGTATCTTGTACAAATATACGGCATCCTTGTGTTTACTACGGAAATCAGTACGGAGCATACGTTATCCATATGCTACATTTTTTCCCGCTTAGATGTTACATCATGCTGTTGCAGGATGTATGACATCTAACCATCTTCTGTATATGTATATGCTACCTACCTCACTGTATGTAAGATCCTGACCGCCTATATACAGTTCTTTCGTTCGTACGGAAAGTACGTTTATTCGGGACATTTATATGGAAAGTAAATAAAAAATTATTTTCAATAGATTTAAATATCATAATGCCTTTTACAACAATTTGAAGTCTCAAACTGTTCCGTATACACAGTAGACTCTAAGTATCGGTAAACTTTGCAACACTGCGTAATATTATGTAATTCCGAGAAAATATTGTAATTATAACTACCAAAAACTCTTTGCAATGTTACAGCAGCAAAGGAAAGCAACAATTGTTTTAAAAGGTTTCCGGGAATATGTCATTTCAAGCAGCATAGCTATCTTTACCAATATTTTTCAATCTCCGGAACGGTTTGAGATATAGTATTGTAAACGGCATTATGATGTTTATACGAGGGTAGGTTGATAAGTTCTCAGCTACCTAGGTTCAAACTCAGCTAGATATAAAACTTATATACGTTTATGAGACTTATAATTTGTGAAGCTACTGTGCAAAATTTGGTTTGACTAAACGATTTTTTTTCAGGTCCAACTTAGGATGTCAGCCCACGTCCCAGAAATTAGTAAATTAGAACACAGTGTATTCAACAAGTACCTCTTCCTAAAGAGACTTTCGCCGAAGGAGATCTACAACGACCTTGTCACGACATTGGGGGACAAGGCACCATCGTATGCCACTGTGAAGAAATGAGCATCGAACTTCAAACGTGGGCAGTTTGATCTGAACATTGATCCAATGTGTGGCAGACCAACGTCAGTGACCTCTCCCGAGATGATTGACACCATTCACCGGATGATCCTCGACAATCGCCGAATCCCGCTCAAACAGATAGAGGATACATTAGGCATTAGTCATGAACGGGTGTGGAAAGTCATCCATGAAGACTTGAGTATGAGGAAAGTCGCAGCAAAATGGATTCCCAAACTTTTGAAGGCAGATCAGAAGCGTGAACGGGTGGAGGCAAGTAAGGCAGCTCTGTCCCAATTTCAAGCGGATAAGATCAATTTTTTTGCAACGGCTGGTAACTCTGGACGAAACCTGGTTATATTTCTACGATCTCACGACGAAACAGCAATCAGTGGAATGGAGCCAGAGCGGTTCTCCACATCCGGAGAAGGCAAGGACACAGCGCTCCTCTGCTAAGGTCCTTGCTACGGTCTTCTGGGAGTATAAAGGAATTCTATTGCAGAGTTACCTAAAATCTAGTGAAACCATCAATGCAACTTACTATATATCTCTTCTGGACAAACTGAAAGCAGCACTAAAGGAAAAGAGACGTGGAAAGCTGTCAAAAGGGGTAATCTTCCTCCAGAACAATGCGACTTCACACAAGGCACGTCTGACATTGCAAAAATTGGAGGACCTACGGTTTCAAATACAGGAACATCCACCTTATTCGCCTGCTTTGGCTCCATCAGACTTTTATCTCTTTGCTAAATTGAAAATGTTTTTAAAGGGAACGCATTTCAATAGCGCCGATGACGTCATTTCTCAAACAGAGGCCTGGTTTGCAGAGCATTCATCCGACTTCTATTTTTCTGCCCTGCAAGCACTACAGCAGCGATTGAAAAGTGCATTGCACTACAAAGGGAATATGTTGAATAAACACACCAAGCGTCGCTTCCTATCTACTTGTTTTCTTGGTGAGGCTGAGAACTTATCAACCTACCCTCGTATCTATTGAAAACTTTCTACGTGATTGGACGTCACATTTATCTAAACAGGTTTTATTTAAGATAAAGTCTTATGAAAAAATTCAAATGTTCAATTTCCTGTTAGTTTATTGCTGTTGGTTCGAAATATGTCATATCATTATGATAGTATTCGATACAAAGGCACTTTCGATGTGTATTGCTCTGTCTGTCCTACTTGCGCTATTACTGTTGTAGTAACCGCCAAAGTTTGGTTCTTTTACGTTTGTGATATTGGAGCGTCCTTAGTTTGCAACACTGAATAATATGTGTATCATTGTAAATTTATGTTTAATACGAGACTTGAAACATGTAATAATCTAACGTGCTGTCATTTGAAGTATATATATATATATATATATATATATATATATATATATATATATGCTGAGTTGGCAACACTGTTAACCTGAAAATATTGAAACATATGTCTAATAATTTCCCCTTGTCAATATTAGAGCGTTTTCTTTTTATCTATTAGCTTAAAAGTTAGACTATATTAATATACAAGTGGTCCATTCCATATACAGTAGAAGTATGTGTAGAAGGAAACAGAAAAAATAATACAACAGCAAGTTTCAAATAAATTAAAATATATTATAGGCGATGTGTTGAAACGTATATTAGAAATGAAATACTTTGTTTTTAATTAAAATATCTTTTATTAATCATGTAAGCATATTTCAAATTACGGTATTTATATCATGCTTCCTATTGTATTATGGAACACGCTCACTTATCTACTTGTACTTCATTATCCTTTTTCAATCTTTCTGCAGAAAAACATATCCTATGATAGAAATATATTGTTTTGTAGTTGACGGCAGCCTCTAATTCCATAAAGAAAGGTTAAAGATGGAGAAATTATGTTTAATTAGGTAATGGCTGTCGACTTACTACAGGAATATCACAACAGTATGTCTCTTTCGCGTAAGCGGATAGAATTACAGTTTAATTTTTTAATCAAACTTTCAAGTACTAATTTGATTTTAGTATACTAGTAATTGTGTAAATATAGTATTATGTAACCATGGAACGGTAATCAATTGATCGGGAAAGAAGTAGAATAAATAAGCTTCTAAACTGGATGTGTTGCACGTAGTTGAAAAGTAATAAAATGAATTTCGAGAAACAGGGACAGAAGACAGGCTTAAAATTATCACGTTACCTTGTTCTAGAGGTCTGCACGGGCCGGAATTTTAGCACGGTCCATGAATTTATAATCTGAGGCCCGACCCGATTCCGAAATATATTTTAGCATTTAGTCCCGAGCCCGGTCCGAGCTCGCGAGACAGTCAAATGAGCCCGAAATAAGCCCGAATTACAGAAACTTAATAATTAACGCAAAGTTGTATTTTTATTTGCAGCAATTAGAGGTTTAATTTTGCAGTTGTGCTTTAAAAGTTCTACAGAAAGAACGGTCCAATAAACATCGCTGTACAGTATGTTTACGAAGTTAGGCCCGAGAAATATAGTTGTATATTTAAAAATTTACGGCCCGAACCCGGTCCGGGCCCTAAGTCATATAAGCCTTGTAGGCCCGAGTCCGGCCCGAACCCGTACATACATTTACCTTGTTCAGATTTCTGAGACTACATGAAACAAATTATTCAGAAACAAATACAAGCGGAAGATCCATCTGTCTTTAGCCATACTCTTTAAGTAGAGTTAAAGATGTGCCCTTGTGATTGCTGAATATGAGAACGATAATTGCCAGAATGGACAATATGTTTACTATCTGACACTGCTATGGCTGTAGCACTACATTGTTACCTAAAGATATTCAGTAACTTTTAAAACAAAACATCGGAGTGGAGATTTCCACTACTTCTTTATTTATTTTTAGCTTATAAGAAAAGCGTCTGTAATAAATACATATATATTTCTTTATTTTATATGTGCAATATTAATGAAGTAAGTAGACTTTAAAGTCTTTTAAGCTTCGCCTACTTAAAACGGCCCTGCGCTATGTTTCAGTGGAAATGACGTAAATATTATCCAAGATTCTATTGAAAGTCTAGGGAGTTATCCGGATATAGAGCAAATAGAGGGAGTTTTATTTTTTTTTTTTTTTTAATTTGACAACATATTGTAAACCTGCACTATAATGATGTGATTTTTGCCACCTACGTTAACGTGAAGTCACTCTTACTGTCAACATTTTAATTATAGAACCCTTGATTGAATTTGGTGAGTTACCATGATTACGATGTTCTCCTAAGTTGACGATTAGAGAAAGTAGTCCGACGATGAAGAAAACTGAATATTGACAGAGTAATCCTCATTGTGTAATTGAAGGGCACAATTATTCACTAAATAATCCTGCAAATGAGCTTTGAGTCTGGAATGTAAGTCAGTGGGACTGGGTCGGACGAATCTAAATTTCTTATTAAATTCGAATTTCGTAGTATTTTGTCGGTAAGTAGTCATTGTTAATGTGCACAAAGTACTTCAGAAATAAACAGAAATTAATTATCAACGCATTAATGTGCTCAATAACTGTCAAAACACGACAGCAAAATAAGCCACTGAGCTATTCACTCCACAGTACTTGCGCGTGCTTTAACTGTTGCAGCGTCGCGTACCAGTATAGACCAGCGGACCAGGATTTGCCTCTTTACCTTTCAGTTCAGTTTAATCTGGTTCATTGAGTACCTCTTGGTGGAAATAAGAAATCCAATATAGTAGCTTTGGTACACCTCGCATTTTCTTCTTTTATTTAAGCTTCTCAGTAATCGGTGTTGTGATGAATGAGTTGAGTTTTCATCTGTTCACCTTCTTCCCTGACTATATAGATATATGTTGTTTGCAGTATTATATACAAATATAATTATGCAGTTTCGCACATTATCTTAGCTGGACAAAGGCAGATGTCACCTGTAGGGACACATAAGATATGAACCAATGCAACTACGTACTTTTTACGCAAATAATTCGGATGGTATTTCTTTCCTTGATATTTCCAAGTATTAAAAACTTGCTTGAAGAAATATTTTAATTTACATTTTATGTCAATATTTTACATTTGTTTTTGAATTTAAATATTAACTCCGTGTTTTAGTGTAAATTCCCTTTAGTAATGTACAATATGCATATTAGTGATATGAACTACTTTCATTTCGGCGAATTCAATTAAAACCATGGACATAAAATTATGAAAATTGACCTTATGGGAATTGAGATTTGGAATTTTAGTGATAAATTATATTGTAATACGTACAGCAGCGAGGTCATAAATCGTTTGACATTAGCAGATATTCAATTTTCAACTGATTAGAGGAGAGGTAAACGATTCACATAAACACTACGTTTTGGTGTGGTTCATGAATAATAATAAGAAATTATTTTTTAAAGGATTTGAGCCTTCTTACATGTGTAATTAAATTTATAATGAATATAAAATTATCAAAGAATGAACATGAACTCCAAAAGTAGTGGTTATATGATCATGATTAGCAAGATATGATTTAGTTATTCGCGCACCATTATCGGAACATTGTATCTGTTTCCCGACAGGCAATATATGTATTGGTTCTTGAATACAAGTTTTAAACAAATAGGTCTATACTGAATCTTTCTAGAGCAAGTAGGCTTCTAAATGTGTGACTACATTTAAAAAAAATATATGACAGTAGCACAATATTTTATGTAATCTCCGACTAAATCAACTCGGAGAGCATCCAGTGAATATCGTATTTCAAGAACAAGCCTCCGAAGAATGCTGGACACATTAGATAGTGTTCAAATTATACCGACCAGCTTTACTTCATGATCTGAATGAGAATGATCTTGACTCGGTAGAATTCTGTGAATAGTATGTAATATGGCAAAAAAACAGACAAGTTTTATAAGAACATTATATGAACTAATGAGGTATGGTTTACACTAAATTGTAGAGTGAATAGCCGCAACTGCGTCTATTAGGATTCTGAAAACTCACGTTTAGTAATCTATATATATAAAAGAGAACGCACAAAATCCTTTGTCCGCTCATCACGCTAATACGGCTGAACCAATTTCTTTCATTTTTGGGGGGTTATTAGGATTTGGACCCTAGATGGTTTTTATCATATCACTTTAATTTTTAATTACCAGTGTCTTGAGATAATTGACCATTCAAGTGTCCATAACGTACAAATCCTTTGTTAGTTCATCATAGGTATAAAAATAAACGTATTTATATGCAACCCGCATGACCGTGTCACTCGGCGGGTTAACATAAATGACAGGCGATATAATGTTAACATTTACTGCAATTTGAAAGCGAAAAAGTAAAAATTATCTAAGTAACAAAGTTTATTGCGTTCCGGGGTGACCGCAGCGAAGCGGGGTGAACGCTGCTAGTTCAGAATAAATTAAACGCACCTGGTGTACGAATTTATCCTGATGAGATTATCAGAACCTATTTGTTTGAACACACTGTTACTTCTGACAAATACATTCAAATGTTCTATTAGGTGATGATTAAAAATTGGAAAACAATTCTAAATTTGAAAACTACTACCAATTTGTTAAAATGATCGCATTGCAACCAAACGGTTTATCTTCTAACGATGGAAACATTGTAAGAGACTTTCTAAATGACAATTTTAATCTTTGTATTACAGACAAGGTAGCATTGAATGCTTAATGCAATCACCGGATCTCAGTACAATGGACTTTTCTATCTGGGAAATAATGAAAGTGTTAATGCTATGATACAATTTAAAATAATTTCTTAAGTAAGAAGGTGGTTCACTTCAAATGCATATTGGTCAAGTGACTTATGGCCCATCTTGTATTATGCAAGTAAAATTGGCAAGTTATAGCACACGGGGATAAGAGTGAAAGGAGAAAAAAAAAAGTAATGGTACCCTCAACTTCATTTTGACCACTGAAGACAAGGATATCATTTTCAGCTATTTTGACCAAATGCTTGGAGTCTGAGAAAGCGTAGAACACAATTTTACTTCACTGGGATCAGGGGCGCCATTTCGAGGACGGCGTTGGGGAGTTTGAGAAACATATGATTTTTAGTAAATTATACTAATAAGATACGTGAAACTCTTACGTCGGTGGACAGTCTCCCTCTTCCCCCCCTCAAAATCTGAAGTGATGCTACTGGTGCCGTAGCGAAAGGTTTCTATTGTTTATCTTTAAATGAAGTGTGTTTGTTATTACCGGTAGGCACTTCAATATGTTATACGTGATGAGCTCCCTCGTTGCTAAGCAGTTGGCGTACGCGCCTTTGGCATGAGAGACCCGTGTTTGATTTCCAGCTTGCAAACTATGTGGTTTAGATCCCATATTGAGCTGTAGGTTCACGTCTCATACAGCCTCACTGCTGAAAGGAACAACTTTGCTGTACATGATAAATTATTTCAAAGAAAAATAATTAAGCCTTATGAGTTTGTATAAATACTTTTTAGCAGAAAAAACTACAAACTCACTCAACAGTAGAACAATCTTAAAATACACCAAAGATATTTCAACTGATTTTCGTTAATCAGCCATCCCCTTTAGATTGAACGATAATATCATGGAAACTAAAATCTTTATTTTCATGTTGTTCTTTTTTCTTTCGCTTTAGTATCAGCTAAATATTTTGCAAAGGACATATTTTATAAAATATGATTATATGACCACATTGCACTCTAATGAAATGGTCTGAAATTACGAGGGAAGTTTGGGATGCTTTCGAAGTTCTGGAAATTATTATCAGTTTGAATAATAGTACTGGGGCTGACAATACTTCTGTATGCAAGTCTGTGTATGGAGGAAATTGTTAGTTTAATATATTCTTGTGTCCATAAGGAAGTAAAAAATGTTGGGTGTTTGCCCCTCACCCCCACACTGTTTTGCAATGGCGGCTTCAAGATGGCGGCCATGGAAAATCACCTGTAAGAATTTTAACATTTTGTAACTTGTTAATAAATAAAAATTGAAATACCGTTTTACGCCTGTTGAAGGAAAATTGACATAATTTTTTTTTAAACTAAAGTTAGTTATCATGTGTGACAGACATGTTTAATAATGGCGCCCTAAATAGTAAAAAATACTGTTTCGTTAATGTACTTTTTGTGTTCAGCATCAAATAATATAACATGCTACCAAGATATTTGTCAAGTATACAAAAGAGTATACATTAAGACCTTACAAAGGTATCAGAATTATTGTTCTATCTTTAGAAATAACAAAAATATTCCACTTTGTATGGATCAAAGCGCTGAGGCTTGTGACCTGTCAAAGGCTGTAATTTGCGCAGCACTTGAATGCCTTGAAAATTCCTTATGCATTTTCTTTTCATACGTGTATGTAAGTAAACGTACTTTGTAAGGCATGTTTATTCCTCTACCCCTTTTTGTAATGTAATAAGTGTTAATAATAATAATAATAATAATAATAATAATAATAATAATAATAATAATAATAATAATAATAATAATAATAATAATAATAATAATACTGTTTATTGCTTAGTTTCCTTCTGTTCATTTAGTCTCGAGCTAAAATATAACTGACAATAGTATTAACTCAAAATAATTTAGGTATATGGATTTTTACAATCAATTTTGTCTTTTGCGACACTTCTGCACTTACAGAACAAGCAGTACTCGATTTCTGACTTCCGACACAAACAGGCACATGTTACACATTTTAGACAATTACATCGTTGAATTAAATCCAGTAGGAAAACATTGAAGCGTTTTTTTGTGTTCATAATAGCTCCATTGCTCAGTTCAAATCCAAACCTTAAAAGGTCTAAATGAGAAGTGTTAATCCAAACAGTGTATTTGCACATGGTGGAAAAAAAGCTCTTTTTAAGTGCTCAAGAGCGCTGTTGCTTGTAGGAGGGAGATCCTAAAACAAAAAATTTGTTCGTGTGTATACAGCCATAGTCTGAGTTCATCAAGTGTCTTGCGAGTCGTACCTTTCTTTAGCACCTGAACAAAATATTCCTCAGCACACTGTAAAACTTCGTGAAGTGGTTCATATGTAATTCCAAATTCTTTCAAATAC
The DNA here is from genome assembly GCF_964235325.1 of Thermobia domestica. Taxonomy (NCBI): domain Eukaryota; kingdom Metazoa; phylum Arthropoda; class Insecta; order Zygentoma; family Lepismatidae; genus Thermobia; species Thermobia domestica. The sequence goes on along the minus strand of NC_137465.1, from coordinate 72,763,169 downwards.
GCCGTAGGGTTACAGTCTAAAGCTGCTTTCTTTGTACCAAATTTATTGGTGTAGTCTGCACCAGATAAAGTGTGAACAACAGGTAGAACGGAAGAATATTCATGACCCAAGGAAGCTGCTATATAATGAATGGGAACCATTCTCGTAGTATCACCAATACCGGTACGAATCCATATTTCTTTGCGCCCATGTTTTTAAGTTTTCTGAACAGTGGAAAAGTGCTTACCAGTCAATTCAGATGACACGTCTTCTAACTGATTTTGAGACGTTTATAGCAGAGGGTAGAAAATCATCGGAGGTTTCTATTCTGGGATAATTTCTTGTGAATGGTTAATTTGCTTAGAAACTTGATACATGCTGACAGAGAAGGACTATGGGAGCTCCATATTTATTTATTTATTTATTTATTTATTTATTTACCTTCAACAGAGAAAAAAATCTCCATTTACAGAAGGCTCTTACAATCTATTACATACATTAAAGGAACAATTACTAGATTAGTAAGTGATAAAAATTAAAAAGGAAAAAAGATAGCATTAAAAAGAAAAATGAAAATAAAAATACAAAAAAAAAAACACAAAAACACAAAAATGGCAAAAAACATTGTTCTCAGATACACAAAATTAGATAATAGATATCGCTATAAACAACAGTTATGGTTTATGCTTCTGAATATTTCCAGGTACACATATTGAAGTACATACCCTACAGGTATATAGGTTTTATATGAATACATACACATATAAGTACACGCACATATACTTAAAAGCAAGAAGACATCAATACATATATAAAGTACATAATTACACCTATATTATTTTATCCTGAACTATTATTCAGTAAAAATTTATTTTTGATTAATTTTATAAATACTTGCTGGTTAAGATTAAGGTCAAATTCTTCTACACTTTGTGCTATATTATTATACAGCTTACACATTCTGACCAATGGTGAATTTTTGTATGTATTTGTTTTGGATGTTTTATACCACAACAGATTTCTTGTTCTTAACGTTCTGTCACTGATATTAAATTTAATATATTGTAAAAATTCACTATTATCAAATATGCCATTTACTATTTTGTGTAGACATATTTCTTGTGCAATGATACATCTAGCAGAAAGTTTAATATAATTAAATTCACTTAACAAATTAAAGTAAGATATTTTATTTACCAGAGCAGACTGTCCTGTTTTCTTATAATATAAGTACCTTAGGAATCTTTTTTGTATTGCTTCTATCTGATTTTCTTGAGTCTTACATTTAGCTGCCCAGATCACTGACGCATATTCCAATTTTGGCAGTACTAGAGTTTTAAAAAGAGTTCCAATGACATTTACGTTTGTAAACAGTTTAGTGCTTCTGATTACAAACCCCAATTGCTTGAAGGCATCTTGTGTGATCAATGAAATGTGTTTATTAAAAGACATTTCGCTGCTAAATGTAACTCCCAAGTCCCTATATGTAAATATACGCTCCAGATATTGATTTCCTATTGAATATGGCAGAATTTCAGTTACAGTTCTTTGTTTTGTAAATATCATAAACTTACATTTTTTAATGTTAAAATTTAATTTATTTTTTATACTCCATGTGTATATGTTATTTAAATCTTCTTGCAGTTTTAATATATCAGAATTCGTTTGTATTTCTTTATACAACTTAACATCATCTGCATACAATATGCATTTTGAGTTCTTAACATACCTTGGCAGATCATTTATAAAGAGTAGGAATAATAAGGGCCCCAAGTTTGAGCCTTGTGGTACCCCGGAATTCATATTATAGCAAAATGATTTTGATTGTTGAAAACTTACATATTGTTTTCTTTGACTCAAGTATGATATAAATAATTTGAGTAACTCTGATGAAAATCCTAAGATTGAAAGTTTTGTAAGAAGTATGTCATGGTTAATCATGTCAAAGGCCTTTGCAAAATCAATATATATTACATCTACACGATTACGATTATGAATAACCTCGTGAACAAATTGGGTAAAATTAAGTAAATTTGTTACTGTTGAGCGACCAGGATAGAATCCATGTTGATTTTCACAAATGTAGCTTTTTATGTGATTGAAAATACGATCATATAATATTTGTTCAAGAAGTTTCACCGGTGCACAAACTATGGCTATTGGTCGATAATTTTCTACTTTGCTATTATCCCCACTTTTAAAAATTGGCGATACCCTAGTTGTTTTCCAAATATTGGGAAATGTTTGTGTTTTAAGCACTAAGTTAAATAATGTAATCAATGGCTCATGTAAAATTTCTGAACATGCTTTTATCAGATATGGAGGAATTCCGTCCGGTCCACATGCTTTCTTGGGTTATTCAACAAGTATGTATACTATTCAACAACTTTAACCTTAATTTGCCGTGTTTGATTGTGTTGATTACCAACGTTGGAGTTCTCTCTACTTGGAGGATATGTGGAAGTTAGAACTAACACAAACAGATGTATTCAACGCATTCTTGGAAGGGAAACATGTTGTTAAAAGATTCGATTACAAGTTCACAGCGGTTGAAACTGATATGGCGTTGGAGCAGGCAATAAATAGATCTCAGAAGAATGCATCAGAAATAATAGGGCGTACAACCAGAAGCAGTTTGTTGCTCAGTGGGAGCTCATATTTCATGAATTATTGGCAATAACAAATGTCTATCGAGAAGTAACTCAATCAATTTCAACATCACATTTGCAAGTTCATCATGAACTTTCAATGTTAGAAACTCGGCATACAGATAACATCATTGCAACTATGATACAGTTCACACTTTTAAAGAAGAACCCTTTCGAAGGAATGAAAATTCTTCATAACCTGGTTACACAGATAAATGTTGAAAAAGAAGTTAAACAGAGAATACTTAATATATGGAAGAACCTAAAGATTTATTGAAAAGTCAAAAAGTATCTGGGACACAATTCATCATGTGGAGTTCCCTAACTGTGGTACGCTGCCGAGGACGATAATTCAGAGGGAAAGAAAATTAAAGGGATCAGTACACAGTCATTAGTTACAAAGATAGTTCACATAGCTGAAGTTCGTGGCTATGACCTTAAGTGCTTTTTCAGTTACGACTTGACTGATGTGTCTAAACTAGTGGATGAACATGGGCTCCTTGTTAAGACTGAAAAAAGAATTCTGTTTAGAGAGCTGGAAAGAAAAGTTTCAGGATATCACTGTACGGATTTTCATGTGGAAGAGGACACATGTTTCATTTTCGATGTTATGAATTGTCTGAGGAAAGTAGTCTTTAAGAATGATAAAAAAATTTCTGATGTTGCTATCACTTACTTTTCCTATAGTCTGCTTTTGCTCCTGATCTCTCCCGGGTCGACCACGTATTTGACAGTTACCACGCGTTTTCCCCAAAACATTCTGACCGATTAAGCTGATAAACTGGTTGTGTCAGAGAAATAAGCAAAATATTGGATGATACGCAACTCCCTATTCGAACAAAAGCATTCTGGCCCTCCTCTAGAAACAAGTTGATGATCCAAAATATGGATTCGGATCATACTTAGGCATACTATTCGATCATCATTTAACGTGGAAACCGCATCTCAACCGTGTAAAAACTAAAGCTTACAACTGCCTCAATCTCTTGAAACGGCTAACAGGCACAACCTGGGGTCTTTCATCACACATAGTTCTCAACACATGCAAGGCATTCTTCCGCCCAGTTCTTACTTACTGTTTTCCAGCTTGAATTTTCGCTCTTTACTCACATTATCAGAAATTAGCCATTTTTGAGAGACATGCTTTCCGCATCGCCTTCCGCATTTCTCTCCCGAGTCCAACTCGAGATCTATATTTTTTAATATCATTTCCTACACTTACCTACCATCTCGAAATTCTCCGCTTAAAATTCATTACTCAACGCTACACACATCACCATCCTCTATTGTTTGAAACTATGCATCATCTTGCACTCCACTCATCTTCTGCACGGTACTATCATACTCCACTTCACCTTCTCTTTACTTTATATTGCTACACAGTCCCTCCAGACCATCTCTACAGCATATCTTTTCATCATATGCACAGTGATTCCATTTCACTAACAGGGTTCACCACGTCTCCATTGGCCTAGGGCAGCCTCTAGGCAGAAGATAACCGCATTCATCTTTCTAACAATTCTTGTGTCGTGTTGTGGCGTTAGTGCACTTCATCTCATCTCTCGTTATCACCATGACCACATATCGCTTACCAATACCTTCACTTTACATTTTGTTGCCTAATTTCTCACGCATGCCATACTGTGTATGTTCCTCACCATTCTCGCTATATTATATGTAGTATTATATATCCTATATTTCGTATATTATATATGTAGTATTTTGTTCTCACGTATATCCATGATTTGTTTCCAGTTCGCCTACAAGTATGTTTTTGATCGCAAAGATCATAATGTCCTTCCAATAATATGTTAAATAATAAAGATTATAAATAAATAAATAATAGCCCATAGTGATGAAACGACTTTCCGTGTTAGTGGTCAGGTAAACAAACAAAATGTTCGAATTTGGGGCCTACAGAACCCATATGCAGTCATTGAACATGTACGAGACTCGCGCAAAGTCAATGTGTTTTGTGCGATATCCCGATCATCTGTTTATGGCCCATTCTTCTTTAATGGAAACACGGTTAACAGTCAGCAGTATCATGCTATGTTACAAAACTGGATGTTTCCGAGGCTGTACGAAGACAACTTCATTTTTCAACAAGATGGGGCACCCCCTCACTGGAGTCGCCAAGTGTGTGAATATCTGAATGAAACTCTACCGAACCGTTGGATTGGTCATCAAGGAGCTGGCGACTTAGCATGTCTCAGCTGGCCTCCACGGTCACCGGATTTGAACCCTGTGACTTCTTCCTGTGGGGTTTCGTTAAAGACAACGTTTATGTACCACCACTTCCACAGAACCTGGAAGAGTTGAAGAATCGGATCCGTACTGCCATAACATCAGTGACGCAGGACATGCTTGCCCGAGTATGGGAGGAATTTGAGTATCGATGTGATATTGTTCGTGTCGCTGATGGAGGAGATATTGAACATCTGTAATTTGAACTTTGAACTGTAATGTGAACTTGAGAGGTTCGTAAATATGTGTGTAAAATTTCATATTCGTATGTCTTAAAGTTTAATAAATATATGCATTCGAAATACGTGTATTCTTTTTGAAACAGGGCGTATTTCTCGCTATTCAAATTTACACTTGTGTGGTGTATATGTATATGTAAATAAGATCATCTCTCTTTCTGAGTTGTTCGAAAAATATACAAATAATAAGGAGGGATTTTTACCAGAAATCAGAAAACTAAAAAGTAAAATTAAAACCTGTTGCTCTAAGTACTTTTCCTGCTAGCAAAATACATTATATATATACACGCTGCAGACACGTTACAGCAAATAAGATTAACATCAGGCGAAAAAATAGTTTCTAAATTATATTTTGCCGTTTTTGCCGATATTTCCGAAAGATTTTTTTAATGGGTTCAAAATTTCCAGAAATATTACACAGCATAAGTAAGATCGTATCTCCATAAAATATAATAAATTTGATTTTAACATACCGGTATTAACTAAAATTATTCTGGCCCCGTTATTTTAACACCTCGGTGCCATAAAGCGGGAACTTCATAAGATTGCTTAACATAATTTAAATGCGTCTATCTTAATTAATTTTATTTTAATATCTTTTGTGGTCATAACTCCATTCTATCACGGTGCTAACTTTAAAGGAGTGGCGCACATACAGTATATTTCTTGATACAAATTTTCCCTATTCTAATATAGGACACATAAGCACTCAATGATCTTAACTGTAAACTAGTAAATACAAAATAGTTTTCATTTTAAAAGCATAATGTAGTAAAATATTCGAAAATTTCAATTTTTCCCAAATTTTCCGGTTTTTTCCAAGCTCAGGGAAAAAACGGTAAAAAACTGTTTTTTACCCAATTTTTTTTTTCAGGCCTTCACAACACAAGTCACGACAGATACACACGAAACAGTCAGATTCTGAAAGATTTAGAGCTACCCACTATTAGAGAAGTTCTCTGGCGTACTTTACCCAGACATATTAATCCAGCCATAGCTAGCATCGGCACTCAACGCACTCTCCGGAACGTCCATCACACGCCACGTCTTTAATATATTTCCAGAACTCGTAATGAAATCATAATCGGCCACTCTACAATAGTTACAGATGTCGACTTCCGTCCATAACAACACAATAGTAATATCCAACTAACTACCAGCACATCTCTATATATTCTTTTTACCATCCTACTCATGGAGTCAGGGGCCCCGGCCCGATACTCTATACAAAACTACAACATTACCATGACCGTGACCTTGGCAGTTTTTATTGCATTTTAATAGATAGATTATTATTATTATTATTGAAGATTTGTGAATTTAATGATGCATCTGAAATCGCTGATGGCCGACAAAAGGCATATAGATTAATGACCTGGATGAGGGGTGAAGGCGTAAAATATGCAGTATTTGTGAACTGGACACGCAGTAAACAAGATTAGAAACCTCTGGTGTAAAGGATAGAGAAGATTAGAAGATGGATCCTACTTAAATTTGTTTCTGTTCCTCATGTTAGTAAGGTAATAATTACGGTAATTTGGATTACTGTACTGCGTCTACACTGTAATCTCTTCGCAGAACCGAAGAAATCTTTGCGTTGAATGGAACTTAAATTAATTATGGAGCTTAAATTACATAAAATTTGTTTGACTTTCATGAAAGTAATTTAAAGATATCCTAACAAACTTACTTTCACACTTCTTACCAGCGAAAATCTGCAATATGGACGAAAGTTAATAAAATTAAACATTTAGAGCAAAATTCCCAGAAATTTTGATGCGTTCCAGCGTCCCTAGTATAGTTCAGATTTTAATTTCATCCCACTACGGCCCACTCTTGAGATTCTATTTTACACTGTAGATGTAAAATTTGTATGTTCATATTCTTTCTTCAATCTATAACTTCTAATATTTAAGAAAAAGTAATATAATAATTTTAGGAATGATCCAACAAAATGGATCAAAAGATTGCGATCTTGAATGAGAGGACACAAATTTATTGAACGGATCATAAATCGACTTTTCATAGTGTCTGTGGAATAAGCACATCCATTTAAGTGATAGTTTGGGTTTGTCTACACTATATGTATTTCTCCAGATATAAAGCCTACAAGAAAATTTTTATTGCAATATATTGGATCTTCTGATCCAAAAATTAAAAAAAAATCTTTTCTACCTTATGTTTGAGTTGTTACTGAATGTTTGATTCGAAGAAAATTCAGAGGAAATGCTCTAGTACTGTACTTTAAAGCAGTATTTCACTTGTATCTCCTCTCTGTGATTAGTGGTACTTAAGGGATATTTTATTTTCAATTTCATTATACCCATGACTCTTCACTGTTAAATCATTTTGGTTCCTATATCACTTTTTGTTTCTATAGTTACTTGACACGCAAAGGGAGAACTGTTTGTACCGTGAACTCTTTTATCTTCTTCCAGTGAAGAGTCATTTAAAATACATTGAATTGTTCGAATCTACAAGAGTGAAAGTAAACACACACTTCTCATCATCGACTGGAAACTTTACGTCATATTGAATATGCAGCTATATTATTAATATTCGCGGGGGATCTTTTCTTTTTTAATTAGAAAATCGATTCCGTTCTGCTGTGATGGGGTGAAAAGGGAAGGGGAGTAATTCTGCTGCGATTCACGTGCTGCCAATCAAACCGTGGAACAACAACAATGTCGCCAGTGAAAAGAGGTTCAACAATCAGGTCCATTCGTTGTTTTCCGAATTCGACAAGAGATGGCTAAAAGAGGAGGGCGGAGGGGGTCAATTTTAATTGGAAGCGGAGAATGAGAGGCGCACCCTCAGTCCCAGGGGAAGGGATAATTCAATTTTACACCAAGCGATGGCGAGTTCTGTTGAGGATGCGTTAAGCAAACGTTCTGCTTTTGTGACGCCGGAAATTAAATTCCGGTTTTGTCGAGCGCTATCGAAACAGCAGCGGTGTCCGGGCGAACTAGTCAGCAACGGGGCGACTGGCAGCTTATTTTATTTAATGGTTTTTCAGTGGGAAAAGAAAATGCTTCGCTGACGGAAGGAAAAGTTGGAAGGTACTCTGTAGGTACTGCTCCTTCTCATTTATGGCGCGAAGAAACTTTGTTCCATTGAATTTCAGTTGGAGGAGACGGGGAATGGGGGAGGTGAATGTCATCACAACTTAATAAACTCATCATCTCGGAATTGTGGAAGACGAAGTAGGATCAACTGAAGCGGGAAACTCCCCACTACTTCTCACGAAAGCAAGGGGAAGGGGCCTCGAATTCCTAAAGGAAAGCAAGAAAAAAATGAAGAGCTATGAATTTGTGAGCAACCTGAATTATCTTCTATTGATTTCATAACCATGGAGATAATGTAAAGATGAGAAAATTGTTTAGGTAACCGAATGATTATTCCACTATAGAGAATTGTATGTTGTTAATTAGAAACACAGCGTATCTAAGTGTTACATTCAATCTTCATGGAAAGTAGCAATTAACTTCATTCTCTTCTGCACTATATTACTCACATCAATATATATATATATATATATATATATATATATATATATATATATATATATATATATATATATATATATATATATATATATATATATATATATATATATATATATATATATATATATATAAAGGTTTGTAATTTTATAGTTATACGGTATATATATTTTCTAGCAATATCAGAAGCGAAGATAGAAAGTTAGACAAGAAACAGTCAATTTTCTTACTGAGAAGAATGGTTTTTACACTGCCAACAATGTTAGTCATGTTTACTAACATTTTTCAACTTCTGCCCGTACACGTGTGTGTGTGTTAAGATTTTTTCTTAAATGATCTTGCATATCTTCATTGCCTATGTTTTATCTTAGACTTCGTAACGTGACAATTAAAAAGGACAAAGGAAATGAAATCTTTTAAGTTTTACGTCACACAATGATGCCGGCTAGCCTAAAGGAGACAGTGATGATTAGATATGAATGAAATGGTAGAATGAAGAAAGTGGGAGGAAACGGGAGAACAACGAGAAAACAAACCCGCACAATGTTTGTCTACCACAAAGTTCACTTAGCGTGAGTGGGAATCGAAACGGGACCCCACGCGCCAGAGGTGAACGCTCTACTATTGAGTCGCCGTGCCCCTACGGCAATGAAACAGATTTCAGTAAATCATAATCTGTTTTCTTTGGCAAGACTTTACTGTGTTAAGGCTTAGAACCTTAATGGATGATATAGTATATTCATACTGATATATATATATATGTGTGTGTGTGTAACTATGCATCATCCTTAATGGCTCAAAACTAAAAACTAATAAACAGTTTTAGTGCAAATTTACCAATGTCTTCATTGAAATATCACGCAATGTTTCTAGGAGTCATAATCATATGTTAATTTCATAGAGCTGACCAATAACGTGGAAGATATTATAAAGAACACGAAAATATTTTTTATCAAGTCTACATAGTAAAAACATGGTTGTGTTAATTCAACTCAAATTTAACACAAGGCAGTGGCTCCGGCGTGACTACCACTATGCAGTGTTAGTTCAACACAGACCCCGCGGTATTGGCGTTTAACACAGGGGGTGTGTTACGTCTTTAACACACAACCGGCCTTGAGCGGTGTTAAATTCGAATCTGTGTTAGTATTTTCGGTGTTAATTCGACACCATGTCAGCGTCGCTAGTGTGGAGAAAAGTGTTGAGTGTTACTTGTGGCGGTGTTGCACCAACACGACGAAAGTAAGACAATGTGTAGTGTGTTAATTATTTTCTGTTAATATTACACCATGTCAGGTATCAATATAACAGTCCCTGTGTTACTTCAACATCATTTTCATATTATTTCAACACACAATCTGTGTCATAATTCAAGAACAAAGGCGTGTAAGTAACACCGTTTTGGTGTTAATTCAACACTCCTTATGTTAAAATTCAAGGTCAGACCACCAGATTAACACCGTTTTTGGTGTTAGTTCGACTCCACTTCTGTGTTACTACGGCACCTATTTTGGTGTTGAAATAACTACGTGTGTGGTGTTATGTAACCATTTTTCTGTGGTGGAAAATCATCTTTCTGTGTTGGAAAGGTTACACTTACCGAAGATTCTAATATTAAAATAAGAATAGTAAACTACAGAACACTTCATATAGAAAATCTTCATAAAAATTTATTTTGAAGTATTTCTTGATGGTGCGAAACACAACCTTCACCAACAACTTGTTCAAGAATGATAGGAAACTCTTACAGATATTCTTATAATATGTTTGCCTCTTAATCATGATTCTACTTGATTTCCGCCATTGTTGAAGCATAGTCCCCGCTGTTGACTGGTGCAGTGTAGAAGTGACAGAGTAACACGATGTTGTTTCTCACTGTTGATATATTTATTCAGAAACATTATGTAAATCAATTGAAAACATCGCGCGTTTTGCCTGTTGAAATTTTGCCTGGATTTTCTTAAGTATTTGTTTCCACTGTGTTTGTTTGTAGCTTCAATTCATAAAACTTTAAAATTAGATGCCCAACATATTCCACAATAACGCAGAAAACAACACCGAAGATTCTACACTTGTGTTAATTTAACACACAAGCTGTGTGTCATTTCAACTACCGGCATTTGACGGCTCACAATAGTTAATTAACGGCTCACAATAGTAAACAATGGTTCATAGATCACATCTATTGCATGTTTTCAAAAATAAGTAATTGAGAAAGGTATTCGATGGAGGCCACAGCGTTCGTTTATACCGCACATGAACTTCGAATGACAGTGCCCCATTTAGGTGAGACATATATACACATGGTGAGACAAAAAGATGTTAACAGTAAATGGGTTCTTTTTGTTTTTGTTTTGCAGATTAAACCATAACGTGCGATATTCCATTGAGGATCGATGGAATAGAGCTGCCTGGGTGGAGGTTTTCAGTCGCGAAGCATCGTACAAGAAAAATTTATGGCCTGGAGTGGACGAGATGCACCTCCGCGCCTGACAATTGGTAGGATCTACTAGAAATTTGTAAAGACGCGGTCCGTTCAGGACGATTGCAAAGGTAGAAAGAGATCTGTCCGAACTGAAGTGAATATCGTCCTCGTCCAGGGAGCGATGGTAGCCAGCTCAACTAAGTACTCGCGGAGATTTCTCTAGACTTTAACATTTCTCAAAGGTCAGTGGTTAGAATTTTACACCGTGATCTAGAAATGAAGTCATATTACTTGCAGATTGTGCAGCATCTCATAAACGCGGACAAGCAAGCACGTGTGAGTGGTGCATAAATTATTTTGGAAATGGTACGCATAGAGCCAGACATTCTGTTCATGTTTTCTGACGAAGCAACATTCCACACCAGCGGTCGTGTGAACAAACACAACTATGTCATCTGGGCGACCGAGCACCCGCAGAAAGTTCGCAAGCAAATGCTGGATTCCCTCAAGGGGATACGGACAAAATCTCGCGGCCAAAACCTCGCCGCCCAAAACCTCGCGGGACAAAATCTCGCCGGGTTAAAACCTCGCGTGGCCAAAACCTCGCCGCCCAAACCCTAGCGTGGCCAAAACCTCGCCGCCCAAAACCTCGCGGGACAAAATCTCGCCGGGAGAAAACCTCGAGAGACAAAATCTCGCCGGGCCAAAACCTCGCCACCCAAAACATCGCGTGGCCAAAACCTCGTGGGCCAAAATCTCCCCTGCAGCCTAATAAAAATTCAGTGTAGTATAACAATATCTGCTGCTTTTCTTATAAGTAAAAAGAAAAAAGGAAGGAAGAGCTTGGTGTGGTGACAGTAGGGGCACCAAAATCTCTAGTTTCGGTACATATCAAAGTACATATATATATAGTACATATATATATATATATATCCCACTCCATTTTGTTGTGCCGACAAAGTGAAATTATAAAATACATCCTAGTCTCGAACCTCATCTATGTTGAAAATTTGATTGAGATCGGTAGGATGTCTCAAGAGGTATAATGTAACAAACATAGTCACTTAATTTATATATATATATATATATATATATATATATATATATATATATATATATATATATATTTTTCCAAAGCATGCATTAGAATTTTTCTTGTCATTATTTTAATTTAATTATGTGTTATTACTAAATATATACATATAGTAATATGTAGAACATTCTACATTGAAGAAATCGTCGTGAAGAGATTTTATCCTGACGACATTTCTTCTCCGGCGACATTACGTCTCGCTTAATTTAGACTAGGCGAGATTCTGTGTCGCGAGATCATTACAACGAGGTTTTGGTCAGGCGAGATTTTAGGTATGGCGATATTTTGGGGCGCGAGGTTTTGGAAGACGAGCTTTTGGCAAGGCGAGGTTTTCACACGGCGAGATTTTGGACCGCAAGGTTTAGGGTGGAGAAGTTTTGGCCAGGCGAGGTTTTGGCTCCGCGAGATTTTGGCCCGCGACGTTTTGGGCGGCGAGGTTTTGGCCAGGCGGGGTTTTGGCCAGGCGAGATTTTGTCCTTCGAGGTCTTGGGCGGCGAGGTTTCGGCCCGGCGAGATTTTGGGCCGCGAGGTTTTGGGAGGCGAGGTTTTGGTCCGCGAGGTTTTTTACCCAAACCTCCATCAAGGTGAACTTTTGGTATGCAGTGAGCAAATTTGGAATGACTGGACCCTTCTTTTTTGAAGAAGTGATCATCATGGGAGAGAACTACCTTGCCATGTTCAGCACCTTCATGGAGGAGAACGCGCCACTTGCCATTCTCCAGCGAGATAATTTTCAGCAAGATGACGCTCCTGCCCATTACAGTCAGATTGTTCGGGATTATCTGGATGACACGTTCGGTGAAAGTTGGATTGGTAAATGTGGTCCTCTCCCATGGCCAGCACGTTCCCCCGACCGGCTGCTGTTTGATTTTTGGTTGTGGGGCGTGGTCAAGGATCGTATGTATGCCAGCAAAACTAGCAACTTGGACGACCTGAAACACTGCATCATTCAGGTCATCGCTGTCCAAATGGCCCAGAGAGACATACAATCAAGAATGGATAGACTCAGAAATAAAACACTGAGCTGCTGAACAAGACTGTACTATTCATAAAAATAAATACTTCACATGTTACGTTTCGATCTTTTAACCAAGATCCTCATCAGACATAAGTACATTGTGCGAGATGGGTCCCAAATTAAAACCCTTTAACCAGTGGTGCTATTCAGCCGGTTCGCACCCGGCTGTTAAAATATTTCGAGTTCGCAGAACTGTGTGCTATACCAAGTCATAAACTCTCTCTCTCTCTCTCTCACACACACACACACACACACGCAGCTAGAAGGGAGAGCTTACAGCCAAAACCTATTTAAGGAACCTTGGTATACTCTGTACATATCAGAAGATTAATGGCGGAGAAGGGGAACGATAATTTTTTTTAAGTGACTTTGATTTTAGAAATTCTTATAACTATAGGTTTAAACATACGATCTCCCAGAACAAGGTATAAGCGTTTACTCCATAATAACAAATGGTCACATATCAAGAATAGGAACTGGAGTTATATGAGTGAAGTGGTGAGCGTTATCAACAATTGTCGATCCACTGCTGGTTTAAGGTCTTGACAATACTTCTTGACAACCGTCTATCTTGGACAATTTCGTAATTTCGTCACATCATCTTATGTTAGGATGCTGTGTAGGCCACTGCCACTTGTGGTATCCAGTAAAAACTTGGGTTTTGTCCACATTGTATGGCTTCTTTCCTAATCTACGTATCCATCTACTATATATATATATATATATATATATATATATATATATATATATATATATATATATATATCCACTGGTGGATACAAGATATGATCATGGGAGGGGCTAAACCATAGTTTGTCGCTTTCTTCAGTGTAACGTAGGATTGAAGCCCATTTTGTCCAGTGTATACCTGAGCATCAAGGGGAGCTATAGCTCCCCTTGGATCCGCGCCTGTATACACACACACACACACACACACACACATATATATATATATATATATATATATATATATATATATATATATATATATATATAACTTAAGAAGTTGTGTAAGGTATTTTGCAGTTAAGCGTCGGTGGATGCTATGTGAGACGTGGACTTAGAGGTTAATATAAGGTCTGAACTACTACATGAACTCCGACCAGAAATAGAGTGGCATGAAATTTGTTACACATGGCGCTTTTTGATATAAAGTAGGTGAACTTCACATTCAATGTCACACATTTTGGGAATTCCATCCCAAAAGGGTGGAAGAATTGAGCTATTACTTTTCTTAGTTGTATCTTCTGAATCATTTGCTTTGCAATATTGTTAAACTATCTTGCAAGTTGATTAGAGGTATAGCAGTGGTTTATCGGTGTTCAAAGTAGTTGACCTCCATAAGATCTCAAACTACATACACTATGTGTAGGTTTAGTGGTGGAGAAACACGTACTTACGTTTTACTTTAGGGGTTCTTCCTTCTCTTGCACTTAATTCAACCTAATTACTTTCTAAGTCAACCGTTTTGTATTTAATTTTACACATGGTTTATTCTAGCATAAACGTGTCTTTGGATAACACGTCTCGTTTCTAAATCTATACTACATACTATAAGTTTAAGAGTGTAACTTAAAGTATAATTTAACCCACAAGTCCTTCCACTTAAGTAAAATCACGCTTCGTTGTTCTGCGGTTATTTGGTGAACTTTAATATAATTATATAGATACAAAGAGGAAACAAACACTAGTCACGATGGACTCCGTCGTGACAAATGTAGTTGATTAGCACTCTCGGCTTCTGCCTAAAAAGCATGGATTCATTCCTGAATGTTGGCTTTGATCCCACCCCATGTTAACCTTTAGATCCACTTCTCGTACAGCCTTGGTTCTGAAAAGGTTCGCTAAACTCCTAAACAATTAACCAATCGGCAGTACCTGAAAATATGCATTACATGCATTCCTGTGCATCTTGAGTGCAATATTTGTAGTAGAAGAAAATTACTGAAGTTGGTCTTTTTAAATATAAATTAGAATTTACTTTATGATTTCTATAGTTGGGTTTATAAAACTAGGGGTCGGGACTCCTAGGGTGTTGCGAGAGGAATACATGAAATTTGTGAGAAAAAAAGATGAAAAAGAATAAATGCAATTAGTAATGAAAAAATATAAATATAATTTTTGACTTTCTTATTTTGATAGACATATACACTGGCGTCCCTCCAGGTGGCATAGATTGGCGAAACTTGAATCATACATAGAAAGTAGTGCTAGAGTATGATACAGAAAACAGCGGAAGGAAACACGTGAACAACAAAAATGACACTTTTATAGAGGCAATATATTACACTGAAAGAACTGCGACTCATAACCCTTGACATTTCAGGAGTAAAATTGTCCGTAAAAGGGTATGTAACACCACAGTCGCGATGCATATTATGCAACGTGCTTTCGTGCTGCTCAGAAAGTTGGTAATGAATTGTTGTGGTATGGAGTTCCGTAACTCCACCAGCGCTGCTGACAACTGCTGGCTGTTCATTTGTGACAAGCTCCATAGCGTCCCAAACGTGCTCGATGAGATTCGGTGCAAGGGCAAGACAGTCTGTTAGCCGAATATGCTCTCGTTCCAAGAGTTTCGCCACCGTGCTGATCGATACGGTCCCGCATTATTACCCATAAAGAAGTTGTGCCGACTGCACCTTTGTAAAGACGCAAGTGGAGAATGAACCCAGTGTCACAATATAGTTGACTGGTGAGTATACTGCATTCAAAAATTGAAAAATCGGTAGAGCCTGCAACTTACGTCTCCCCACACAAGAACACTGGACAACAAAAATAATCATATTCGACAATATTTCTGGGTTTATTTCGTGTTCCCATCTCTTTCCAGATGAGTATACGTCCAGAATCACTATTCAGGCTGAATCTGCTCTCATCAGAGAAGAGTATGTTGCCCCACTCCTCCTCGGTCCAGTCCTGGTGTTCTTGGCACACAGGAGACATTACCGCAGAAGTGTGGGTGTTACGGAATGCAAGGCTACGGTCGTCGGGCAAAGAGCAGGCTACCGCGAGTAGTCGAAGTAAAACTGGAGCAGGAAATTAGGTGATTTCCTGTCTTCTTAGATGTATTTGCAATTGCACCTGCTGTTTAATGTCCATCTCTTTTTCCTTATTTTATAATGTAACGGTTATCTTCTGCTATAGTTGACACCGATCGACTACCATCTCTCCTTCGCACAGGATTTCTTGTGGTTTGGAATGCTCCCCATGTACATAAAACTGGGTAATACCAAGATCCTGAGCCATACTCGTCACATTTCGTTCTTCTTCTAATTTCTCAACAATTCTTGCACATATAAAGTCACCCAAATAGCGTAACTCCTGGTAATATTGTAAATAACATCAACCAGCACCGCAATGCACCTTAGCAGCTCTCTTACTGCCAAACACTGGCTCGTCCATTTCATCAACTGTTTTGCGTTGGAGAAGCATAAAGATTCGGCACTACAGTCACACTGACGATCACGCTATCAGGCCTTGTTTCCATATTGTCAACTAAACACAACACACTCAGCAAGGCTATGTGATAATATATATAAAACATACAAACACGTAACAGTTTCAGTACAATAACTGTGCCATCAGACTTCCACTCCAAACCAGCGAGGGGGAGTGGAAGTATGATAAAGGAATGGAGGCCTGATGAAGACACAGTTATTGTGTTGAAACTGTTACGCGATTGTGTGTTTTATTACAGTATTATCACATAGTCTTGCTTCGTGTGTCGTTGTGTTTTGTTTGACGATCACGCTTTGTAACACCTTGCTTCCTGTATGCGTGTGGGAGACTTCTAGTAACTTGCTGCAGAATTTCATTCATTTCCATCGACTACGCAATATTTTATGTTGTTTTATCAATATCGTCCTTAAGTTATGCACACCGCTTCTTTATTTCCATACTTATTGTATTGAACAAAAAGTATATTAAACACAAATTTAAAAAAGAAAACTGAAACTTCTGAAAAATTGCATATTGATATAAGTTATAAGAAAACTACAAATATAATAGAAACTGGGTAGTTCATTCACTTCAAGTGTAAACCTGAGCTTGGTGTGATTTCGCTAGCCTTCACAAGAAATAAGCAGCAATAATTGAAAAGCTTATTACAAAACCGGTCGCTGGCAAGAGAATATGATAAAAGGGTGATAGTGATATAAAATAGGTTGAGAAAGATTGATCTATGGTAACAATATCAGGATGGATACATATTGAAACAACTGCAAATTATTTGCCAAACAATGATATTTAACCTATTCAAAAATTAACGATCTCTAAATTAAATTAAATAGATTTTATTTTTATAAATATTTTTCTTCTTATACTGCCAGAAATGTCCGTTCTTCGCCCGGAGAAAATAGGGTTATGGAAAGTATTTGAACTCTCTCCCTCCCCTGTTTAGCATGTCTTTCAGTGGAAGTGTAATGATAAAAACGGTTTGGGTACGAAACCTCGCGGTCAGAATCTCGCGGCGACAACTTCGCGGACCAAAACCTCCCGGCCCCAAATATCGCCGGGCCGAAACCTCGCCTGGCCAAAACCTTGCCGACGAAAATCTTGCGGCCTAAAATCTCGCCGGGTCAAAACCTCGCCTGTGCAAAACCTGTCCGCCCAAAACTTCTCGAGCCAAAATCTCACCGGGCCAAAACCTCGCAGGCCAAAATCTCGCCGGGTCAAAACTTTGCTGGCCAAAACCTCGCGTCTCAAAATTTCGTTATACCCATGCGGTACGTAATCTCGCCTGGGAAAAAATGTCAGTATAAAACGTCGTCATGACGATTTCTTCGATGTAGAATGCTCTATATACTGCTGTATGTATATATGTTGCTATAACATATAATTGTATTAAAATAATGAGAAGTAAAATTCTAAAGCGTGCTTTGGAAATGTATCCTATATAAAAATGAAAATGACTATGTTTGTGACATCATACTTCTAGAACCATTCGTTAAAATTTTCAACATAGATGAGGTTCGAGCCTCGGATGTATTTTATAATTTCATTTTGACGGCACAACGAAAGGGAGTGGGAGATATTTAAAAATAAATGAAACTTAATAACTCTTGAACCACTAGACCATTCTCGATCGAATTTGCCACACAGATCAGGTTAGAGCATTGGACGGTTTTTATCATTTCACTTTGACGGGAAGGGGGAGACATAGAAATACATAAAAATGAAATTGGCTGCATTTGTGACTTAATAACACTTGAATCACTCGACTGGTGTCGATCAAATTTTCAACATATATGGGGTTTGAGCCTGGGATGAATTTATTTCACTTTGACGGTGACCTTAGGAAATTCTAACAAAACTGAATAATATTTATAAAAGTATAAAATAATATCTAAGTTTTTACGTCCCTCGATTATGTGCTGTAGGTTAAAGGAGACGTAGATGGTCAGAATGAAGGAAATGATGGAATGAAGAAAGTGGGAGGAAACGGGAATACCCCGAGAGAGCCCACGCTCACTATATTTTGTATTATTATTATTATTATTATTATTATTATTATTATTATTATTATTATTATTATTATTGTTATTGTTATTATTATTATTATTATTATTATTATTATTATTATTATTATTATTATTATTATTATTATTATTATTATTATTATTATTATTGGTAATATGGAATTGTATGTTAAGAAATTCATTGTGTAACTGTTAAGGAAATGTTTCATTCTGCAAGATTTTGGTCAAGCGAGGTTTTGGGCGGCGAGGTTTTGGTCACGCGATGTTTTGGCCCGGCGAGATTATGTCCCGCGAGATTTTGGGCGCCGAGATTTTTGCCACGCTAGGTTTCAGGCCGCGAGTTTTTGAACGGCGAGGTTTCGGTCGCGAGATTTTGACCGTATCCCGATAAAAACTCATAAGATGTTCTATTTTTGGCATAAATTTTGGACCCCTACCTTTCTTAGGATACGCCCTTTAATGAAAGGGATATGACAAAACCTAGATCGAAGTAAGTTATAAATATGTTACAAAATTTGTTGCCAAAAGTTCATCTGTTTTCCCATAATACGGTCACAAACAACAAACGATGTCGGTTTCAATGCAAAGAAAACAATTATAGAAATTATCTCTTCCTCCATTATAAAAGGGAATGTTGGAAATGCTGAAGCACGTGTCCTCTTTGTTTTAGATGATGAATTTATTTATAGAGATTCATCGTCCTAAGTTGAAGGACTCGTGAAGTACACTTACATTTGGATTAAATTTAGATCTTCGCAACTCTCTTGGGACACGAACTTGTAGCAAAATAACATGATACAAACAAGATACTATAGTATCGAAATAAGATACTATAGTCCGCGTCACCCGAATTGGCGTGTGGTATCAACCAACAAGTTCGCAATGCGCTGCCACTAAACTTTGAGGAAGGAATCTAATCATTCATAGTTGTAAACAAATACGAACACAATCAATTATGAATGATTAGTTAGCAACAGCGCATTGCTAGCTTATTGGCTGATGCCACACGCCAATTCGGGTGACGCGAACTATAGCTAGACTTATGTATATGACGCTTCCTTGCTCCCTACATAACACTATAATTTTCAAAAATACTGGGACACATGTTCATTTATTTTTAATGAGGATTTACATACCGAGTTTGATGTTCCTGATTTGATAGGCTCTTGAGATACTGATGTTTTCGTATAAATTATGATCCCGCCCCCCTTACGATGAACGTTGTAATCAAAGTAACATGAGTTTTAGAAAAGTAGTTCGAGACAGTTGATAACTATTCAAAAATTTATTTCTATCGATTCAGCTGTTTCCCTGTGATCTGATCAGAAACAAGATCAGTTTCATTTTTAAATATTACATTGGATAAAGCTTTCATTTTGCTTAATGTTTTCGATATGAAGTATGTAATGAAGAAAAGGTACGTGTGTAAATTTTACAGTGTTTTATGATTTCGAATTTCTCGTCTAATATATATATTTGACAAGAAATTGTTATATATATAATTTTAGTTATTTTATTTTTCTAAGTAAATTATGTATGAAACAGGTTTTGAAACGTATTAAATGTTACATACTTAACTGCAGCGATGAAGTGTAAGCTTACAATTAGAATAATTACTTGAATAATAATGGTAATACTTGACCATCGCAGTTTACAATTCATAATTCATTTTAATATTCTAAGTTAAATTTCAAAATTATGGAATTACATTAAATATACTCTCAACTTAAAATGTGGCCTCTCATTCATGTTAAACCGAGGCTTCATAATCTTTCAGTATGTTCCACACGTACAGAAGCAATAATCCATTTTATTTAACAGTTGTAGTGCGTTATAATAACAATAACATTCAACATCGAAGAGAGCATAATAAAATTTTACTTTCGTTATAAAGAACGCATTAAGGTAGTAACATGATTAGCATAACCTACAGGATGCAGGTTGATAAAAGAAATGCTCTATATTCAAACCGCAACACAGACAAAAGGTTTATTGAATGATTACAGAAAACTATCACCTAGACACATAAAATAATCAGAAAATACCAAAGACATGATATCACCCAGTCATATTGACCGTGGTACTAAGCAGTCAAAGGGTGCTTTTCTCCCGTGTCAGATCAATAAGATTAAGTGTTTATTTTTTATTAGTAATGTTCATATAAAAACAGAATACACAAAAGATACTCACAATCCGTACAGCTTCATGACATGTTGTCATATTTTTAACATATGTGTACAGTGATTTAAAATTATGTACGTTTGAGGTAATCAAAATGTTGGATAATATGAAATTGTAACTACTTACATTAGGAAATTCTGATTATTCTGTAAATTGTTATCCATGCTTTCTAGTGTTGAAATAGAAAAAATAAATACACGAGCATTGGTGAAAATCAAATTAATATAGCCAAATGTTGCAAGAGGTTAAAGAAGTATGTCCAAACTATTACGTGTGTCATATCATATTAGGAAAAGATATGATCTGATATTTATCAGAATAGTTTTATTATGTGCAGTATCAGTGGCGTATTTACGATTTTGTTTCGGGGAGGGCTTTGCTAACTTTCATGGGGGGCTTTGCCTGAAAATGTAAAAATTCTGCATGATATTTCATATACTTTACTATAGTCAATAAGATTTCGGAGGGGCTTAAGCCCGGAAGCCCCCCTAAATACACCACTATGTAGTACATAAATATAACTACAAACAATCTATTCCAACAGAACTATCAATTAATATTGACAACAAATAACCTGTTTTTTACTGCCATAAAAGTTCGTCTTATCCAAAACTACGCATCAGAATTCCTTAAGCATGTCATTTTCTTAAGCTTGATGTGATCTATGAACTGATACATATGTTAACTTTGGACAATGTTTTAGTTAAATATAACATAAAGTTTAAATGTTAATCGTAATTTTTGGTTATATCTCGCTAAACACGCTACGCATTATCATCTTGTTACTGTCACAATGAAGGCCTTCATGAGGGCATCCTTTAGTTCCAGTCTCACCTTAAAATAAAACAAGAATACGATAGATCACTTACTAAAGACATTCTAGCTTATGGCTAGATGCTTCAGTAACACATATCCGCCATTTTGGACAAAGTTGCATGACATTAAATGTACACTTTCAAAATGTGGATGTGAAGAAGAATAGAGAGGAATAGCTGAAGCCAGCAGAAAAGGAATGAGAGAATGTTATTAATCGTGGGGGGAAAACAATCGAGATATAAATGAAAAGGGGAAGACAAACTGGTTGAAACATTGGCTAAGAAGGAACTGTGTTATTAGGGACGTACTAGAAAAAAGGTGATAGGAAAGAGAGGAAGAGGGTGAAGGAGGCTACAGTTGATGAAGTAATCAAAACAAAAAATGGTACGTGAATACGAAGAGGTTAGTTGAAGACCGTGAAGCATGGAATCGTTTCAGTTGCGGTAAGTGGCGTGTGAATGATGGCAAGGTATCTATGAGAGATTGTAGTAAACAAAAATGAAAGAATGCGACATATTTACAGCAACATTAGCTTCACCAGTTTCATTGCATGGTGTAGATCTAGTTTGAGTCACCTAACTAAATACGATACTTAAATCTAGATTCAAATAACTTGTTTACAACCAAACAACTCTGGAAAATATTAATACTAATCCAAATAGTCCCATAATGATATTTTGGGATCACTACATTATACAAAATTACATTTTTGTTTACAGGTGATGGAGCAGATAGTGAAAACAAGATGAATTAGGGTAACCGTGGGTCGAGACTAAGAATATATTTTAAAGTGTTTTGACATGATTTATTAACGCGTAGTAGTGAAACGGTAATTTTATGAATCGTTACGAAGAATAATATGAGTGGACGAATATGTGGTAATGGATCGAAGCGTGTGCACCTTTTAAGTTAGTTAAGAAGATCACGCAAAGAAATTAAGGTTTCACACAGCGAATGAGAAAATAAAGACTGGGGTACCGTCGCGCTGACCGGAAATCGGAAATACAATAACTTCCCCCAACATGCTGTCAAATGGTTGATGCATAATTTATATTGTTCGAATAATGTTGTGTACTGGGAAAGAATAAAGCGAAAGACTTATTCAATTACGTGAACAATGGAGAAATAATTCAATGAAACAATGTGTTACAAACAAAAGTCTGGTTTTCTAGGTAATACACCTAATTTTATTCCTTCGATAAGTTCCACTATTACTTCCTTTTTAATCTGTTATTCAGTTTCAAATTATTATCCACAATATCCATTATTTTTGCTGGAAGACAGTTTTAAGAATAGTGAATAGTTAAAAGAAGCTGTGAAGTACAATCTAGTTTAACCTATAAAATTAAGTTGGAAAATAATTGGTACCCACTATTACCGTGGAGTAGCCATTTGACCTAATAGCAACAAATGGAAGGTCATTTCGTCTATTAATACGATTGAGTTTCTGTAAATATTTTACATTAGAGTTTGTGATCAAACAGTTACACTTGGTGCGAGTTAAATATGCCTATCCAACCTGCTTCCAATCTTTTATTACTTGAACAGGATTTCACAATATGGATCATCAATAACATTTATTACTTTACCAAATAACCATTGAAATAACTTACTACCAGTAAATCCAAAACTCCATGAAAGTATATTTTATTACCTAACCTCTAATACAGGGTGCAAAATTTTCGGTCGCCAGTTCTCCATCGGCGACTAGAAATTTAGAGCTGACGACCAGTGTTCAGTAGGAACGGTTTCTGCCTAAACTCATGGGGATGCGCAGTTTGTTTCGCACGAAAACAATTGTCACTGAGTGAGAGAATGTGAAGTCTTCACAACGGACATGGAAAGTGAGTCTCCACAACGTTGTAATTCGCACCTTCTTTCCCATCTCGATGGAAATGGTTTGCCTCCTGGCGTGTCAACGCGAGACATGTAATATCTTTCTTTGTCAAACCAAAAGCCGTGGGGAGGGGAAGAGACTTCTCATAATTTGTATGTGAGAGATACTGGCGACCATCATTTTCGGATTGGCGAGTGCGTCTGACTTTGAAATTTTGCGCCCCGCTTTAGTATAAATATCTTTGTTCATAAACTCAAAGAATTATTAATTCATAAGCAATTATATGACCTTTATCATCCAATAACATTTTAGTAAAACTGAATAATAAAATCAACCACAGACTAAACCCAAACACGTTAATAGGGCATCTGCCATTTTCTTCTACCTCCTAATATCCTCTCCAGTTTATTTCGCAGATTTTATCTTTAACTTCCTAGTGTTCGGCTGATCCCCAACATCCACCTTAACAACTTGTGTGAACATTTCCATATCATAATCTCCTTTTTCTTCTCTTCTTTTGCTAAGGCATTCTTTATTCATATGGGCTATTATATGTATAACGAATATGCTAAATCTACTTTATAGATTGGTGGTAATTTTATCTATAGTACGTTCAGTACACATACAGGTCCACCTTTAACATTTTGAGCATATTTCATCTCTATCTGAAGCTCCATTCAGACCTTAAAACGTTTATGTCCAAAAACTGTAAATAACTCTTATAGTATAAAATAAACAGTGTTTACTTTTCCATGTACTTAACATAAATGTTTACCAGAGGATTCAACATCATTTGACATAATTCCAGTTCCTACGAATACGCCTATGGCGGCGCATGTATAATTTTGAGGTTTTATATGAAAAGATTTCAATATATAACAATGCTATTCATATGAACCAGGGATGCTTTTAAACAATTAGAAGAGCTACTTTTACTTTTACTGCTGTGATATATATCATTGGTTATATTGTTCGTATATAAGAAAAGCAACGGCCTACTGTAGCATTATGAATAATAAACTGTTTTCGACACTGTAATTTTAGCTTGTTGACGGTTTAGGAGTTTAACGTTCCTTTCAGCTCCAAGGGTATATGAGACTTGAACCCACAGTTTAACGCGGGACACAAACTACGTTAACACCAACTGGAAAAGAAACCTGGATCTACTGCACTCAAGAGATGCATACAAACCATACAACCACGAGAGAACTCATTGGTTTTAAGTAAAGATTAATGTTTCTTCCTAAAGGTCATGTTGTAGCAGCTACCAAAAATTATTTATAAATAAGACTGGCCGATGTCAGTTTAGTTGCAGAAAGGAAAACCTTTCATCTGACTAATTTGAGGATGCTGAATTCGAAATTGATAGCCGTTTTACTACATTAGCTCGTATTTTGGCTTTATGCATTGTTGCCAATTTTGCCATTTTGTAGGGACGGCTTCAGTTGTCATCGAAGTAACCGGTCTGACAATGTTATTTGAGTAAGAAATAAATTAGATTTCACTCCGTTGCGACAGATAGGACCCCCCCCCCCTTGTTGTCATATATAACAATGAATACCTGGAGGACGGGGATGATTGAAATGCTTGACACTTGTGTTCCTCTCCCTCCTTTGTTTCTTTGTTTTTAGACCACTGAAACCGGTTTAAAAAATAGGGTCTATGTGGCAACAATGAGCGGCACGATGACGCGGGCGAAAAAGACGTCGACTGCGCCGTTATTGCGTGGATCAGTCTTGTTCTTATGCATTGCAGTAAGTAATCTCTCAAGTGTATAAGTATTTTGTCGGGAGAATTGACTTGGAATTTTTATGTCAGTAACTTCAGTTTTATTTTACCGTATTTTTAGAACTGTTTGCCTGTGTTTTCAGTATCTTTTAGTGATATTATGGAATAAGGAGTCGTGCTGTTGCTCTAAGTTTCGCTTTCCTGTGCAAAATGTCAAGTTCTTCCCCAGAGAATGTAAAAACTCACCGGACAGATTTTGTTGTATCTGTGGCGTATTTATGATTAAGTCGCAGATTAGATAGATAAATAATGACGTTAGGAAAGTATATTCCTTTTATTTTGGCTGCAAGATCGGTGAAAAAGATAAAAGATGGGCCCCTCATGTGTGTTGTTTGATGTGTTATGCGACTCTGACTGCCTGGCTTAAAGGAACCAAACGAAGGATGCCTTTTGCTGTTCCGATGATATGGAGAGAACCCCGGAAACAGTATGATGATTGCTATTTCTGTATGACGAATACAGCAGGAAGTAACAAGAAGAAACAACGTGCCATCGAATACCCAAACTTGCAATCCGCTATCAGACCAGTGCCCCATGGAGAAAATTTTCCTGTACCTACTCCTCCGAAAGATTGGGAAACTATCGATATTACAGCGCCTACAGGTAGCGATGAGGTCACCAACTCAATATCTGCAGATGAAGATCCGAGAGACAGTTCCTTCCACGTAAAAGACGAGCCTCACTTCATCCTACAACGTGAATTGAATGATTTAGAGAGAGAGTTACATCTTTCGAAAGAGAAAGCTCAACTTTTGGGTGCTAGACTCAAAGAGTGGAATTTACTAGCTCCTGGAACTACTTACACTCACTACAGGAAAAGGAACGAGCCCTTTTCAGAATACTACAGAATGGAAAGTTCCCTTTGCGTATGCACGGACATTAATGGTCTGATGAATGAATTAGAAATTCAACATTACCCATCCGATTGGCGTATTTTCATAGACTCGTCTAAGTACGTCTGAAAGCAGTTTTACTTCATAATGGAAATAAGCTGCCGTCTATTCCTGTGGCACACTCTGTTTCGATGAAAGAGACTTACGAGAATCTCGCACTCATTTTAAATCGTATTAACTACAAAGAATATGATTGTCAAATTTGCGGAGATTTGAAAGTTATTGGAATATTACTTGGTCTGCAAGGTGGATTTACAAAGTAATGTTGTTTTTTGTGTCTTTGGGACTCAAGAGCCACAGGAAAACATTTTCACAAAAAGAGTGGCCCCTCAGAGAGACATTTAAGCCCGGTACCAACAGTGTCAAGTATGAACCTCTGATCGATCCAGCCAAGGTGCTGCTTCCACCTCTATATATTAAGTTGGGCCTCATGAAGAATTTCGTAAAAGCTATGGACAAAGAAGGTGAAGGATTTAAGTATCTTAGACAGTGTTTTCCAAAACTAAGTGATGGTAAATTAAAAGAAAGAGTTTTCACAGGATCTGATATTCGCAAACTTATCCATGACGAATTGTTTGAACAGAGTTTAAACGACAAAGAGTTAAATGCCTGACGTGCTTTTGTTCAAGTTGTAAAAGGTTTTTTGGACAAAACTAAAGCTCAAAATTACGAGGCTCTGGTGCAGCAACTTCTGGTCGCATATGAAGCTCTGGGATGTCGCATGTCTTTGAAAATCCACTTTCTGCACTCCCACCTCAACTTCTTTCCAGAAAATCTTGCAGATGTAAGCGACGAAATGGAAGAATGTTTTCACCAGGGTATAAAAACGATGGAAACTCGATATCAAGGACGTTGGGACCCTGCAATGATGGGGAACTATTGCTGCTCGGTGAAGAGAGAGGACCCAGCATTTCATAAAAGAAAAAAGTAAAGCAGATGGTTTTATTTGCAGCTCTAAACATTAGACTTTATAAATTACTCTGTGTATGTAAATGATAATAGGCCTACACTGACAGAATATATATAGTTTTTTAGTGCTAATGCACAAACAGAATATATAATTTTTAAACTGGTTTGATTCAATAAATTAATTTTAAGAATTTTTAAAACTGAATGTCGTTCTTGAACAACTGTCGAAATGAAGTTGATTCGCTTTCGGCACGCATACAGCTCATTGGCCGGTACACTTCATGATAGCTCATTTTCCCTATTATGGTAAATCTGGCAACTATGCGTTACACAAAAATGCGAGTTAATGTAGTAAAATGGATATCATATTCATATTCAAGGACCTAGAATTAGTCAGAATCAGTGAGTTTTGTTCTGTAACTTTTCAAAAGTTTAAAAACGTCGGCCTGTGTAATCGGTATCAGATCAGTATTATCAGTAATAGCTTCTCAGAATACTTTAACATTCTAATTTCCACTGTTTTCACAAATAATAGATTACTAGTACATGTAAAAGTATCAGTTATGTTTCGTATGTTCAGTGTCCCTAATTCCACGTTTGCTCAGTTTCAACAGGACTATCTTTACAAATCATATTTACACCAAATTGTAAATGTTTTAAATCCACTAACTGCTATTAACTCTAGAAAGCCCGAGTCCGTATCTGCCTAATCTTTGCCAAGAAAGGGGGCCATCAAATTTCTCCATACTGTTTTCAGGTGATTCTTACACAATTTCTATTAAATTTGAGTTATTATTTTGATATAGTTCTACTGCACATTGATCATAAATGGTTACATACATTACATACATTACATCATTCATATATTACAAATACGACAACATTATTTAAGAAAGGAAAAAGCTAATAATATCAGGAATACTGAAAAATATTCTTCTAAGCTTAGGTGTTTATATAAGACAGAAGTAACACATTAAAAAAAATTGTAATGTATAGGTCAAAAAGAAAAATGAAGAAAACAAAGATAGACTACACTTTGGACAGCATGAAAAAATCAAGAACTCTTAGGCAATACTACATCCATTTTTTAAATGAAAACTTAAAAGATCGGGCAAAATTACCAGCCTTGCTATTTCAACAGCTAATGAGAAATGGTAAATTTTGCCACCAAAACTAATTTAACTATCAACCATCATAGGTTGGGAAGTCCAAATTTGTAGATTGATTTTTAAAATATAACTGCAGACAACTTTCTTGCCTACTGATTAATCTGAGTTTAATGATCCTTTCTCTCACCAAGTCCATATGGAACTGCGACTTGTGATCAAACTGAAAACCGAACCTATTCGGATTTGTATCTGAAGCAAGTGCCTCACCGGGAAATCGAACCTATGATCATGTGCGCAGGAAGCACAAGTCCTATGCATTTTGCTACGAAGAAACAGCGTATATTTTTAGATTTCATTTAATTTTGTGGCAATTCCTCTCAACTGTTTTTCCATTATCTTGATTGTAACATGTAACATTTGATGGATCCCGGTTAGAATGTTGCAGGTATTCTACTTGTTAGTTTTGAGTGTCGGTAGCGTGTGAAGAAAATCTTGTGAAAACAATATCAACTAGTCTAAAAAAAGATATGCAGTCTTTTGCGTACGAGACGGCGTCAGTAAATGAGTCGCAGCGGGTCAGTCCATTTGAAGGAATTCTTACAATCAGACGTAAGGTATTGCGCCGTGAAAATGAGTTAATTTTCCACAAAACTGCGCAATATTTTACAATTCCATTTCGATAAAGGTGCAGCGCAGTTCCGTGAAGAAATTTAAGCTGTGTATGAACAAGATACATTATCAAGAGCAAGAGGCAAAAGATGGTTCAGTTCCTTTCGTTTTGGAAATGTCCATGTCCAAGTTGCTTCTCGCAGTGGGCGGCCAATCACAGAAGAATGGATGATGTTCAAGCTAAAATCGAGCAAGACCGGCGTGTAAGCAATCTTACAACCGCCAATGATCTAAACATACATCACGAAACAGTGTTAAATCATTTGAATAAAGTTGGCTAGGAAAAAAGGGGCCGACGTTTGGGTGCCACATGATCTCACTCAAAAACATTTACAAGATCGAATTTCTTTCTTCGAATCTTTACTGAAACGTAATGAATTAGAAAATTTTCTGAAGCGATTGCTCATCGTGATGCAAGCGTACGACAAAAATATGCGAAAACGTTCGCGGTCGGAGCTAGAAGCTCCAGTCTGTGGCAAATGCAAAATCCACACTGACGCCCAGGAAAGTTATGCCTTGGGTTTGGTGGGATTGCAAGGTATTGTGCATCACGAACTGCTGTCGTCTTGCAGAATGATATGCCCGGATCTGTACTGTCGACAACTAACGCGAGAGTGCCTAGCAATTCAAAAGAAACAGTCTAATCCAGTCAAACAGAAAGGTTTCGTACACTACGCTGACAACAATAGACCGCATACATTTTCAATGACCCCTCAGAAATTGAGATAACTGGACAGGTTGGTTTTAATGCATCCACGGTGTATTATAGACTTGGGACAGTTTATTTTGGTGTCTGCAGAATTCCCAGAATGATGTTAAGTTAGTTTCATAAGAGACCACAGTTATATAGTGATGAAATTACAGTGTTGCCGGAAAAATAGCCGAGTAAAATGGTACGTACATATGTGACTTAATGATATTTTCAAATCACAGTGATTGCCTTCTTAATTTTGATCACCAAGGCTCAATACTTTATAGAATACCTGATAGAAATTCGGATTGTAGATTTCAACTGAGTTATATGTTTCATGCCACATATTTGGTGAAAAAGTGATCTGTGAATGTCCACTCATCTAGTCTTAGATTTATTCATCAATATATTTCTAGACACTGCACCGTACAAGGTATTTAGTCAAATTATAACTTCAGATTTTTATAAAATTTTGTAGAGAGGTTATGGACTTTCAGCCGTATTCTAAAAATCAAAGACTGGGGAATGTAAATCAGAATTTTATTTTCTTGAAAACAGCTCTAATGATTGTAGTACATTTCAGAAATCAAATTTTCATTAATAATGCTACAGTAATATTGCCAAAAATCAGAAGAAATACTTTACCGGTAAGATTTCGAAAAAAAGTTTGCAAAGTGGTCAAACTATTTTACTCATATTTCGTAAATAAATGTCATTAATAATCCTAATACCTGTCATAATTCACTCTTCTCAAGAAACTTATATAATAATTTACTTACGGAAATGCATTTTGCTAGTACGAGTTTCTAAAGAAAACTGTTATGATTTTGTTGTATTTGAAAAACAAGAATCTCATTTACAACTACAAATTTGCATAATTTGTCTCTCTCTCTCATACACACACAAAAAAGGAAAAATAGAAGAAGAAAGGAAAGAAATAAAAAGATTAAAAAGAAAGGAAAAAAGGAAAGAAAAAGAAAGGTGAATGTGTTAATTAATTTTGAACAATGATTTTTAAAAGACAGCTAATGACGTGCCTATTTTCCAAATGTATATTCCACTTTTAACTAGCAGGCTTAATATTGGACTAAGAAATAAATTGGTCAAGTGCTGTATATGGAATATTGGACTTTATGGTTCAGAGACTTGGACATTACGGAAGTTAGAGAAGAAATATTTAGAGAGCTTCGAAATGTGGTGTTGTAGAAAGATGGAGAAGATAACATGAACAGAGAGAGTAACAAACGAAGATGTTCTAAAATGTGTAGGAGACAAGAGGACGCTTTTAGCCAGCATGTTCCGTAAGAGGGCCAATTGGAATGGACACATCTCGATAAGAAATTGTCCTTTTCATATCGCCATAGAAGGAAAGGAGGAAGGAAAGCGAGGAATAGGAAGAAGGAGAATACAACTGATCGATGATTTGAAAAATAGAAGAAAATATTGAGAGTTAAAAGAGGAAGCTGAAAATCGAGAAACATGGAAGAAATATTTCCAGGCCCTTTTGAAATGTTCTTGAAAATTAAGAAGAAAAAATCCTCATTAGTTCCAGGACTGGAAAAAGGCAGAATACTTAATAATAATAATACTATTTCATTTAGTGCAATCTAGTATAGTATAATCTGTTTTTGTAAAAAAAAAAAAATCAAAGAAAAGTTAATTGGTAACGTGTTTTTTTTTTTGTTTTATTTTTTTTCTCGTAGACAGGTCTAGTGATAAACAGTTCCTAATAAAGAAAGATGGAAGGCTCCGTTAAAAATATAAAGTGATACTTCTTAAAATGGAAGGTGGTTGTTACAAAATACTCAGATGAAATAAAAGGGAATGTTGCCATTTTCTTTCTTTTCTTTTCTTTATATAGAGGAAGTTAACGGACAAACAATGCTAACAGCTAAATCGGAACAAGAAAAAGATGGTTAAAATAATATAAGCAGGTTAATACAAAGAATTAACTTCCCCGTAGTTAAGCGGCTAGCATACGCACCTCTGGCGTGGGAGACACAGGTTTGATTCCCGGCGGGAGCGCGTATGGTTCGGGTTCCACGTCTCATATGGCCTCGCTGCTGAAAGGGACGCTAAAATTAAATCAAATCGATACAAAGAACAATCAGAAGATACTTTGACATATAGTATTATATAATTACAAGAGTCAGTCAACATGACAAAGATAAAAGTAATATGTAAGCTGTATTGGATAAACATTCTTTCAGACATAAAAAAGAAAAACAATATAAAAATACTGGAAGCTCATCCAAGATTGCGTAAAGATGCGCTGTAATTAGTTATGGAATAAATCAACTGAATTCCTTACTAAATGCTAAAGAAAAAAGGTAAGCGGATTATAAGTTTGTATGTATAATATCCTGTGACTGATGATGCAAGACAAATTCAATAATATTAAAGATTCTAGAACTATTGAAGCCCAATGTCAGTGACGGTAATTGCAGCTGTCATTATGATAACGTTGTGAGAAAGAAGCATCTGCTCCCGTGAACTAACTATTAAGTTATGCCCAAACTAGAGGATATTATTAATTTTCTTTTATTATACAGAGAAACGAAAACAAAAACTAAATATATTTTCCTGCTGAAGGAAAATTGATTTTGTATGTGTGTATGATTAGTCATAGGAGATAACATCATGAAGAGTGTAATACAGAGCCCACCGCCTTCGTAGATAGTTCACTTTAATAGCACCTGCTTAATTATTCATGTTCCAACGAGCAAACCAAGACAGAATGACCGCTGCAATATTAAGCATTAACTGAGAATGTCGGTGAGAAAGTTCCGCCTCATCTATATCACTTTGAATACAAAACAACGAGTCCATTACTCTTTAGTACATATCATGATTACTGTGTGAAATGAACATCCTACAGTGTATTGTGTCTTCTTTGTCATATTCCAGAATTAATGGTCGCTTGCAACACACTATTAAGTTTGTACGTGTATATACAGCTCTGTTTCTAAATCGCTTCACTTGTATCACTACTCCATGTTATCTTGTTTTGCAATTTATGTTTGTTATATATTTAACAAATTACGTTAAAATACATTATGTAAATCCGTGATATACCATGCGATACAAAAATCGCGCACATCCAAATTCAGTTGTCTATAAATTGTGTTATAAATAATTCCATCGGCTACCACAAAATGGCAACATGAGTATTAACAATAACACATCTAGACGCCATTGAAATGTGTATTTGTATTAGGGATGGGCAAAACCGGTTTTTACAAAACCAGAAACCGGTTTCTAGAAAAACCGAAATCCGAAAAAACGATATTTCGGTTTTCTCAAAAAAGGTTCGGTTTTTCATCGAAAGCGGTTTCGGTTTCCTTCAAAACTGGTTTCGGTGGAAACATTTGGAAAACACCTAAAACTATTTCTGTGGAAACGGAATCAGTTCGCGGAGAACAACGAAACACTATTCTGGTCAGAAATAGAACCAATTTTGGAAAAACCGGAATCGATTTTGAAGAAAACCAAAACCGGATCCGGTGAAATCCGAACCGGTTTTGGAGATAACCGAACTTTTTGAAAATGTTCAAAAACCGGTTTCAGTTTTCCTAAAAACCGTAAACCGACAGTGTTTTGTAGGGGTGCAACCTCGGGGGGCCACCGAGTCCTGACCCCTTCCCAAACTTTCTAATTCAAAATACATTTGTATACTTTCTCAATAAAACTATACTTATTTAACAGGGAAATGATTGATGTAGCATGAAAATTTGATCTTACACTTCATCTGTATTATTTCTCTTATAATAACCATCTAGTCTTATAATTTTTTCTGGAAATATAAATGGAAATATTTTACAATTATTTATTGCCTCTTCGAGTCCAAAACAATACCCGTTAAACTATATAGACGTAGTGACTTGTAGTATTGGACCCCGTCACACAAAACTTGGATCCCTGCAGTAAAAGTTTCAGGGTGCGTCTGGCTTTGTGTATTTCTTTGTGAGCACGTTTTGCCAAGAGCAAAGAATTTTCATTGTTGAACATTATTTTGCCAATGGATATTCTTATGCACGTGTTGCAGATGAAGTTAGTAAGAAACATCCTGATGTAGTGCCTAACAATTCAACCATTAGGATGTGCTGGTGGCCCCTAAACTTCCAACTTCTTACAGAAGCTTCATTCTGTGTTCACTGCTGTGAAGACTTACATTTTGCCTACTTTGGACCCACCTTGAAATCAGAACATATCTGAAAATTCTATTGAGAGCATCTGTGGGATTTATACCCTGTAGGGAATACTTTGCACATTCTTTACATACAGATGAAATACGCATATTTGGATAGAGTATGTATTACTTCCTTTAGGCTGATTTAGACAACCAGTCCACTGTTTTTCGAATTCGAAATAGTATATGTTGAAATTAATCTTTTTCACGATTTTGGGCATGTATAGCTTTAAAATTATGCACTCTTCCACAGATCCATATGATTTTTTTGGGTCTTATTTTAATGTGAGGAATCATCTCTTACAATTTGTCGGTATAGTTCTTAACACCCCACACATATATATACAATTCGAACCGTTTATATATATATATATATATATATATATATATATATATATATATATATATATATATATATATATATATATATATATATATATATATATATATATATATATACAGGACTCGAAAAATCTTGCTTGAAAACACAGTGTTTATACAAATAAACAAAAATAACTTTGCGACAAAGTAAACAAATCAAGACTTTTGTTTTTTATTTTGTTTATTGGTATTTCTCTTACACATAAAAAGAGTGTCATCTGCTATTTATTCTTGATTTCACGTTTCTGATTGATGGGATTTGACCCGTCAAATGTAAAAAAGTACTGGCCACTGTCAAGCAGGTTAGTTGATTTTTCAAGTCCTATATACATATATAGGGCTGTTATATATATATATATATATATATATATATATATATATATATATATATATATATATATATATATAGCCTGATATATATGTATATCAACAATTCGCAATGTGAAACGTCTCCTTTTTAAAATGTAGTTTAAAAAGAAGAGAACTGTAAATCTTATCCTGACATTAAAGCCCTTATCCCTCTATTTATCTTACAGGTACAAGTTTTTTTTAGTGCTTTCATGATGACTGGAATATAATATATTTCTGCCATTTCTTTCAGTTTGGTTCAATTAGATTGAATATTTGGATCAGAGCGAATTATAACTTTTCTCAAAATTGTAACGTCACCATTGAAGCAATGTCCACAAAATTGCTACAAGTTGTGAAAAGGTTTGATTACATGTAGCTTAGGAAAAATGTTTTTCCTACTGTGTATTGTTGCCGAGTTACAGAGATTATAACTTATCTATCACCATTTAATACATAGATTAGATTGGTAAAACTGTGATGTCATACTGGAAATTATCCAAGGGTGTCAAGGTGGGATCACTCGGAATCTGAAAGAAAACATTTCATATCATAATAAAAAGCAAAGAAAAAATCTTTATACCGCACGTTACGGTGTAGCAAATTTTACAATTGCTTTCTTCTGGACTAATACTTCAGTCGCCATTTCGTCCCATTTGGCTGTTACGTCTACAAGTGGTGCTTCCTTATTGAAAGATCTATTGAAGTCAATGAAATTTTAAGAGAAGTATGAGATTGAAATTTTGTGTTTAAACAATGGTATCATGAGGTATGTCTAGGAGCTTTGGGAGCAAACCTTTTGCTTGTGAACTTTGAACTCAAATTTTTTCTTACTGTACTCAAATAGCCCCGGTCTCCCCTAGTCAGCGAAAATCAATTTTGACACTTACTGTACCAGACAATGCCTCCAACAACATCATCAATGCTCATTGGTACATAGAGTCACTACTCAATAGAAACTTCTAGTCTTCTGCTATATTATTATTATTATTATTATTATTATTATTATTATTATTATTTCTTGGTCAATCAGTAAAATGTGTCGTCAGTCAAAAAAAGGTTGGGAACTACTGAGTTAAGTAAACGCTCGTTCCCGCTTCATTCCTCTTAGGAGTTCATTTTGTAAACTTCCATGTTATCATCCCTGGAGTACATGGGGAATATTTAGGTTATACAAACTTTTGAAGTTGCAATTCTTGTAGTTTTGGTTGTTTAGTGATGTGTGTCAGTGGATTCTCTTCTTTTAAATAGCCCTGTATACTAGATATCGTATATAAGTTAATAAAATATCTACTTTTAGCAAATGGAGGAATTTTAAGAACTGCTCGTCTGAGGAATACCGAAAAAAACACCTGTCTACACATCAAAACGTACAGATATCGAAGAAATTAAAGTTTTTCTTTTCCTTCTTGAATATGCGAATATATGTGTGAAATGTATCAATATGTCAAAATCTCGGATGTGATTTTTCCTACATAAATTTTCTTTAGTTTCATACAAACGAGATAAAGATACTTAGTTTTTGCCTCATTAAGGTTGCAATTGCTTAAGTGAACAAACGAGCTATTTAAAATTGAGTGATGTCAGCACATCACTAGCTTAATCGTCGTTTCGGTCGGTTTTCTTGACTTAAAATATTTCATATTACCCAATTATACTGATTATAATATAATGGGAGCTTGAAAAATCCCGGGCGGTAGATCACCACAGTGACCGGAGTCAGGCGCCTAGCTTTTTATTCCAAATTTTTATCTGAAAGTGATTCATATTTTTAAGTGCCTAAATGGATCAAAAATAAATTATAATAAATCTGTTATAAAGTTTAAAGCTTTTAATTTACTTTAATTTTTAACATAAATACCCATCGTTATTTGATTTTCATCCATCCAGAAAAATAGTATTTCATTGCTCACACTAGAAGACACGTACAATGAATATAAAGCACACACTGTTGATTTATGAAACTTCACTCGTGACATTGACTCCAATTGCCATTATCTTCGATGCATAGCCAGAAGACTGAGATAAATTTACATTTTTATAAATTTACATTTTAATGATCAGTGGTGTATTTAGAATTTTGTTTCGGGGGCTATGCACAACACGGGGTAGCAGGGGGGAATTGTCCATCTGAGGTTGAGAATTAAATATATTTTAATTTATGCATAAATTGAATTTTTAATGGTAAGAATTGTAGACTGCTGGATCTTATGTGATATAATACACACAAAAATTTAGCAGTGAATCTAACATTTTATTCTATTCATAAAAGAAAAGGAAGCGTCCTCTTGGCCTACCTAATTCCCACTTATTCTCCCCTCTTAATTTTCTTTAATTCAAACATTTACAGTACCTTTCTTTATAACTAAACGATGTAAATATTCCTTTGCTATAATAAGTCCCGTTAAGTTGGTATCCGAACAAGTTCGTGTGGAATATCAGTTTCGCTTATCAGCTCCTCTTAGTTTTGGTGTAACAACGACGGCCGACTTGAATCACAACTAACAACGGTCGAAAGTATGATAAGAGAAACGAAAGAAAGTAACAACTAGGAAAAAGAAACAGAAGAGTAGAATGGACGAAAGAACAAAAAAAAACGCATTTCTTACATTGATTGGAATTTGACAAATATAGTATTATTTCTGAACAAACAGCATAAGAAAAATGGAAAGTCAATGAAATTCTTAGAAATGGTAAGAAGGATTATTGTTGTAGATGGAATGGAATAAACTGACATTTATTCCGGGGGGAGGGGGTAGCCCGATAGACCCTCCTAAATACGCCACAGTTAATAACTCAAATTTAAGGACAAAGTGTTTATATGTCACACATTATTGTGACGTCAGATTTTTAGAACTGATATCTAAGTCAAAAGAAAACTTTATAATAATTAAGTAAATAAAATATGAGCGTGATACTATGAATATACACTGTTCCAGTGGCGTATATAAGGGGGCTTCCGAGATTAAGCCCCCCGAAACTTTATTTACTATGTTAAAGTAACTGAAATATCTTGCAGAATTTTCACATTTCCAGGAATAAAGTTAGCAAAGCCCCCCCCGAAACAAAATCGTAAATACGCCACTGCACTGTTCTATGAGTCTTCCTTAACATTGTTTACTTGTTAGAACAAATTTGCAGATAATCTGTGAAGCCAATGTGCACTGGGATCTTTTAACGATCTATAGCAATAATAACAAAAAAGAAAAAGAAAAAGAAAGAAAGAAAAGAAAAGAAATGGAAGTGAAATGAATGAAGTCAATCAGAAGATCTACCTAGGTATATCATTTATATTTAAATGCTTCATTCTGGTATTCGCCTATTGGAACTGAAGAAAAAAAATTTAAATCCTTAGTCAGGATGGCCGACCGCCTGCTTCGAACTCGGAACCTCTCGATTGCAAAGCATGTGAATCTAGTTAATGACTTTTATTTTAATCTTCATGTTAGAACGTTAAATAAAGGTAAAGTGTTTGTGCGCCAAATAGATCGCTGATAAACTAGGAAAATCAATGTAGTGTATATTATTACGAGTTTTCGTTCGGAGTGTTCTCAAGGGTAAAATATTTAGCATGTGTGATTATATAGATAGGAATTGGAGTTTTGTGACTAACGATTATTCTCTGCTTTTTTATTATTTTCTTTCGTTTATTTTTTTGTAGAATCCACTCGCTTTGAAAGCGATAAAGGTTCCCGTGTTCCGTCACGAAGCGTGTAAAACTGATATGAATGATGCAACTGGATGTTTATCGTTAGAATCATCGGTAATAGGCCTTCGTACAGACCTCAAGTGTTGCTCATTAATAATTCTTTCTATTATATTCAACGCTCTTCATTACTTCTCCCGAAGTAATAGCAGTGTTGCTATCTAACTATAATTCTTATTAACATAAACAAGTGGTTCTCCGCGTTTTAAAGTACAAGATCCAAAGAATTAAAAACTTCATACGACCTGCAATGGAGACTTAACCAATGTAATGTTTTTAGATAAACTGTATATTACCCAGGTATACCTCTCCCCCATTAGAAGGCATTTCTATGGGATTAAGGGACATGCAAGGACTAGCTTGCTAAAAGAAGGCTCTCCTGTGTCGATTATCGAAAATGAAATGAAAACCAATCTTTGAGTTTTACGTTCCATGTTTATACCCGTTAGGCTAAAGGAGACGGTGCCAATGAGAAATAAATGAAATGGTGGAATGAAGAAAGTGAGAGGAAACGGGAGAACCCCGATTAAACCCACGCACACGTAGTTTGTCCACCACAAAGTTCACTTGATGTGAGGTTGGATCGAACCAGGGACCCCATGCCCCAGAGGTGAAATCTCTACCACTGAGCCACCGCGACCCCTCGTATAAATGGAGTAGCAAGTAATAAAACGAAATGTTTAATTTAATATGTTTTTATGCCCTAAAGGAGGCAAGTGATTAATGAAAGTAAATCATTATGACAGAATGGATAGAATAAGAATGTTGGAAAGAACGGGAGAACCTCGGAAAGAAACATGGACACAGAGTTGTCAATCATAAACTCACCTGACATGTGGTCGTACCAACAACCCGTCACACTACAGGTGAGCACTTTCCAGCAAGCCACTGTGCATTTTTGTTATGGAAGAAAGTAGCAGTTGTTCCAGGAGTGAAGCGGGCAGAAGTCATACTGATTGGTACGGCTACTTGAACACTAGGCCCAGACATGACCAATGCCTTTAGGATATAGGATATTGAGGTGATAAAAACAGTGAAAAACTCCCACGCCATAAGCAAGAATGTAAGAAAGACAAACAGAAGGAAAACAACAAGTAGGACTCAAATAATTGGATTAGAAACTCGGAACATCCGTATCATGTTACAAAGAGAAAAAAAAAATAAACTCTGAAAGAAGAGACGAATCAAAATACTCTAGATTTGGTAGAAGTTGGTGAAGTTAGATGGAAAAGTAGTGGAGAATTTTATTACTCCGAGAATGAGAAAGATGGTCATAAATATGTTGCAGTAATTCTGGATAAAGATAAGTGCCTGAAAAGTAGGTAACTAAAATATAATTTATTAACGATGAGTTATAGTGATAAGACTTAAATAAAAGAAGGATATAGTAGTGGTACAAAAGTACACACTCACCCCTGTCTGAACAATTTAATAAGTAGAGAAAATAATGAGAAAACAGAACTGATAGATGAGAAAGAGAATCATAGAAAAGAATATCCTGAAGAAAAATAATATTCTTAGAATTCTAAATAGACAATTGAGTAAGTAAGTTAGGAGAAACAGTTTAAGTTTAAGGGAGGTAAGAACACAAGAGATGATATTGGTTTATTAACTGTAATAAGTAAAAATCTAAAGGAAAAGGCAAATAAATGCATGAAATGTTAGTTAATCTCAGGAAGATTTTTTACTGAGTAAACTGGAAAGTAGTTCTAAAACAAGTTAGAACGGAACGATCAAAGTCATAAAAATAATAGCTATACAAACTGACGAATAAGAATTAGAGTGTTTAAGTAGTGACAGAAAGAAGTACAATTGAGAAGTGAAACCTATCGATATATTGCCTCTCATAGTCGTTTGGTCTAGTGAGGAAGCGAAGAAAAATCTACAAGGGAAGATGAAATATAGGTGAAGGAAAGCAACTTGCGTATATGGTTTACAGATGACTGGCCGAAGTAACCGGCGTTGCCCGGGAAGACATGTGAAATATTCGTAAGGTATATTTAAAACCTTTTTTTTTTCCTTTTCAGTGCTAATTTGAAATGAAAGGAAATGATAAAAAATCAGTTTGACTCAAGCGCTAACCTTGTTCAAACATTTATTTCAAACGGTGCAGTCGTTATTATTCGTGAAAAATTTAAACGCAGTTCCTTCCCTAACGATGTGCATTTTATCAAAGAATTGTAGGAAAACCCAGATCAACCAAAGTGCTTACTATTTAAAAAATAATAAACGATGACGGGCTCGTGAGAGATACATCTTTTTGTCAGGGGGTAAAAGTTGGTTCCCTCATTTAAGATTTAAAGCATTTTAATGAAAAAATGAAATGAAATCTTTAAGTTTTACGTCTCACGGTTATTCCGGTTAGGCTAAAGGAGACGGTGATTATGAGAGATGAGTGAAATGGTGGAATGATGAAAGTGGGAGGAAACGGGAGACCCCCTAGAAAACCCACGTGTACGGTGTTTGTCCATCACAAAGTCCATACGGTGCGAGCTGGGATCGAACTAGGGACCCCAAGCACCGGAGGTGGACGCTTTACTACTGAGCCACCGCGCCCCTAAAGAATTTTAATGAAAATGACATGATAAAAACTTGACTCGAACGAAATGCTATGTTTCAAACTTAATTTTCCTTTTATTCAGGATATTATATAGCAAGTTATATCTGTCTAACTTGAGAGGTTTTGAGATCCTTTAGTTTTGACATGAATTGTGAGCCCTTATCTTCTTGGGATAGGCATTTTAGTTAATAAATCAGGCATGAGACAATTGCTAACTGTGACCAAAAATTCATTTTGCATGGAGGCACAGTGATGATTTATATATCGA
Source organism: Thermobia domestica (assembly GCF_964235325.1). NCBI lineage: Eukaryota > Metazoa > Arthropoda > Insecta > Zygentoma > Lepismatidae > Thermobia > Thermobia domestica. Next base: position 72,722,195 of record NC_137465.1, on the reverse strand, counting down.
GCATACATTTAAAACCTGCTTCCTCATCAGGATAAGCATTTTAATAAAGCTGACGATAAAAAGGCGGTTCGGGCAAGTAGTAAGTATCTATGTTCCAAAATTTACTCTACGATTCAAAAGTAACCGTGATGATGAGACAACGTCGATTTGAATGTCCAGAAAAAAATATAAAAATTATCCCCCTCCTTCCCTTAGAAGTGGAATTTTCTAAAATGTGACGATACATGGCTACTTATTTTTAATAGGAAGCTTAGGCCTATATACCAAGTTCCATCTTCCTAGCATGAGGAACTCATGAGATACTTCGTTTGTGGCATAGATTTTAAACTTTCTGCTTATTATTTCATTATCATTTACCTTCATTAATCATCCGTCTTAATTAGAATTGAGAACGTAAAGATAGAACATAAAACTAAAAATTTATTTCATTTTATTAGAACATAAAACTATAAATTTATTTCACTTTATTTCAAAATTAATATTATTATTGTTATCTCGTTGTTCTGTTCGGGCTATAACGCTCTATTGGTTTCTCTAGAAAGAGCACAACATAACGGAACTAAGTTAGTTTGAATGTGACTTATCTTTCGAACCGGAAATCTTTACTAACAGCAATTGACAACACTGACGAGTATGTATAAAGCAATTGGCTGTTGAGAATGCAGAGGGAGACAGATGGGGATGAACGATATTTCGTGATTAACTTTGTTGTGATAATAGTTCGTGATGTAACAACAGTTCGTTCAGGAACGCACGAATAGAAGTTTCGTACAATTACACATTGGAGGTCGTTAATATTTTAGACGCTAATATTCGTCTCGTAGCTACATAATTACGAAAGTAGGTCAATACTTGCTTCTTGCTCTCAACCCATATAAAATTATATAGAAACGTAATTTGTAACCGTTAGTTCTTATGATTAAATGTAGCGGTAGCTGAAATTGTTATGTTCTTACAGCAAGATTTACTTATATGTTATTGGTTATCTTATTAAGTTTATTAAACATACTCGATAGAGACAATTTCAAAGTAAAAATGTTAAATGTGTGAAACAACGGTGCCTGACTGAAAGAAAGTGGACGAGAAATTGTTGAACCAAACTTTAGATTAGTGTATATATGTATATACGCTTGAGGCATTTTAATTTTTCTCCTGTTAGTTCAACTTGTCCTTTATTCTTTCTACTTCTTGCACCCATGCCTTCAACCTACTATACATTATACGTTAAATCGTGCTTTATTAAAAGCTCTACTTTATGTTTAACAAATGTATTTATTTATATACATATTAGTTTGCTCACCAATCACCTCAAACTCCATAGCATACTTTTTAATGCAATTATTCAAGGACTTCATTATACACAACAATACCCAAGGTAAAAAATATCTTTGATTGTCAAGCTGGCAAGTTATAGTGCTTATCTATTGACATTTCGGTTTACCATTAGGAAGTAGCGTGCAGAGATGGAGTGAGTCGGTGGGTCCCAGTGAGTCAAGCGGGTGAAGATTTGTAAGTGGTTCAGTGTGTCGTGGGTCAACAGGACGTGACCCACTGCAACCCACTACCCACCGTTACCCACTCTGATACACTGACCAACTGACTCACTCGGACTCACCGACTCATTCTGCTCAGTGCATTGTAGACCGTATCTTTTGAACACTGGCGAATTCGTCTACGTTTTACTTTCAAGGCCTCCATTTTTCTTCTTTCTTCATTTGTTTCTGTTTACTTACCTGAGATGAATATATCTAAATGAAAAAATGTATTGATATTTGTAATTGTAATAATAGCAATAGGACCTACTACTTAGCTTTCTAGATACAGCCTATGAATTTTTAGAGGAGCTAACTGCTCGAAAAATTATATTTTTGAATCACTGTAATATATGAATTATTATATTAAAAAAATGAATGTAACTATGTGTGTGCCTGATCATCACGGCCAAATTGCAAAGTAAAATGAAATGACCTTTCGTATATAGTTAGGCCCCAATCCCAAATGAGAAGTTATCATATCGCATTCATTATAATACATATATTAAGTGGGGAGTGGGAGCCCGAATTTTTGTGAAAACTTTAGTGTCTCAGAAGTCGTTCAACTTAGGGAGCTGAAATCAGTGTATTAACTCCTTATTAAAAATAAACAGAACGTGTCTTTGTATTTTTTAAAAAAATTCTCTTTTATGGTGGGTGGACACTTTCTATATATAGGAAATTGGTAGTGGATTGATTTGTGAAAATAATCGAAAGCGATCGATATTAGTAGAGGAACAAATTGAAAAACAAAAAATACAGTATTTCTCATTATATATTTACTGATTTGTATTATTATAATTGCTGAAGCTTGTGTTTATAATATGGTGCGTTCAGAGCACAAGGCAATCAAGCCATAAAGTTGTGAGAAAAATAGACATCATATTTGTACTGTAAGTTTAGTTACATTGAAATTTTAAATTTGTACGGTAAGTCTAATTAGATAGAAAATTTTACACTCTTTTCCTTTACGGTGGTCAACTACCTATGTATACCTTGATCTGAGACTTCCAAATTTCATCCTATTTTCTACTGGAAAGTATCTGTAACTGTACAAGGAAATAATTATGTATGGTAATTAAATTGAAATTCATCGTGATTTGGCCCATGACGAACACTTTACCATTTGATATTGTAAAGGTCAGATCCACCCGTATTGTAACAGAGCGGTGCACGAGCGAATGACTGTAGAAATTCAAACTCCAATTAGTGATAATTTCACAGCATTGTTTTGTTACAAGTGTAAACTCTTTAGTCAGTAGAGAAGAGTGCTTATATCATGGGTCAGAGTTGATAACGATGGGTTTTGGTGGATCGGAGTGGGCCACAGTGGTTCATTGTGGGTGGTGGATCGGAGTGGGTCAAAGTGGGTTCCGGTGGTGTGTGGGTCAGTGGGACTTGGGTCAAATTGTATACGCCATCTCTGGTTGTATAACATTCCAGGATAGCGTGACAGACTGATAATAGAGAAGTCCCTCTTAGACTTCTGAACTATGCTATACATCGGAAATCTCATAGAATGCCTATTTCAGTCCATCCAACCGTCTGTCGATAGGTATCAGAGTACAAACGGTAAGTGATATCAAGAAGGAATCGATTAAATGCTTTAAGAATAGTATGATTTTTTCTATTATCACCCTATTGAAATCGAAAAGGGTGGAACTAATTTGTTACTGGTTTCAACATTAGTCCCAATACAACAAAATCAGTCAAATATAGCGACAAGCGGTTTTTCGGAATTGATTCAGAGTCTTAAGAAAAGATACTCCGCTTGTAACATTCTACTAAAACCAAATTAATAGAAATTTTCTACTACTTTAAGTTTTAAAATTGGTCTCCATAGAGTAAAATCTGTAAGGGATATTACGAAGTAGTTTTCTGAAATCGATTCAGCATCACAAGAGTTTCATCTTTTATGTTAATCCTCTACTCAAACGGGAAGTAGTAGAAAGCAACCGTTTCCGATTTCAATGTTCATTGGCGCAAAACAAACCGTTAATAGATAGCGACAAGAGTTTTCTTTCTAATGAATTCAGAGTCTCAAGAAAATATACTATCACTTTTCGTAACATCCCACTAAGACTGGAAGTTGTAGAAGTTTACTGGTACTTTCGGTAATGATATGTTATAATACAAGTAATATGTTCCGTGTGTTATCTCTTAATGTTCTTTCCTACTATTATTGGTTGGTTAAATTGAAGCTTACCATTTCTTTCAGTACTAGAGGTAAATAAAACGTCTACCTACGGCTTAATTTGGGGCCCGAACCACATGATCTCCTGCTGGAAATCGAATCAGAGACGCCGAAGCTGGAGACCTCGTACACTAACTATGGCTACAAGGGAGCTCTTTGTATTGTTCTCGTTACTACATTTTATTTCATTCTAATTTCCATTGATTACACCTTCCTGTTCGTTTCGTGATATTTGTCCTATTGGGGTTATTATACTCTCATGTTTTCTTCTGAAAAATCATCCTCTTTCCACTTCTCACTGTAATTTGTTATGTATGCATCCTCTGGCCTTACGCGACATATTTGCTTATTAACACCTTCCAGTGTGAAACCTACTTCTAGCCGATAATTTGCCGCAATAAACGAGCTAATATATATTTTTTTCAATTGCTGGGAAACTGGTTGGAATAATAGTTTTAATCTAACATTTGTTTAGGAACTTTTTAAGACTGTTGTACACAAATAGTAATCCACTTGAATAAAATATTGATAAGAGCATTTTTCAGTATCTAATAACCTTTATTTCTCCGTTCACTGGTATTATTTTGAAGCGTCCTTTATATATCCTATCGTTAAGCATAAATAATGAAAGAAAATAACACATTTATTTAATGTTTCTTAAATTCAATAGTGATGCAGTTAAATTGGGAAATTTCTGGTATGAAGTTCTTCTTCAGAGGATATCAAACACTGAACCTCTCTTTGGCTGATCTGATCTCTTTTAGAATTTCAACCTATACAAATAACCCTTGATGCGATGGCAATTAAGATGATTGATTTTTTTCTTTAAACTTGCCCATAATAAATTTTTTACTTCATAAATTTTGGTGAAGTACAGAACATAGAGATTTGAGGACAGGGTTTTAATCTATACGGAAATACTGACATTAAGACATTAATTATGTGCACTCTTTGAAACTGACACGTGTAATTCCTTTTGTTGTTTTAGCTCACATATTGACCACAAGAGTGTGTTTTTCTTTCGCTCCATAAGGTGAGTGCCAATAATAAGCATATACCGTGACGGCCACGGCATGTGACTCTGACCATTTATGACTATAAACTCCCAGAGGAGTGGTAATAAAATCTCTCCGCCACACGCCAAATTGTTTAACCCTTGTTGACATGTGATAGTTTATAAATTGCGTTCGACGTTCTGGTCCAATTCATAAAGTCGTTTTTAGAAAAAGTAATTTACTTATGTCAACAAATAGGACATGACAATATCCAGTAGGTAATAGCATTACGTATTTTTAAAGAAATGTAAATTAATGACGACGGAAAAAACAATGTGTTATATATTAACTTCCTTTAACGTCGCAACTATTGTATTATACACGTGCATTGACTCATATTACTCAATTGACTATATTATTATTGTTATTATTATTATTATTAGACATGCTAAGTTTGAATCATCTAACTGAAAATAATTTAGTTTCAAAGATTTGCAGATTCACTTAGCGCTTCAGATTTTCAAAGCTAGGGTTGAGATGAAGATTCAGAGATTGCTTGCTTACCACCAGCGGCCATTTGACCACAATTACTTGTATTGCAGTTGTCCCCTATCTTATTTACCTGGAACCCATCCTTAAAGCCTCCCACTGCAGCTCGTTAACCGTACATGCTTTTTGCCTTACTTCTGCGATTTCAGATGCAGAATTGAATTTTCGTCTTGAATAATAATAATAATAATAATAATAATAATAATAATAATAATAATAATAATAATAATAATAATAATAATAATAATAATAATAATAATAAAATTATAATAATAATAATAATAATAATAATAATAATAATAATAATAATAATAATAATAATAATAATAATAATAATAATAATAATAATAGATTCGCTTTAATCACATCTCGCCTAACGGCTTATTAACCGTTGATTTCTCCACGATAAGAATTTCCACAATTTTAGGGATTTTAGGGAGAGAAGATTGGAATTACCATTTGGATAGCCCCACCACGCCTAAAAACGTGGCGAGGAAATTTCTGTACTAATGAGGGAATTTTTGCACTAAATTAATAACCCCCAGTACTACGAAATTGTGAGATCACTAAAATCACTAAGAAACTGTGAGATCACTAAGACATTTGAAAAATGTCTACACTAGTTATTGATTTCTATTAGAGATGATACATATAAAAATCAATAACATAATTTCTATATTGGTAGTTTGTATCAGCTATCAGTATGAACGATTGATTTATAAAATATAAATAAAATTATTAGTGTAGTTTTGAGTAAATCGAATCTTGATTCTCTCCTTACAGTATTACCCTTATTCTTGGAGAAAGAGTTGAAAGCCGAAAAACTACTCTGTAGAATTCCATGAGGGCCTTAAAATTTTGCATCTATGCGTGTTCGCGTATCAATGGATGAATGGCAAATTAGGTGACTTACTTGTATATATATGAAAAATAAATTTATCAGTATGCATGAACAATGAAACAAGTAAATCGGTTGAAATATCGAATTCAATTTTTTTTCACTATCTTTTCCTATTCTCGTTCAAAAGGAATAAGTAGGAAATTTGGAATATCCTGATAAATCTTGCAAGTTATCGATTATAGATTAGACGATGAACAAACTGCTCAAGACAGTGTTTTTCCGTCTTTTGGGACTGATAAATTCTATAATCTGATTTAAACTACTCGCTGAGCAAAATAATACGTTTATCGTGAGAAATGTTAGCGGTGACAGTTTCGCCAACTATTCACTTTGGCTTCATCAAACACTATGTTTTATTTTATTTTATTTTTTTAATTAATTAATTTATTTATTTATTGCAATAATCGTATTGTTTTCCTCAGCGAGAAGTTTAATTCAGATTTAAATATGTTTAAGGCAAAGTTGGACAATGGAAAATATGACAAATTCTGTAGTTTTTTTTTAATTATTATTTTTATGAAATTTGAAGCAAGTTTACCACTAATGAGCAGGGAATTCGTGTTACTATTCGGTTCAAAATCTCTTGTCGTCGCGAATTCTGTCGAGGAATTTGAAGCTTAAAATATACAAAACGATAATCATACCTATTGTTCTGTATGGTTGCAAAACGTGGTCGCTTACTCTGAGGGAAGAACATAGATTGAAAGTATTTGAGAACAAGAATCTGAGACGAATATACGGACCCAAGAGGAACGGGAATGGAGAATGGCGGAAACTTCATAACGAGGAACTACATAATTTATACAGTTTAACCAACATTGTTAGGGTCGTGAAGTCTAGGAGGCTTAGGTGGGCAGATCATGTAGCTGGAATGGAAGAAAGTAGAAATGCTTTCAAAGTCTTGACTGGAAGACCAATCGGAAAACGACCATTAGGAAGACCTAGGCGCAGATGGGAGGACAATATTAAGACGGATCTCGCAGAGATTGGAATACAAAGTAGAAACTGGACCCAATTGGCTAAGAGTAGAAGTCAATGGAGAGCTTTCGTGAACGCGGCATTGAACCTTCAGGTTCCATAGGCCGTAGAGTTAGTTAGTTAGTTTACCAGTAATGATTCGGTCCATTGCAGTAGCGAGCAATAGTTCTTTTCTTATTACCATCACTATTACTATTATTGGAGATTTCCAACGTCTTTCACTTTACTTCTATATGTTTTTCAAAAATCCAAGAATTTTTCAGATTTCGCGAAACCTACTTTATTATTATTATTATTATTATTATTATTATTATTATTATTATTATTATTATTATTATTATTATTATTATTATTATTATTATTAAATGAGAAAGCTATCAAGGAAAGTATTTTTTACCGTTGTAACCGCTTATCTTTGATCACTTTTAACCACAGTCAATGAGCTTCTAATAGTGTAAGTTGGTATTTAAACTAACTAAACTAAACTAACTGTGTGGCCTATGGAACCCAGAGGTTCAATGCCGCGTTCACCAAAGCTCTCCACTGACTTCTGCTCTAAGCCAACTGGATCCAGTTTCTACTTTTTACTCCTATTTTTACGAGATCTATCTTAATATTGCCCTTCTGTCTGCGCCCAGGTCTTTCCTAATGGTCGTTTTTCATTAAATTTGTAGTTAAAATTTTGAAACTATTCCTACTTTCTTTCGTTCTGGCTACATGACCTGCCCACCTGAGTCTCCCAAAATTGATGACTCGAAAAATTTTTGGTAAACAGTATAAATTATTCAGTTCCTCATTATGAAGTTTCTGCCATTATTCATTCCCGTTTCTCTTGGGTCCGAATATTCGCCTCAGGATTTTATTCTCAAATACTTTCAGTCTGCTTTTTTCCTTCACAGTAAGCGAGCACGTTTCGCAACCATACAGCACAACAGGCATGATTATCGTTTTATAAAGTTTAAGCTTCAAATTTATCGACAAATTTCCCAAAGACAAAAGATTTTGAATTCAATAAAAACACGAATACCAACACGAATAAAAAATCGAAATTGAAATTTTTCGTAGATATGGTTTAGGTCTGTTAATATTGGTACTAGATATTTGAAGGTATGCACTTTGTTGAATGTATTATTTGATATTTTGACGTTTGATAAGTTGTAATATTACGATTCCAGAAAATTCTCATGTACAGAGGAAACCCTCTCGTCCGCCACTCCCGTTGATCCGACCGTGCTTGAGTCGAACTTTTCCCGACTCGTCGGTGACTCACGAGTCCAATTGTCGTTTTCTCCCGTCGCAGCATTGTTGTTTACTTGCCGTTACCGCATATTCGCTTTATTTCTCCGTCATCGCTTGTATTGTTTCTTTTGTTGTGCGTGTTTTTTTACTGTACTGTACATTTTTTCATGCCTTCTGTTCCTTTGTTTTTACTGTAGAGAGCATTACAGTCATTTTTGAGTTCAGAGATTTTCTATTTTACTGTAAATTCGTAATTTTGTGTATTTTCTGATAATATCCGACCTTTTGCGTTCCGACCATACTCCCGGTCCCAAAGGTGACGACTTAGAGAGGTTCTACGGTATTTAGTAAGTTAGTATTGTACAAGTAAAAAAAAAAAAAAACTTTATCAATAAGTTCAATTGTATCACTGCAAATGTAATCTCGAACTTTATTGGAAATATGTTTCTTCTGGTAATACCAAAATGTTGCACTATGTAGGTTGTGATACATGTTTTCAATTTTGATGAACTTTGTAATTTTTAGTCATTTAGGTGTAAAGACTGTTCATGGGAAATTTTGAATTCGTGACGTAAGCGGTTTCGTTAGGGTTCCCCTTTGATCATATGAACACGCTAGGCGTTTAAATAAATATTTTCGGATATTATGATTATCAGGGTTTGAAATTTAAACTCGCCTTCTCGCCAGTGGCGAGTACGTTTTTACACTTGGCGAGAAAACTCACGACAATGAAGTACATTTGGCGAGTTGGCGAGTATAAACACTGTGACTGCAAAATGGTCTGGCAGTTTTTTTATTTTTTTATTTTTTAATTTTATTATTATTATTTTTTTTTGCTGGCTAATATTTGCAAGCAATATTTTTCAAGTTTTGATGATTAGATACAGTAGATGTCCTGTTAAATTATTAATAAGTATGTAAAAAAAAACATTTATTGCCTTAAAAGCTATTACAGCCTAGAAGACAAAATAATCACAGTCTTGGGACTATGGAATTGTCAGTTTATGGAGCCCATTATCTATGGAACTTTATGGAAATTGAACAGTCAGCACAAACCTACATTATATTTGAAACATTTCGTACGAACTGTGCTTGAACACAGTGTACTTGCACAACGCCTACGCTCAGAGCGAACTCCCATCAAGACGAACATCATCACTTGCACGGTATTGCTGACTGCTAAACTTACACTGTAAAAAAAATCGTTGTGTTATTTCAACGACATGCTTATGTATTAACACAATTGTGTTAAAATATAACACAAGCAGGTGGTTAGAACAACTCACTCTCCATTTGGAGTTGTGTGTCAAATGCCGGTAGTTGAAGGTCCAAAGGGCATTTGGAATTGGTCCAAAGGACATTTCGTCCAAAGATATTTGGTCCAGATGACATTTCGTCCGAAAGACAATTGGTCCAAGGAACATTTCGTCCAGGGATGTTTAGTTCAAAGCACATTTCGTCCAAAGGACATTTGGTCCGGTAACTCTTGAGGGTCCATGGTTTGTTTCTATTAGAAGAATATAAAAATGATGCCTATAACATTATGACTCAGTAGCTTCTTATTTCTAAAGGAATAGAACAAATATATGCTGATATATTCAGAAAAACGTAAACACCTGAAAACAAAATGGCCGAACAACAGGAATGAGGGAAAGGTTGGAGTGTGAAATATGTTGCTGCAATAACTGCTAACATGACATCTAAAATTTTAATGTTGTGAATAAAATAGTTTTAAAATAAGTACCGGTGACTAAAATTAATGGAGTTTAAATTTGAGGGTATTAAGTATTCAAACCCTTGTGTTAGAAAAGTAAAAAATAATGTGTGTCAAGTTTCTTTGAAGAAATACTGAGAATAGAAAAATATATTCTTTTTAATGTTAATAATACTCTTAAACAGTCACATTCTTGGCTGCAACATTGTGATAAGTGATTGACAAATATAAGATGAAAGTTGGAACATTTCGTGTAGAATATAGGTACCGTTTCAGGTTGACCACAAACCTGGTTTCTATTCGTAGACTATTGATAGTATGTTACTACGGCAGACGTTTCTACATAATTAGTGAGTTGTATGACAAACCAAAATTGTTCACTTTCCTTGTATTTTTATTTCAGTGTTACTCCTCATGCAAATACAGTATATACTTTGGCTTTCGTATTAATTTTCTCGGCACAGTACAGTACATTTAAGATATTCATTGCAAAGTCTCAAACCAAATAGAAGATTCACGTGACCATGCAATATTGTCCTCAAATGAAGAGGGAGTTTGCTCTTCAAAGGGTTGTTTATCATTTCGGGAGGAGGTGAATTCCTTAACCAACGAAGCTACAACTGTATTTTTGTAAAATTATTAATGAAAGCAAAGAATTGTGGCCATTTTGTTTTCAAGCGTTTGCGTTTTCTGAATATCTCAGCATACATTTCTTCTATCGAAATGAAAAATGCGTAATACATCTCTATTTCAAATTTCCATTACAAATAAGAAGCTACTGAGTCATAATGTTATAGGGATCATTTTTACTCTTCTAATAGAAACTAACCCCGGACCTCCAAGCGTTCCCGGACCAAATGTCATTTGGACGAAATGTGCTTTGAACTAAACATCCCTGGACGAAGTGTTTCTTGGATCAATTTTCTTTTGGACGAAATGTCCTTTGGACCAAATGTCTTTTGGACGAAATGTCCTTTGGACCAATTGTCTTTTGGACGAAATGTCGTTTGGACCGATTGTCTTTTGGACGATATGTCCTTTGGATCAAATGTCTTTTCAACGAAATGTCCTTTAGACCAAGTGTCTTTTGGACGAAATGTCCTTTGGACGAATTGTCCTTTGGACCAAAAGTCACTCGACCAAATGTGTTTGGACTAAATATCTCTGGACGAAATGTCCTTTGGACGAAATATCTTTGGACGAAACGATCCCCAACCAGTTGAAGTGACACACAGCCTGTGTGTTAAATTAACACAAGTGTAGAATCTTCGGTGTTGTTTTCTGCGTGATTGCCAAATATGTTGGGCATCTAATTTTAAAGGCTTATGAATTGAAGCTTCAGACAAACACAGTAGAAACAAATACTTAAGAAAATCCAGGTATACGCAAAATTTCAACATGCAAAACGCGCGATCTGTTTTCAATTCATTTACATAATGTTTGTGAATAAATATGTCAACAGTGAGAAACAACATCGTATTACTCTGTCACTTCTACACTGCACTAGAGCTCACCAGTCAACAGCGGGGATTTTGTTTCAAAAATGGCGGGAATCAAGTAGAATTACGATTAAGAGGCAAACATATTATAAGGATATCTGTAAGAGTTTCCTATCATTCTTAAACAAGTTGTTCGTGAAGGTTGTGTTTCGTACCATCAGGAAATACTTCAAAATAAATGTTGGGGAGGACGACAAAAATTTTTATGAAGATTTTCTATATGAAGTGTTCTGTAGTTTACTATTGTTATTTTAATATTAGAATCTTCGGTAAGCGTAAGCATGCACACCTATTGGTTTTCCAACACAGAAAAATGGTTACATCAACACCACACACGTAGTAATTTCAACACCGAAATAGGTGTCATAGTAACACAGAAGTGGAGTCGAACTAACACCAAAAACGGTGTTAATCTGGTGGTCTGACCTTGAATTTTAGCATAGGGAGTGTTGAATTAACACCAAAACGGCGTTACTTACACGCCTTTGACTTTGAATTATGACACAGATTTTGTTGTGAAATAATAAGGAAATGATGTTGAAGTAACACAGGGAAGTGTGTTATAGTGATACCTGACATGGTGTAATATTAACAGAAAATAATTAACACACTATACACTGTGTTACTTTCTTCGTGTTGGTGCAACACCGCCACAAGTAACACTCAACAATTTTCCCCACACTAGCGACGCTGCCATGGTGTTGAATGAACACCGAAAATACTAACATAGATCCGAATTTAACACCGCTCAACACCGGTTGTGTGTTAAAGACGTAACACACCTCCTGTGTTAAACGCCTACACCGCGGTGTCTGTGTTAAACAGCGCATAGTGGTAGTCACGCTGGAACCACTTCCCTGTGTTAAATTTGAGTTGAATTAACACAACCAGTTTTTACTGTGTAGAAATAGCTGGACGTCCTGCACCTAATGATATGGTCTTATACCTAGGTGTTTCTGAAAAAAAAATCACAATGTGTCTTCGAAATTTTAAATGAGATATGCCTATTTCGGTTTTTCTCAACAAAAGTTATGTATTTTGTACCAATACTTCAATCATCCAAGAGAAAAGTGCCCACCACTACTTTTTGGATCTGATCCCAAAATGATAATATGAGATATTCTGGTCCATTTGATCAGTACCTCCCATGTACTTGTTGTATTCTCCGAATACATATGGACGAGCTGCACGAACTTTCTTTTTTTCACACTAGGAACATCGCTCGACATTAGAAACAGGCTGCGTTCCGTGACGTGTAGACGCAAATGTGACGACAGAATTGTCTATTCAACGTACAACACAAGTTTCATTAATATTTTTGGCTACCTCAAACTAGAGGTCTGAACGGTCTAAGCCTGCACTCGGGCCTACAAAGCATATATCACTTCGGGCCCAGAACGTAAACTTTCAAATATACAACCATATTTCTCGGACCTTTTCGGATCTAACTTTGTAAATATACTGTACAACGAAATTTATTGATTTGACCGTTCTTTCTGGAGAACTTTCAAAAGAAGTACAACAGCAAAATTAAACCTCTAATTGCTGTAATAAAAATACAATTTTGTGTTAATTATTAAGTTGCTGTAATTCGGGCTTATTTCGGGCTCATTTGATTATCACATGAACTTGGGCCGGCTCGGGCCTAAATGGTAAAACATATTTCGGACTTGGGTCGGACCTCACATTAGCTATATATTCACGGGTCGGGCCGGGACTAGGCTAAAAATTCCGGCCCGTGGATACCTCTACCTCATATGTACCTCGGGTTCTTTTCTTCATTTCCTTGGAATTCATAACAGGGCAATCCTTGGGCACTCTATTTTCTCGAATCGTACCAGTAGCATTGTATCCCCTATTCTTGAGGTGCACTAGAAGAAGGATTCCTGTAAACAAGTTGTTGAAGTCAATGTGGAATGGTAGTATTTCATGCTGGATGTTAACTCGTCGATCATGGTAAGCATAGGAGCATCGCACTTACCAAACAGTTCTTCATCTTCAGTGCGTCCTCTCGGATTTTCCCCCGTATATACATCAAAGTTGATCAGATATCCAGATGAAGTGTTTAGACACCAGACTTTATATCCAAAACGGATAGGTTTCCTACAGGCATACTGTTTACAACTATGCTTACCGAAATATTCCACCATACATTCATCAAATTCAATATTCTGTTCTGGGTGAAATAGGGAAACAAAACGTTTTTGAAACATCATGAGTTTGCACAGCGTTCATATTTTACGTCCCTATCATTGTTATAAACAGAAATTCCAGTGAAGGTGTTAGTTCGTCTTCAGAACTAGATGTACTTTACTACCATAATTGCATAGTTTCTTTTTGCTTTTTGAATAAGTACGGGATCCTTCCTTAATTATCTATCAAGCAACTATCCACTAATAATCACTAATGACTTTTAGACTCCGATAGAGCTAATTTCACTGTTGTAGCACTAATGTGCGCTAACGATGCACTAATACACAGCAACTGTCTCACATATGAGGGATATAGTGTAACAGTTAATAGATCTAAATTTACCCTCACAAAGCAATCCCTTATAACTTCCACACTATGATAGCACTAAAGTTAATGTTAAAGCACTAAGGTGAACTAAGGATGCACTAACGAATAACACGTGTTTGTATTTGCAGGACAATTAGTGTAAAAGTTGGTAAAACTCAAGTTGGACCCGGCGCAATCACTAATAATTTTGAAACTATGATAGCTCTAACGTTAGTAGTAGACCAATAGTGTGCACTAATGCTACTCTAAGGTACTGCATCTGTCCCATATTTCAAAGACAACTTGTTAAAGTTAGTAAATCTCGCGTTACCCCTCATAAATAGTGGCTAAAATTTTTGATAATAGTAATGTTAATGCTAGAGCACTAATGTGCGCTAGCAATGCCATAACAAATGACACTTGTTCCATGTTTGTGGGACAATTAGTGTAAAAGTTGCCTTGTCTTGAGTTTACCTCCTTAAAAATAATCGCTAATAACTCTTACGCTATTAGAATATTAACGTTAGTGGTGCAGCACTAATGTGTACTAACAATGCACTAACAAATCACACCTGTCCCATGTTTGTGGAAGGATTAGCGTAGAGTTGCGTAAACCTCACTTGGAGCCCACAAATAATCGCTAATATCTTTGATACTATGATAGCGTTATTGTCAGAACACTAATGTGCACTAACATACAATGTCTGTTATTCATTGGATAATTTATGTAAAATTTTGTGAAACTTCAAACGTGCTTCCCTTAATCCTAATATCTCAGACGCTATTAGAGCATTAACGTTAATGTTAGAGCACTAATGTACAGTAGCACTGATATAACGAACGGAATATTCGAGAGACAATTAATATAGATGTTGGTAAATTTCAATTTCCGCTCACAAATAATTGCAAATAAGTTTTACGCTATTAGAGCATTAATGCGAACTAGCAATGCAGTAACGAATAGCACCTGTTTGTAGTACAATTATTGTAGAAGATGGTAAGTCTCAAGTTGACCTAAACAAATAGTTGCTAATAACTACTACACTATTAGAACATTAACATTAGTATTATTTGCACTAGTGTATACACAAACAATGCACTAACCACCTGGAAAGTTTCATAACATTCTATGAATGTGGTGGGCTAACTTGAGATATGTCTTGAGACCCGCGTGAGAAAAATACAATGACATTGCAATAATATTTTTGAAGACAAAAATACTTATAATATGGAAGATCTATCAAGCATTGGGAACAGGGGTGTAGCCACGGGGGGGGGGCAACAGGGCCAAGCTCCCCAAATGACTTCCTGCCCCCCCCCCCAAATGACCAGTTTTAAAGTTTACATATAATTCATAATTTACCGTAAAATAGTATGGAAAATATTATTTTACCATACCTATCGCAAAATAGTATGGTATCTCTTTCTCACACCGATCGGAAAGTTATATGGTATACTTTTTTTATGACAGCAAATTACACAATTTACTGCGATTTATATTTGATAGTTTGAAGTCAAACATTTTAAGAAGGCACTATAAATACTATCATTAAACAATGATACTAAACTAATTAGTAAGTACATGGTATTTTTTTTATATTTAACTAGTGTTTAAAAAACATTTTTATCAGATGGAAAATTTGGTGAAAAATAACTTTTTTGTTAAGTTTTTCAGTTTGTATTTCATTCGCTCTTTTTAATGTTACTTAGTGTAAAACAGGAAGAGAGCTATAGCTGTTAATAAAATAATTATGTTTTTTAGTAACGAATAATAAATAAATATTTTTGTCAGGAGATCTTAAAGAAATTAAATGCAATTTCAAAGAAAATCAGTCTTATGTATAAAGGTAACAAAGAAAATTCTGTCTTTTTTTTTTTTTTTTTTTTGTGGAGCTCTGTGTTTAATTGGCCCCCACATTGTGAGTTGAATGCGAATGAAGATAAGGCAAAGGTCAGTTATTAATGTTGGTATAACCAATATATTAATTGGTTATGGCGTTCAGTTACACCGTGAGCTTGCGTAAGGACAGAGTGAACATGCGACCTCCACAGAGCGTCATACGGGCGTGTATGCTGAACGAGTTCAAACTAGGGTCAAACGCCGCTGCAGTAGGGCGAAGATATACCAGACCTTTGGTGAGGGTGTCGTGACTACGTGGATAGTGCAGTGGTAGTTTAACAAGTTTAAGAACGGTGACGAAACACTCGAAGACGCATCACGTGCTGGAAGACCAACACATGTACAAAATGAAGACCTTCAGGCAGCAATTGAGGCGAAGAGTGGCCCGACACGTGAGGAACTAGGACTACAATTCATGTGGGTGGAGAAAACATTCGGCAGCACCTCCATCAACTTAGGAAGCACTACAAGTTGCGTCGATGAGTCCCACATGATTTGACTTCGGGCCAGAAGGCTACGCGAGCAGACACCTGTGTTTCTTTGCTGTCTCGTCTGAGGAAGGATCTATTTCTGGACAAGGTGTTGACATGTGATGAGAAGTGGGTCCTGCACAAAACTCCATGGTGAAGTCATCATTGGTTAGTATCCATGAACCGGTTCTAAAACAGCCAAAACCATCACTGCACCAGAAGAAAGTCCTACACTTGGTGAGAAGTTGTGTGTTTGGTGGACTTCTTGCTGCATCGTGTATTTGGAACTGCTACCAGATGGTCAGATCATTAATGCAACTATGTACTGTCAGCAGTTGAGCAATGTTCAAGAAAAACTCAGAACTCTGGAGCCGGCACTTCTGAATCGTAAAGGGGTCCTCCTGTTACAGGACAACGCCCAAGTGGCAAGGATGACTCGGGACACCATTCTATTCCTTGGACGGGAAACACTATTGGATCTGCCATACTCCCTGGACATTGCACCGTACGATTATCACCTGTTGCATCCTGTTCCTTGCACAATCACCTTAGAGGACATCAGTTCAAATCTCAAGTATAGTTGTAAAATCACTTGATACCTTCTTCGCTTCACAGCCCACGAAGTTCTACCGCGATGGAATCCATGGCCTCCCAGAACGTTGGCAGAAGGTCGTCGATCCTGATGGGGACTATTTTTGATCTTCCAGGTAGTCTTAGCCCCAGTTGACATCGATATTCGAAGGTGGTGGGTGAAAAAGCGATATAACTTTTTTCCTTTATAGATAGTTTCGGTATACAAGGGCTCAAATTGAAAAGTAATGCACAAAGGTATAATGATTGGTCCTGGGAGTAGTTCTTAGTTAAACAATAAAAACTACTGGAATATAATTTCTGAAGAAAAAGCAAATAAAATAAAATAAAAATAAAAATAAATAAATAAATAAATAAATAAATAATAATAATAATAATAATAATAATAATAATAATAATAATAATAATAATAATAATAATAATAAGCTAAAACCTGTTTTTAGTTTTTCGGAAGGAAACCGAAATTTTCCGGTTTTTCAGGCCTCAAAAACACTAGCTGCAACACATTTTTTTGGTTTTGTACATTGTACATTGTAGCTGGCCCCCCTTCAAAAACGACGGGCCCCTCCTACTTAAACCTGCTGGCTACACCCCTGATTGGGAAGCACATGTGTAACCTGTTCATGTATTAAATTGTCACAGTGCTTGGCTGTTTGTGTAAACGCAATTTATGTCGTGCTGTTTACTTATTGTTATGGACTTCTTAGTAGGTGATAGAGCCTTTACTTGATATTATCTAAATTATTGATCTCTACTGAGAAATATTGTTTCATGCCTAGGTACATTAAATTACAACTAGTTACTTCCGTTCTTAAGCAATCATTATTATACCATAGAATAATCTATTTATCTACGAAAACAAAAATAGACGTCATTAAAACGTGTATCCTAGATAACCGATTTTGAAAATACACTAAAAATACCAGATTTTGTAAATATAAATGTTACAGAAAAATTATCAATGAAAAACACGGAAGTTTTTAAACTGACACAGTTAATGGAAAATTAGCTTTATAAATGATAGAAATCTTATAAAATATATATTCGTTTTATCAATTAAGCAAAACACGAGGGGCGTAATTTGGGATTCCAGTGTTGAAGCAATCCCCCGCCTGAGTTTGAGATTTAATGAAACACGGCAACTTTACTTAATTCGGAAGGTCCTCCCCCTCAAATCGAAATCGAAATGACACTGCTGCAAAGCACTAAATTTGTCTCTCAATAACTTCGCGCAAGAATGCACCACGGATCGTAAGAGTGACCTGAAAATGACAAAATTTAGTAAGTCTATTGACTATGTTAGTTGTGTAAACAGTGAATACAGTAGTCAACTAATCTCACAAGATAATTAGTTCCATAGTAATACATGTATATTAATCAGGCACCTTATAAGCACAAGCGTTTGGCGAGAATGCAATAACTGAATGAATAGCCCAGAATTGGTTCCGAAAATATTCATCGGAGCCTGGAATATGGATCTCGTGCAAGGAAACTGCTAGATATCAACGATAATGAATTAAAAGTAGTAACTGAAACGGGTCCAAGCCAGATTGCCAGAGCTATGCAAGGCGGTGTAAAGTAACTGACAAATATGTCCGGTTACTTTTACATCGATTTTGTAAAGTGTGCAAGCTATCCAAAGCGGTGTCCCAAGGACTGGCACCTGGTAATAAGCTTCAGCTCTTATTATATGACTTGCTTCTATCTTGTCACAACACAAATGCTTTTCTTCATAGAATTTTAATGTGAAATGAAAAATGGATATTGTGCTCAAGTTTCATATACATCAAGCCCTCATTGCATATATATATAAACTATTGTTGTGTCTTTATTCGACAGGCACAGAACACAAACGGCCGTATATTACGAGAAGCTACTCGACAGTCAAACGGCCAACATGTAAATATACTGTGCCCATCTATAACGGATTGCAAATGTATTTAATTAAATATTAAGGATAATGTTCGACATCACACGGTTCAAATGACACTGGAGATGTAAATTTTTGACTGGATATTGCTAGCCTGCACTCCGTAAAATTTAGGCATCTTAACAACTATCATTTTTTCTATTCCTGGACAATCATACAAGAAACAGAGAATACAAAAAGAAATTATGGATAAATATGTGCCTTTTTCACTCAACTTCTCGTGTCTCGTTAGCAAAAGTTCATAAACTGCATAGGCGTTTACTTCCCATGAATAAATCTACCGTTCTCACTGAATACATACCAATTGTTTTGATGAACTAATAATCAGAAAGTAACAACATTTTCTTACAAATTACTAAATTGCCAATGAAAATGCGTGTTATTACATTGTGTTGAAAAAAAAAATGTCTTTGGTGCTCTCAATTCAACATTGCCCACAGTATGGTACCATGACTTCAGAAAGTTTACTTTATAACCTACAGTCTAATATATAGAACAGGCTGGGCAAAAATTAAATATAAAACAGGGTGATTGTTTAAAAAACTCACGGATTTCATTTGGGTCTAGAACTTGTAACTGAAGTCCAGGATAATATCGATCACGCCTCAAGAAAAACAGCAAATTTTCGCCAGTGTACTTTACAAGTAGAATGAGGTTTCGGAATTTTAAAGCGAAACTGGAGAAAACGAATTAAGTGTTAATGAGAATACAAATTAAGTGTTAGTGATAACGCCCATAAATCATATGTTAAATAGCTATAGCCGGTTTCTTGTCACAAACGACGGAAAGATTTCTTGGGTCACCTAATTAGTCAATAATTGACATCTTTCACAACACTCGCCTGTGGGATCCGATGCTTTCCTGTCTCACTCAGAACCGATCCTGTTTCTTCCAATTTATTCACTAGCGACTACATTATGTTCCTGTCTGGGGAAGAATGTGAGGCAAATTTGTATCTAAATGCCCTTTGCGTAACAACAGATTCCATGAAAGAGTACACTATTCTCACTGTGCGCTGATCATACTCACACACTAGCACAGAATTGTACAGCACAATTCCCAATACAGCTGGCCCAGTTTTCTGTTTCTTATTGACCTTTGCAAGGTTGCCATCTAACGAAGAAAACTCAAATCTTCACACCACAGCGCACTTCATTCCAATTGTAAGGTACGCTGGCGAAAATTTGCTGTTTTTCTTGAGGCGTAATCAATATTACCCCGAATGAATTTAAACCAGTAAACATAGTCCCATAAATCCCCCATCCTTCCTTGATCATTTGCCACAAGCTGCATAAAAATCGGGCATCAGTTAGAAATTCTAGACCCAAATGAAACCCGTGAGTTTTAAAAGAATCATCCTGTATAACGTGTGTGTATTTGACTTATGTGTGTACACACTTTCAAAAGTAGTTCAGGATTTAAAAAGAAAGGCTAAGTTGTGATAGTAATGATGAAATAATCACAGTAGTAACGAACTAAAAGAAATTGCAGGAAAATTGTCTCAAAAGTAACTTGTTCCGTGCTTTGGGATGCAGTGTTGTATAGATGACAGTAAGATATTCTTCTTAATATGCAAACATCGGTTACTCATTAGTACGCTTCGCATATTTTGCAAAATTTCTTTCTACATCAACAGAGCATATGTAAAACATGCAACTAAAGGGCCTATCCGGTTTGCCATAAGAATCAGATTATGTCACGTGATCAGGTCAAAATTCATGTTGCGTGCAAAATCTAGTCCGGAGATCCCAAATCCAGACGTGAGATATTTCAAGCAAGTAACCTCTGCGTGGGGCACCTTGGGTAATTCGCAGAAGAAGCACATACTTTATCATTATTATTGATTTTATTAAAACAAATTGACATTTGACAATGTTCTATCCATATTTACCTTACGTGCTATACAACGTTCAACTCTTCATTGTGTCTTTGCAATAAGCCATCTCCTTATTATAGTTTTTGAGATGCTATGTGGAGACTATTTTTTTTTTCATTGATTTTCCATTGACTTTAATGTTAATGTTTCGTGCTTTTCGACTATGTTCCATCCATCCTAGGACAATCTGCTTTGAAAATATATGATCTACATAATCCTTTTTATATTTAAGCTAAACTTCAGCCATCTCCCTCTTTTGGTCTTTGAAATAAGTGGAGGAATTATTAGTTTTTCATTGATTTACCATTGATATTAATGTTAATGTTTCGTGCTTTGTGACTATGTTCCATCCATTTTAGAATAATTTGCTTTTGGAATATAGAATGTACATAGTCTCTTCTATACTTAAGCTGAATTTCGGCCAACTCTTTCTTTTGATTTTTTAGATAAGTTGAAGAATTATCTGTTTTTTAAAATATCTATTGATCTGTTTTTTAATTGATTTTCCATTAGCATTACTGCTAATGTTTCCTGCTTTTTAACTATGTTCCATCCATTTGAAGACAATTTGCTTTTGGAATACAGAATCTACATAGTCTCTTCTACATTTGAGCTGAATTTCAGCCATCTCCCCTACAGTCTGTTTACATCATTGCAAATGGATAGGTTCTTATCATATTGGTCCGAATATAAGCCACACCTTTATTCAAAGTTCAATTGTGAAATATTACGATCTCTCATATTCGCGACCGTAAAAAAAATGTCATACCATCATTCGTATGCTTTTAAAAATGTGATGATTTCTCACTTTGAAATAACGATAGTAAATGAGAGTGACAGAGTGAGAACCGGAAGTAAGAATCAGTAGTGGCAATAGTGATGGCGGTGAATAGGTAAATTTCGTGCCTATTTAAAACAGGCCGGTAGCTAACAGAAAGTTGTCTACACAGTAGATATAGTACGTAATTGTAACCTAGATGTTTCAATAATGATATTGTATTTTTTATTACTGTATTTATGATAAAATAAAATATGTATCTACCTAATTATTTAACCCTGAATCTGCTGATAAATTATTCCCAGTATTTATTTCTTTCCCTCGGTTTATATTTCGGCGCATCTATGTAATTTTCCGTTCCTTCAAATTTTAAGTGCGGCTATATCCGGTGGCAGATTATGTTCGGGTGAATACGGTGTTTGAACTCAGCCTTCTCCAAGTTCCAATCACTGAAAATTTATTTCTTTTTTAAAAATTGTACACATTGTAATTTCTTAAATATAATTATGATAAGATAGATAGAAATAGCTATATAGTAAAAAAACAAAACCGAAAAAAAAGAAAATTTTAGAAAAAATTAAGATTTACAGAGGAACATACATATATGACCACTAAGATTGTGACCACTCTTTATATCTTCTTCTCATGCATTCTAATGGCTTATTAATTTTTATTTCAGCTAACCCAAAGAGACCTACATTATCAGCAAACTGTATATACTGATACATAGCACTTCTTCCTTCACCTTCCTTGTTTAAACTCTTCTACTAACGTAAGTGAAAGATGATATCTTTGTCAAACTCCCGTTCCAATTGCACTTTTTTTTCCCTGTACTCTATAAATCTTACTTCTGATTTACAAACATGTCTCTAATTAGTATATTTTGATGTCAACATAAATTCAGAATATAAACAATATTGTTACGGTGTTACAATCATGAAACTTTGCAAGCTAACTACAAAATACTATAATTTAGAATTTAGCTTCAATTTTCTACATTATCAGTTCCAAGTAACTATTACTTTATTGCCAACTTCCTAAAGCCGGTCACTTTCATCCTGAAGGTACTAGAAATATTTTGGTGCTGAGTCCACGCCAATATTCATAACCATTGTACTACCAAACACTTTTCACTCTTTACTACGAGTATATTAACAGTTTGTTGCCTCTTACGTAAGAATTAGATCTACGATCCTTTCTGTAGAATATAAATTAATATTGAGTATGTATAAAGCTATGCCGACTCAGTGTTATTCACCATTTCACGTTGTTTATCATAAATAAACATATACAAAACTGATATATGGCGACGCATAGCCATAACAAGAAGGTCACAACAAAGTAATAATTAAATTACTTTTTCTTCTTCCTTCGTCATTTAAATAAGGATTTCCAGCCCGAACTGCTTGCCTATCCGGCATGAAGTACTCTCCGAATTTAGTTTCATTTCCGAATTCATTTAATCAAAAGCTTTTTCTAGGCCAATAAATACTATGTAAGTTTGTTTAATTTTTTTTATTAATATAAACTTTTCATCGACTACTCTCAACAAGCCAATCACTTTCTTCTCTTTTCTTTCATATTCGTCTAAATCTAATTGGTACATTATCAAATTGTTGTTTTCTCATTCTTTATATTATATATTGCAGACTCTATTTGGTTTCTCAAACTCTTCCTCGCTTTCTTTTACCTCGTTTTTCTCTTTAACATCTTAACTGCGCGGTCAGTTTCAATCCTCAGACATCTTCTCAACATATATTCATTTCCCTTAATTTTTCTGTTATTTCTTCATTGTTCTTTTCCACTATCGTTGTATTTCCTCTTTTTTTTTTGTCAATTCCTATTGATTTCACCTCCTGTGTATTTCACATATTTATAGGCTATATTCTTTTTAATTTCTTCATGTGGTTCGGATTCCACGTTAATCAGTAGGTCCACGTCTCATATAGCCTCGCTGCTGAAAGGGACGCTAAACTAAAATCAACTCAACTCTTTTTAATTTCTCTAAGTATTCAAAATTCCATTAAATTTTCCTTTCGTCTCTATATGTATCTCTCTGCATTTTGTTTCTTTGTGAGTATATCCTTTTTCCTTCTTAGGCACTGTTCTCTTTTCATACTTTTCCTTATTTTTTCAATGTTTTCTTAGCCCGCAGTCTTAGCCTTTCCTGTTCACGGTATTCTCCTATTTCTTCTGCACCTTGATCCATAAAGAATTAAAACAAATGTTTATACTGTACTAACCTTTCAATTTTTCATTGTCTAACTTTTTTCCTACTTTTCTTCTGGCTGTAGTTTTCACCTGAATATTTATTTTAACCAGCATAATGCTATAATTTGAAAATACATCTGCTGAGGAATAGCTTTTACCGTAGTTTTACGTTTTCCAAACCATTCCGAAATGTTTCATAAATCAAAACATAATCTAAGATCTCTTTTCAACTCTTGCAGTTTTTAGTGTATATCACCATCTCTCGTTAATCTCAACCAAGAATTCCTAGTTAGGAGGGTTTTTTCTATAAAAATCTATGAGTTTCTCCAGTGTTCCATTTTCTCCCCCAATCCATACTTGCCTGTCCTTCCACCATAAAACTATTATAATATACCTTTTCTCATGCATATCTTTCGTCTATGTTTATGATTTCTTCTATATTGTAATAAGTTCCCTTCTTTTCCTCAGTTGTGTGTATAGTTGTTAATGTGTAATTCTGTACAAGTACCAGATTCTTCTTCTTTCAACACTATCACAATGGTATCATCAAAATAATTTTATCGTCATTGCCTTCTCTTTTAGGTCTTACACAGAATTACTCTCGAATCTTAACAACGTATCTCCAATTAGTTGAATAAAACATCCTATATTCTTAGCTTTGTGGTTCCATTTATTTTCCCACTGTAATTTGACGACTCAGTCTTACTTTTAAACGTCATAAAATTTAGATTGTTTGCTTTATTTTTTTCTTAAAGTTTTCTTTCCTGTAATGGTACTACGTTCTACGTTCCTATTCTATATTTTAAAAGAATAATTTCTCTTTTTTAGTTATTCATTTAGCTATTTTCACCAAATTGATACTTTTCCCTTTTTGTCCTTTTTGTCTCCCCAGAAAACCCCTAGATATGATGTAAATTCATCAGAATGCCCTTGAGGGCTGGGATCGAACCTGAAAATCTCTGCGCAAAAGATGAGAGCTATATCACTAATTTATTCTAAATCTAAAAAATATGTATGAACCTAATACTGTGATTATAAACAAAACTGGTACTTTACAATACATTCTGAACCTACTTTCTGCGTACTGGTATGTAAACAAATCAATTACAATAATTCTTCGTTTTTCATGAATGTAATCTGCTTGTTTAAAGCTTTAAGATCAAATCGTGTTATCTATGTTTGAAACAAGTTTTACAAAGTATTTATTTTTTATACTCATGTATAAACCCGTGATCTCATGTCTAGAGAGGATATTAATAGAAAATAATCATCAGAACAGATCCTGTGAGTAAATCACCTCCGGATTACATAAAGGTTAATGAAGATCCTAAGTGTTGCATTCAACAACGGGAAATCCGCTGAAAACGCTTGTTATCCTGAAAGGTTATTAAGAAAGCCGTGGGAAGGGGAACTATAACCCATCCCTGAAGAACGCCTCCATCCAATCGGTGGCTGCTCGTGGATTTGGTAGGATTAGTGACTTCATACTCACGCATGGTTTGGTTCTAATGACTTTCGGTTGGTGGGATTCGTTGTGTTTGAAACGAATTAACATTTTGTTTCCTATTCCCTCACTCCACAGATTATCACCGCAATACTTCCCTCTGTTATCAACTGCTCATTCACAGAAAAAATGTAGCTACGCTTTATTGATCTGTAATACTCTATTCTATTTCACCAACAAAACGTGCGAGGTAGGATGGCTGGCAGACCGAGATTGGGGAAAGAAGAAGTACTAAGGGGTGAGAACTTACAGAATAGCTTTTGAGCAAGTTTGTTGCAACCTCTGTTCTAGTTATTGATTACGTGGATAACAGTAAGTTAGTTTACCACAATAGTTGTAATTCTTCGATTTATATAGCTACTCTTTAACCAATATTAATAAAACATGTGTAAATATGTATGTATGTAAATATGTGTCTCTTCATTTCTCCCAGGACTCCCGATTTAAAATCGCAATTTACTTATGTTGTAAGTATTTTATTTCTTGGTTTTCGAAGAATACTGCGCTATACTCAGGTCAAATTTTTAATTGAATAATATTGATCAAAATAAATTAGTTTCATATGAAAATACTATCACTACAGCGATCGCCTATTTAAATTGAAGAAATCTATTAACTCGCAACTGTACATTTAACTTCAACTTTAACTGATAAGTTATAGCAATTATTTAAATAGAGCCCAATTGCAAGTCAATCTGACACGTATTATCTTAATTAACTTAAATGGCAGTTCAAGAGTTACTAATACCTAGTGATGTGGACCTTCAATAAAGAGTTGAGAAAAAGATTTACAAAATGCTTCATGTGGAGTGTTGTACTGTATGGGGCGGAAACATGAACATTACGTAAAAGTGATGAAAAACAACTGTTGGTGTGGAGAAGAATGGAAAGAATTAGTTGGATCGAGCGGAAAACGAATGAGAAGGTGTTTGAAATAGTGGGGGAGGAAATAACACTTTTTGATATTATTGAGAAGAGGAAGAGAAATTGGTTGGGACATTGGCTGAGAAGAAATCGTATCATGAGGGACATGCTAGAGGGTATGGTGGCAAGAAAAAGAGGGAGAAGGCGAAGAAGGCTACAATTAATAAACAATATAAAAACAGAAGGATCATAGTATACGTGAAGACAAAGAGATTAGCGGAAGACCGTAGAACATGGAAGGTTCTCAGCTGTGGCAAGTGACCTGCCAATAAGGGCAAAATACCTATAATGATGATGATGAGTAATGTGGAAAGTCGGGTAATCAAATATTTGAATATTACAACAAAATAATTGAAAATTTGTTACATTAACAATCAGGAGCATAGTTGCCTGATTTGTTAACATATTTTGTCAGGATCCTAGTGATATGATTGCGAAATAAATTTAATTAAATATGTATGTTGAAAATCTTCAAAATGGGCGTTCGATTTTCATTTTCATTTCATTTAACAACATATGGTGTTATTTATTTAAAAGTCGCGCATATAAGTCCACTCCGATTCGTTTTAATTGTGGGGGCCGCGGTGGCTCAGTGGTAGAGCGTTCACCTCTGGTGCTTGGGGTCCTGGGTTCGATCCCAGCCCCCGCCAAGTGAACTTTGTGGTGGAAAAACACCGCGTGTGTGGGTTTTCTCGGGGTTCTCCCGTTTCCTCCCACTTTCTTCGTTCCACCATTTCATTCATTACTCATCATCACCGTCTCCTTTAGCCTAACCGGCATAACCGTGGGACGTAAAACTCAAAGATTTCATTTGATTTTCGTTTTAATTGTATCAAATTGTGAATATAGATTGCATAGCAATCGTCATGAAAATATCGATAACAATTTACTTGTTTTAACAATTTAGTAGTAGAAACGATTAATTATTTGAATAGCGAACAATATTGTTCGAGCAGCCAATTGAGTTGCATGAGCTGTTTCCATGGCTTAACGAAAGAATGCCCAATTGTCCTATCAGAAGACATAGCGTCCTATGGGTTGTTCGTACAAAATTGGTGAAAATGAATGGGTTTACTTATTGCCAGAAGGATGCAATTGAGTTTCCATATAGTAAACATGGATAAACTCCAGTGAAAACCTATTTGGTACAATGTAATATCATTGCTCCTTCGTTATCAGCTCTAAACCGAGATTTGTTAGAGAACAGGTGTGTAGAGTAACTTTATTATCTTATATTTACTTTATAAATACATATAATGCAATTAAATATATGTGTAATAATATATAAGTATAGGATAGTTTATTTTTGCTCAAATGCAATATGTATCCGTTGCAAAAACATTCATAACATTGTACTTTGACAGTGTAACGTAATGTTTCCTATTATTTATTAACTTTAATGTTTCTATTACTATACCATAAGTAATAAACACACTCAAAAAATAAGAATAATGTAATATCAAATAGTATAAAAATAGTAGTAGCGTTAGTATCCGAAATAGCGAGAAATATGAATCGCAAAGGGTCCCACCTAACGTCATTTCACAGCTGAAAGTTCAAGCTAGTTCATGTGCAAAAAGTGTTTGTAGACCTATAATCAGATGCATTGTATTGCACTGTGAAGATGAGAGACATTTCCCCAAAACTGCACTACATTTTACAATTTTATTTAGATAAAGACACAAATTCTCCGTAGGCTCGTGAAGAAATGCACATTGTTTATGACAGCAAAAAGATAGTTCAGCTGCTTTCGTTCTGGAAATTTTCGATGTCGAAGATACGGTGTATCAATCACAGGAGAAAGTGGGTGATATTCTGGCAAAAGTCGAACAAGACCAGCACTGACATTACCTATGACTTAAACATTTATCACAAACAGTGTTAAAGCATTTGTAGAAAGCTGGTAGCAAAAACAAGCTCAACGTTTGGGAGACACGTGATCTGGCGGAAATGAGAAGTTCATATAAACTTATCGAACTTCATGTCTCTACTCTTTAGAGATTCGGAAATATGGACATTTTACCATAGTAGACTAATTGTCACCTCCAAATCCCCCTTCTCCGCAGAGCTTTGATAAACTATTCCTTAGTGGTACCTTACGTCACAAATCCTATGCTTCTCATATACCTAACATATCTTTGATCTTAAGAATTTCGAAAAATATAATTATTTCGTAACAATTACGAAACTCGCCTTGTTTTTTCTTCCTGTTTTTTTCTTCTCTTCTATGCTAAACATCAAAAATGCTTCAACACATCTTTATTTTATATTAAGTACCTAAATACTAATTGTCATAGTGTAATCTTAAGAAGTTTCGAGATGCAGTAATCTTGTATTAACAATTGCAACGTCGACTCTTTTTATCTTCCGAACTTTTTTTTACGTTCTAAGGGAAATATCAAAAACCCCTGAAACAGGCCTTTAATTACGTATTTTAAATGGAAAGTCCAAATACTGAATTTCATGTTTGTAACCTTAATAGATTCCGAGATATGGATATCTTATAATAATTACTTCCACCCTCTTCCCTTGTCAGCCCCTTTTTTACCTTCTATGTCAAATATTAGAAAACATAGAAAGGCATATCTAATTATTTTAAATGAGAAGTCCATATACCAAATTCCGAGACATGAATATTAAGAATACTCTATTTTAGTATCAATCAACATTCCTCACATTATAAATGCAATATAACTCCTATTATCCAAACGGTGACAACCCATTTCGTCCATAGGACATCGTGCCCAGAGACATTCGATCCATTGGACCAGTGTCATTCTGTCCAACGGACATTTAGACTAACGTAAAATTTTTCAATAAAGACATTTTGTCCAAAGTACAATTTTTCGACAAATATTTTTGACATTTGCTGACATAAAATGTCGATAAGTTGACATCTTAAAATAATAATTGCTCCTCTTTCCCACTCTCTTTCCACATCAAATTTTCAACAATCCTTCCTTAATGAATCCTTATATCACATATCCTATAACATATCCAGAATTCAACTTTCTAGCTTAAATGAGTTGGCCTGAGCGTTTAACCAGTCACTCAGGACGTTTTCTTTTATAGACAGGGATTAAACTAGTTTCATTCTCTGAACATACTACATAATAGTGAGGGTTTATCGTTTAAATGTCAAAGACTATTTCAAAATGCAATATGTCGCTGAGAGGACGTTTTGTAAATGTGTTACACTGAGAAAAAAAAATGTAGGTGACATACTTAAAAACGTAGGTTACATTCGTAATTCCTGTAGTTTCCGGACTTAACGTACAACCGTATATAACATCCTGCAGCAAACGTATAGCTGAAAAAGTATGTATTATACGTACTGTCTACATAAGTGCAATGACGTCATTCGTGTGACGTCATCTGCAGTAACAAGTATATACGGAGGTAATATCTAGCTTTGTGACGTCAGGGTCGTATGTAGCATGTGGGTTAATAATGACGACATACACTGACTATCAGGACGGAGCATGATTTCAAGAAGTATGCAATATACGTTCTGTACGTATGTTTCTTGCGTTCAACCCCGAGACAGCATCTATATTGTACTTGTGCCCCATACGTACGACTAGATACAGTATACGTATTGTACGTATGTATTATACAGATTTTCCTTATGTCGCACACAGCTTGTCCCGATACAGCATACAGAATATCCGTATGCACCATACAGAGTGCACATATGCAGCTTACAGACTGTCTGCATGCGGCATATAGATTACACGTATGTCGCGTACAGGCTGGCCATATGTAATGTATGGACTGGATGTATGTAGCTTGTAGATTGTCCATATGAAATATACGGATTTTACCTGTATCGCATACGTATTGCCTTGTTGTAATATATGAATTGGACATATTCAGGATCTAGATTGTACGTATAGTGCACCATTATTGAAGTGCTGCAACATACTGAGAAATGCATGATACATTCTTACTGTAATGTTGCCACATATTGTTTTTCTCTGTATGGAAACAAAAATAGCTTAAAATATGGTTGATCTCCTTTGTGCCAATAATAATAAAATTAAAAATACTACACTTTTCAAATCTTAGTTTGGAGCAGTGAAACTGTCCAGAGAAATGTATTTATCTGCAGGGTGTAAGTTTGGACTTCCTGCTAATTCTTTGGAAAGCTACTGCAAAGCCAAGTGTTGAAAAGTGGCACAAGAGTTAATTTTAAAATTATTGGCACAAAGGAGGGTAACCATATGTTAAACTATTTTAGTTTTCATACAGATTAAATCAATATGTGACAATATTACTGTAAGAATTTATCATACCTTTTGCAATAACTTAGTTGCAGCACTTCAATAATAATGCAAAATGCACAGCCATGTACAATCCTATGTTCAAACTCAAAAAAGACTTACGTATAGTCATTTATTAAGCCATTATCATCCATTGCTTGTACAGTCACGAAAGAAAATATTCTTCAGTTGACAAAATTTGTTTTCCTAAAAACTCAACAATAAATTAACCTATCAGAGTACCGACTTTGGCAGGTTGTCAAGTTATAACTATTCGAAGAATAACAACAAAAAGATCCATATTAATTAATTTGTTGCCGAGCTATTGGCAAAAGAAAATTTGTCAACTTTCAAATACTTTCTTTTCCGTGTGTACTATATAAAGACGACTTCACCTCATTCTTTTCCTTAATAATATCCTCTTCCAAAATGCAGAAGTTGTTACCATAAGAGGCGTGAATAGGATTTTCCAGAAATAACTTCTCTGCACATTTTAATTAACAGATAAGTTATTTTTTAAATGACGCTATAATTAAAAACATGGTGTCAGCTGAAAACGTTTTCCCTCACAAGATGATTCCTAAACAGTACTCCCCGTTAAAAATGCAACTTCAAGGAGACAGGGTAGCTACGCCAAAGTTCCCAAGCCGATATCTAATAGTAAGTGTCGAATATGCTTAACCCTTAACATACCAAGCGGGGTACTCTAGGGACCCCAGAGAGTGATATTTGGTGATACTGCCGCAATTATAAGAATCAATTTATTCTCGATTTTTATATGTATCCTGCAACCCTTTGAGATATCAATTACATGATTAGATCAAAGATGCGTTTCTTTAAAAAATACAAAAAATAAAAACACACTTCAAAATGTAAAAACTCCATTGTTAAACCTGTGTTTCAGATTTACGAACACAAAAGTATGAAATTGTATGAAGAACTGAATAGTGTTCAAATATACATAATATTTGACGTCAACAATGTTCATTTAACTTAAGTATGCTTCTAGACATCCAAAAAATAATAGTTGGAGTAACCCTCTGCAATACTATGTTAAGAAATTAAAATAATACTTGGGGTCCCCAGAAGACTCCAGCTTGGTAAACAACTTTGACGACTTAGGCTTGCTACGTTAAGGGTTAAACTTACCGCTGAATTCGCTGTGTGACAACGTGGTGATAGCAGAGCAGAACTGACCCAACATTGACAACCAGAACGACTGTAACACAGCGAGACATCGAGAGGATGTTCTCTTCTGGTATGGTAAGCCATGCGTCTTACGATCCAATGCCACAGCTCATCAACTGTAGCTGGCGGAGTTCACAGGTATGAGAAGCTGTGCAGCCATCGACCAAACATATTTATCCTTCCCTGCTCTATACATTCTGCAAATTTGGACTTTCCTGGATGTATCCTTCTTAGTTCAACATTTTAAGTAACGAGCAGTGTAATAGTCTCATACATTATTTAAAGAAAGAGCGATGATTCTCAGAATTACTCGGAAGTTTCTAGTTTACAATTATATACATATATAGATAGATAGATAGATAGATATAGATATAGCTATATAGATAGATAGATGTACAATAATTTAAAACGGTTATATCAAAGTTTGCATTCAGAGCACAAAAAGAAGTATAGCTCTCGGAACATTGATTTTAGCCAGATAATACCACTAGTAAACTCAACCACACTCAGTACCGTTAGTTGCTTGGTATTGTCTATGAGGCAAAGATCATCGTATCTCATTGCGTGTAGATTTTTGTATTTGTTTAACACTAAAAATTGTTTGTCGCTAATCGAACCCAGTAACATATATATACCGACAGGACGTACATTAGTCACAAGGTTACATGAGTGAAACACTAAATTATTCGATTGACACTTGCGGCCTTCTCAACACTAGAGAAAGGTACAAAGTGATTAAATAAATACGAAACATAGTACATACAAAATATAGCGATGTATGAAGTCTCCTTTTCATACGATTTGGAGAAAGGGTACATCTGTAGAGAGCAACATAAATGATTTCTCTGGATAATTTGGATTAGTCAGGAATTCGAACAAAAATAATTTTGAAATTCATTAAGTCCAACATTTTTTCTTTCTTTCTTCGGATTCTCAATAAAGTTGACTACTGAAAAGCTGAGTTACAGATTTTATGTTAAAACATATTCACTATACCATTGCCTTATTCACAGAACAATACATTAGTTATTAATGTATGACTGAAATAATAGTGCTTCGTGCAGATTTACTTTATAAAATCGGAATTGCAAAATGATAAAAAAAAAGTTGCAAGGTATAATGTTCTTATTTACAGAGAAAAAGAGTTGAAAGGACTTAATGCTAACAAACATTTTCTTTAAACAGACATACATTTATTCTAATTTATGGAAGAAAGAAATAATTTGCGGAGCAGTATATTTATTAAGGTTACATATTTGTACAAAAGAATGTAAATACAATCGGGTCTGTCTTCAGAAAGGACGTGCTTTTAGCCACAAATTACACTGCTTCTTTTCGCTGTCTTTCATGCAGAATCCTGGTTTTGTTTTGATGCATGAAATACCTGAAACAAAAATCCAAAAATATTTAAAATGTTACATTTTAAAATATTTAACATTTTTTAGATTAAATGGACAAAATCTGTTCGGTCAGGTATGGACTTTTGGGTTTCTGGTAGAAAAATGATGAATTTAAAAAAAAAGTGTTTGTTGATGCTGAACAACTCGAAATGTATTACTATGCAAAAGTAAGTGGGTACCCACTGGCGTTCGAGGTACCATGGGGTACCTAATATGTCTGCATTTTTAGATATGTGGAAATATATGTCTCTAAAATGTAGAGAACTGATATCTGTTTAGTACAGAAAACCGCAACTCGGTAAGCCTTATGGATACCGAGGTATGGGAAAATAAAGGACAACACCATAGAAGTGTGAGATTTGCGTACTAGATTGTGCAGTTTCGAAAACGTAATTACTGAGGGCTAACAACAACCTCAAAAGTAGTTTCAATTCAATACACTACACACACGTCCTTATGGGGGTTTTCGGGTACTATGGCATTCGCAGACCTCCCATTTCTAAACATTCTAAAATATATCTTAATAAACTTATAAAGAACGTTACAGGTGTGTGTTTACCGAAACCGCAAGTCGGTATGTTTAACAGTTACCGAAATATGGTGAAATAAATAGGAACACCATAGGTATGTGGGGCTTCCATACTTGACAGTAGTTTAGAAAATTAATGAAAATATGACTAATGGCTATCAAGATATTGTCAAATAAAGGGAGGACCCACACAGTTATGGGGTTTTCGTGTTCTAGCGTCCTACGGTTATGCTATGTATGCTGACAGTCACAAATGAGTATTGAAAATTGATGGTCTTGGAATACGATTTGGTGGAATAATGAGGGGGGGGGGGAATAGACATTGATTAAATATAAAATTGAAAAGAAATAAGGGCCTGACGCTCAAATATTTATCTATCTGGCAGCCATCTTGATCCCTCTAAAATATCATGAAGTACTTGATTGATTCTAAACCCAATAATAGTAATAGTAATTATAACAATAAACACAGAATATACCTAGATATAATTTACGCACCTTAAAGTGTAGAAAGTAATGATTGTAATCCTCAGCATTCCAATAGACCTTTGATTTCTCCAAATGAAGATTCGGATATCTTGTTTCTTCTCAAGCAATAATGGGGTACAATAATCAGTTGCAGTCCAAAGCAAAGTCACTAAGTTAAGCATGAATATAAAAGATTTTGTGTTAAATATTTCAATGTAAATTTCATGAAATAGAATTCATTAGTTAGTTACATACAAACTCTTACGCATTTAAGTCAGAATCTACTTGTAATAACTTGTAAATTTAAACAAACTAAATTATACCACAGTTATAGGGACATCAAACATATATTCCATAAGATATATAGGGTGTCTCAAAAGTCCCCTGACATAAAGTAACTCGATTATTATCAGAGTTACAACAAAATGTATTTGGGAAACCGTCTCCAAATATGTTGTTTCCAATGTAAGTTGAAGGAATTTTCAAAATCGGATGAGCCGTTTGGCTGTACACTCTTTATGCGTCCAATGTTAAATGAAAATGCAACGTTGCTATTTACCTGGACCCACAACATAAGTGAATGAAGTTACTGATTTTTATGCTAACATGTCGATGGCTAGCCCCCATTTCAAACAGTAACTTCATTCACATATGTTGTGGGTCCAGGTAAATGGTAACATTGCATTTTCATTCCACATTGGGCGCATAAAGAGTACAGCCCAAACGGCTCCTCCGATTTAAAAAGTGTTCACTTTAGATTGAAAACAACATATTTAGAAATGGTTTTTCCTCTTACGTTTTGTTGTAACTCTAACTGTCAGAGGACTTTCGAAACACCCTGTATACATCATACGAAGTTCCTTTCTAAATTCTACACGGGTGTAGTTTAATTGAATGTGAGATGGGTGATACACATTAGGCCGTTTGGGAATACTCTCACAGACGGCCGCCATTTTGGATTAAATTTGTTTGTTATAAACTGGTGGGTAATGTGATATATATATGGCCACGGGCTAGAATTTTCTCAGTATGTCAAATATGCAATCAGATTCCATGGAGCTTAATTTGGTGAAAAGTTATTGCCAATTGAATGTTGTATTTACCTCTTTTTTCTAGATGTAGAACCATACCGTTAGCACGTGAGGAATGCATCGAAATATTCAAACTGTGGAGCGGGAGGAGTGCCTGTACAGTGGTTACCGATTGCAAACAGAATCATCCACAATGTGACTGTGTTACATGTTGCAGTGTCACAGTAATTAACTAAATTTGAGGAGACGGGCACATTCGTGGACATACGTCGTAGCGGACGATCGTAGACAGCTACAGATGAAGCAACGCCTACGGCAGTGCTGACTTCTTTCTCGATGTGGCCCCAGAGGAGCACACGTCATTTATTAATGCAATGTGGGTTGAGTCATAGGGTCTGCGCGTGTATAAGTGCATCCGTACAAGGTGCAAATGAAGCAACATCTCCACGAGAACGATGTTGATCGCCAAGTGCAGTGAGTAATTATGGTTAACATTTTTATGCAAATACTCTTTTCAGATGAAGCTGACCTCTACGTAAATGGGAAGGTTAATAGGCAGAACATGCACAATCGGTCACCTGACAACCCCGCGTGCAAGACCCCTCCAACATGACCAGCGCAAAGAAAATTAATTATGGTGTTGGCAGACAAATGAGGAATACGTCTAATCAGTCATTTTTTCATTCCATAAAATTAACTGCGGAATAATACCTCACGCTCGTACAGGGATAGATATTGCGAGCTGCGATGCCCGAGGATGGTACATTCTCGCAGTTTTTTCAACACCATGGCGCTTTCTTCATTATGGATTCGTATTGCGTCACTACTTGAACAATTCTCTAGAACATGGGTTGATCGACGAGAGGCAGTTGAATGGCTGCTCGATCACCGGACCTAACGCTGTTCAATTTCTAGCTAAGTGGAAAAGTTAAGGCTATGGTTTGTGCAGTAAATATTCATAATTTTTATCATCTAGAACAAAGTATCGCCATCGTATGTGCACAAATTTGACCCTATATCCTACTTTGTGTCCACAGCAATTGGAAGAAGCTTCTGCAAATGTTTATTGGTCAGTAGGAACATGTGGAACATATACTATAACCAGGGGTAAAAGTGGACCTGAAAAGGTGGGGGGACGGTAGGTAGCGGCATCATTCCACGCCGTTCCTCCTGCCTATCTCTGCCCATTGTACCATTTTAGGATCTGGGGGACGCCCTACATATTTTTCGAGGTGGGGAACTGCGTCCCCCGCGTTCCCCCTCGCTTTTACCCCTGACTATAACAGGGAAATGTGTTCGAAGTGGGAAAAATCAGAGGCGGTGTGTTTTATTACGATTTTGACTCGACATATCGGCTATCTAAATGTTCAAATGCAGTGAGGTGTGAAGCCTACAAGATTGCATTTCTATTTACATAATGTTTGAAAACCACTGGAAAGCTTCTTTTAGTTACGGAGGAAAAACGGAGAGACTGATCCATCCATCGTGAACAATTTTCTGGAAAAAAATAAATAAAAAAATAGCCCTTACCTTGTATCAGAGAATTATACACGAAAGTGCTCAAAAACCGACTTTTAATATTAACAATTTCCAGCGGGAAAACTCCTGGACCACACACTCGAATGAGGGGTATTTCAAACTAACGTAAGATCTGCCCCCACAGCAATCCCCTAAATCCGCCCATGCTCAAAACACGACGCTTATAAGAATTCAGATAAGACGACACATACATACATACGAAAGAAACAATTCAATACGGCACATCAAAATATAAACTAGATGAACTTCTTTGAAAACACCTCATTTTACAAACAAAAGGTAGAAAAAGGTAAAAATGTCAGTATTGTCAACTTAGAATCTATATAAGAAATAAAATCTTTTTATGTGCAAAGCTATTCGTCAATACGTATAAAAAATGGATTTATTAATGGTATTTAGCATTTATTCTTCCGTGAAGGTATATCTTGATCACTAAAAAAAACAGAAACGGTATGTCTCTATCACTGAAAAAAAAAAAAAACAGAAGGATATGACATACCACTACATATAGTCTCACTTGGTTCACTGCCAATATCATTTCACCAGAATAAGTTACATGATATCTGATTGCATATTTGACATCCTCAGAACATTTTAGTGCATGGCCATGTATCACACTACCCACTTATCGTCCGTATTACAATTTCGAATCTAAGATGGCGACCGTCCGCGTGATGTAATCCGAAAGTATCTCTCTGGGCCTAATGTGTATCTCTTATCTCGCAATCAATGAAACTACATCCCTGTAGTTTTCAGAAAGGATGACAAGGGACTTCTGATGCATCCTGTATATAATAGTTGTATCAATAATGACGGGTATACCGGCTAGGCTAAAGGAGACGCTGATGATAATATAATGAATGAAATGGTGGAATGAAGAAAGTGGGAGGAAACGGGAGAACCCCGAGAAAACCCACTCACACGGTGTTTGTCCACCACAAAGTTTACTTGGCGCGAGCTGGGATCAAACCAATGACCCCAAACACCAGAGGTGAACGCTCTACCACTGAGCCATCGAGGCCCGACAGGAATATTTGTTGAAGTCTACTGTCTTCTTCAGTACCAAGGTTACACAAAAATGAGCCTATGGTTTTGATGGAATTCGAACCAACATTATATGTATACTCTCTCAGCGAGAATCAAAGCTGGCACCAAGTTTACATATGCGCGCGCATTGTATTTTACTTATATAGCTCACAGAGCTATGGGCGAGCAAGCAAGGCACGTGCCCCGGGCGTGTGGTTGGAGGGGCTACTAAAAGAGAGGTTATATATTAGTACTTTTCCATTTTGGTGTTTAATACTTTTCATCAGAGTGCGAAATCATGAAATCAAAGTGGGGGGAGACTGAAGGACTGAAGAGAGCGAGAGAGAGGGGAAAAAAAGCTGGGCAGTCTTACACTTCAAAGAATTGTAGTGAAATGAGAAGGTCAGAATTCAAGATGACATTCGGATGCTTGGCACGAAGAAAAACATTGCAAGCGATTTTGAAAAAAAAAAAAAAGAAAAGAAAGAAAGAAAGAAAGAAAACTTAAATAATGTGATATATTTTGTAGGCTTTGGATATGTATGTTTTAGTTGGCATCAACAATTATTGGTGTGTTTTGTCACAATTGACAGTTTAGCGAGAGACTAGGCTAACTGACAATTTTAACTTTCTGAAAGAAAAGGAAACAAATGAAAACAGCACGTTACAAAGGATACGTCTGATATTCATAGTTTGGCTTAGTATACAACAGGGGTGGATCCAGGATGGACTACTGGGGGGCGGTGGGTTGTAATGCCACTACTTACAAGCTATCGCTACTTTTAAGAGATTCAACTCTGGGTGGGTTTTATTTTATATTAAAATACACAAAGTTTCCTCTTCTTGGGGGAGATAGACCCTCCCTGGATCCGCCCCTGTCTCAGGACAAGCCACACAGACAAGTGGTTGAGGCAAAGGTCAATTAATGACATTAGAATGCTGTTCCGTCAAAATCTCAATCTTGACCTGGATGTAAGTTAGCCTGGTCTCTCACTGAACCCCTCAATTGAATGTTTAATATGTAAATTAGACACTTCTACATCACAAACAGTAAATATAATCTACCTTATTCTACGTTTTTAAATGCATTTCTACAACTGATTGTAACTTTAAAGGTTCTCGTGAAGATTAGCTGGCGGAGGTTACCTAACATAGCCATGAGTTATCAAATTAACAGTTGTGCATCGTGGGTGATGATAATGATCCTGAGGTTAGATGTTAAATTGTACTCGAGAGCGGAAGAAGGGCTGATCTTATTCGGTCTCAGACGGGGCATGGAATGGAACGAATATGAAAATAAGGTTGCTGTAATAGTTTTTCATAGGGTTTGTAAGATTTTCGAAACACTTGGCAATTTTTTTTTATCAAGACTTGACATTTTTTTAAGAAAAAAAATCAAGACTTGGCAATTTCAAGTTTCATCCCCTTCCCAATCTTATAATGCTCGCTACGCCGCTGTAAGCAATACATATTTTCGACAATATTCGTTGTTCATCTGTTTCCGCTGGGTTCCAACGTGGTGAGCTGCATATGGGACTTTTAATAGTGTTATTATAATGAGAAAGAATTGCAAATTATGTTCATGTTCCTAAAAGAGGGAAATTGAAAGAGAAATTAAATTAAAAATAAATAAGGGAGAGAAAAGTAATTACTTGAAAATAAAAATAAAGTCTTTGAGTTTAATGTCCCACGATTATGCTGTTAGGCTAAGGGAGTCGGTGATTAAAGCAAGTTAATGATTATGGAATATTTGGTGAAATGAGAAAGTGGGAGGAAACCAAGTCCCCGAGAAAACCTACGAGCACGTATATGAAAATGAAGTAAAACATACACTGGCCTATGCTTTCTTTGTCTAGCAGAGTCATAGTTTGGAATCGAAAATGTGTTTTGAATCCTTGTATTTAGAGACTGAGAGTGTAAGTAACGAAATCACTTAATACATCCATTAAGATTTCGGAAAGCGAAATCTAAATTTAGGTAAGCTAACTCCATGTATTAACTGCTTGCATCCGCTTCGTACATTGTTCGAAGGGTCACGAAACAAATCACCTCATTTAGTCTACACATACGGTACTAGCGTTATTACCTGCTTCGTTGGGTGAAAATAAGAAAATCAGTAATATGTTACGTTAGTCAGTCACTTTTTTTACTATTACGAAACGCTCTCTCATATCGGTTATTTTCGATCATTTGTAAGATCCGTCTCCCCTCTTTCCCTCCCCAAGTTGCTTGGCTGAATTTTGATTTAAATAGTATCGGAAGTGTCACTGTCCATTTCTGCGCCCCCGAAAACAATGGATTTAGATTAGGATTAGTTCACTTAACTTAGTAAGCCTACACAGCTTTGGCGCGGCTCGACTTGTTGGAAAGCAAACCAAAATCTAAACAAATATATCGATGTCACTGGGGTTTAGTAAAGTGTATCGTAAGTCAAGAAGATTGAGAATCACTGCCTCGATTATTCACTTCAATTAATCATCAAACTCCTTTAACCTGAAGTACATAATCGTGGAATGTTTAATTAAAATTATAATTTTATGGCATCTAGAAAATGCACATATCGTACATTACGTTACATTACCATTCAATCGCAATAGGTTATTACAGACATGTTGTTGGCTTGAAGTTTAGCGTCCTATTCAGCGCCAAGACTGTGTACTACCTACACCTACAGCATAATATGGAATCCTACTCGCATGATCTTCGATCAAGATTTGAATCAACGGGAGGATGAAGATTTTCCCTCTCGTCAAGTAATTTCCCCAACTCGCCAAAGAATTTCTCCCTTGCCGGGAAAATATTTTCCCTCATTTCATATTTTACATATTATATACTATATATTACATCTTGCATCACTGAGAAATAAAATGCTTGGATTGTATATCTGAAAAGTCGCCCCCTCCCCGCAGGCACGTAGCCACGATTTCGCAATACGGGAGGTCCGTGACGAAATACTGTGGTTATCACACCAGGGGTTCGATCAATCTAAACTATTTTACTGACAACATATCCATATTGATTTGTTAGGACAATTAAATGAGGATATGTTAGTAAGTATTTTAATTAAAGAATTATGAAGAAATCTTGCGTAAAAGAATAGAAAAAAGTATTGACAAAGACATAGTCTTCCGAGGTCATTAGAACTCGGTTCTTCTCTTCTTCTTTCTATTTCTCTTATCTTAGTTCAATGCCGTCAAGAATAGCAACGAGATCTCTTTCGGGAGTAAAGACATCCTATAAAATGGATTAGTGTTGCCGCGAAATTCAAAATGGTTCATATTATTGGCAATTCTGGGCATTGCTTAAGTTCTGACAGGCTATCTGAAAGAACCGGTTTATCGATCGTCATTTGTAGTCCATAGGGTTACTGGCGCAAATCCCGGGGGGGATGAGGACATGTCCCCTCCAATCTTAGAAGTGGGGGGACTTTCCCCTCAATAATCCGATTTGAAATGCGTTTTTTGGAGAGAAATGTGATGATTTGTGTCCGATTACCACAAAGGAAAGTAAGATGAAATTGATGTCCCCACCCCAGAATAAGCCTTAAATCTGCCCGTCTCACAATTTTGAAGACAACTCTGATCCTCCGCAGCATTGTTTTTCAACTTCATAAATATTTTGAACATCCTTAAAAAAAAATTATGAGAACTGTCTTACCCGTCCCTCCCAATGTTAAAGACAGATTTGCGCCGCTGCATACGGTTAACATGGAGCTAGATGGAATTTGGAATGTTCCATTACAATAATATCCAATTTCAACTTGATCCGCCTCCCCCCCTCCTCCCGTTTCCTCCACACAAAGCTCCTCGTAAGAAAGAGTAACCAAAACGCTTATTGTAGCTTTCTATTTTTGAGGCTGATTCATCTGTTTCTTTCTGTTTCATCTTTCCTTAATATTTTTCATTTCTGGGTCCGAAGAGGGGGGGGTCTGGACCCACCCCTTGGCTACGTGCCTGCTTCCAGTAAAAAGCTTCATTCGAACCCTGAATCAAACAACTCCATCTGTAAAGCAGTGCTGAGTTGATTTTAATATCCTTTTCTGCAACGAGGCTGTATGAGACGTGGACTTACTGATTAACATGGACTCCGAACCACTCCCGCCGGGAATCGAACGCGGGTCTCCCACACAAAAGGCGCGTACGCTAACCGCTTAGCCATGAAGGAGCTCATATCTAAAGCAGTGTAAGCAACAACAACAACAACAAAAAGAAACACACACACACACTAGAAGTTTGCGCAATTGGGGATCAAAACATTCTCAATGAAGTATGAGAAATAGTAAACGTCAATCAAAGTGGGCTTCTGCTTATTCTTTACTTCGTTAATACTTAATTCCTTCTAGAAATAGTGAAACAATACTATGAAGACACAGTACTTAAACATAATCGAAAGAATAAGACAAGGAAACAGAGTAATTTCCGACTAATTAAACTAGTCATATATACTATATCTAACTGTTACATTGTATTTCTTACCATATTACGAAAGCGATATAACTTTTTTACCAGCCATAGAAGCTGGACGCAATCCAATACTGCAATTTAGACGCTGTAACGAAAGCTGCAAGTCAAACGCCTGACACTCAGCCTGCCTGAAACTCTTCAAATAACTGTGTAATAGCTGTTTCAAGCGGCCTACAACTTATGACCTTGAAACTATGTGCTAGTAACCAAATTAATGCCAAGGTACGATAAAACACCCCAACTTGCCACAATGACGTCAACACAAGAAAAAAAGAAAAACATCTAATTTTTGGTTCGAAAATTATGAAACAATAATAATAATAATGTAATTCTCAGGAACTCAAACATTAGTTAACTAGAGAACATAACAAGCAAAACAAAACAAAACAAAACAAAACAAAAAGAATCTTAAACGTGAGCTCTCCCTGACTGCTGTTTTTAAATTTCAGTGAGGCTGTAAAATATGTTTTGTTTTATTGTTAAAAAACAAAAAGAAAAAGAAAAATAAAGAAAGAAAGGAAATAAATTTTGTTGCAGATATCCTAGTAAAAATAGGTTTCCTAGACACAAGTGGCTCCGCGTAGCGTAGTTGTAACGCTCTCGCCTTCGGTACGAGCGGACCCAGGTTCGATTCCGGTAGGGGCACTCGGTCGAAAAAGTATCAAAAGCTTTTAAGTCCAGACATCCTGAATGAGGCTTTCTTGGGTTTTCCTCATTTCATACCAGGCAAATGCCGGGTGGTACCCAACATATAGGTCCCAGGCCGTTTGCTTCCTTCCCTTTCCCCGGATAGTGTGCTCACCGAGGGACGTCATAACTCACATGTGACGGGCTAACAAGGTCATTGATGCCGAAAGCCCAGAAATCTAAATCCTAAATCTTCACTACACAAGAAAATGTTCGCGCTGAAAACGGTTTCTTAGCAATTATGTTAAGCAGTCCTGTAGTAAATCTCCATCAAGTAATAAACCGTCACATATAAAAAGGAAAGAATAAACACATAACATTCATTTTGCGTACCTTGAAATGTAAAAAGTTACAAAACATTAATATTCAAAGATTTCTCAAAATTCAGATTAACCCATTTCTTTCTCCTCAACCATTAACGAGTTACAATAGTAAGAATTGTAGTCATAAATCACATTACTTTTTTAGTACTATATTAAAGCAAGTTATACTAAAGGAATATATAATTAATGGAATATTTAACTAAAGTGATAGTTTACTATTGCACTTACCCAGGCTTTTGCTTCCGCTCTTCTTTTCCGTTTGTAAACAACCTCGTTTATAAACCAACTCGCAAGCAAACGACTGTTCTTTCATGACGTCATCTATGGTGCAAGAAAGAGGTGTCTATAGGCGGTCAGGACCTCACACACAGATGGACGTATATAACATATAGCTGAAGTATTTAACATACGTATACGTATGTAAAATACAGAAGATTGTTAGATATCAGACATCCTGCAGCGACATGATGTAATATCTAAGCGGGTAAAAGGCAATACCTGTGTAGCATATGGATAAAGTACGCTCCGTACAGATTTCCTTAGTAAACATAACGAATCCTTGTATTTGTACAATATACCGCTGTCCGGATAATGGATTTTTCTCAGTGTACTTATTTGTTTTATTTCCTAATATATCATTTCACCAATACATCTT
The DNA here is from genome assembly GCF_964235325.1 of Thermobia domestica. NCBI lineage: Eukaryota > Metazoa > Arthropoda > Insecta > Zygentoma > Lepismatidae > Thermobia > Thermobia domestica. Next base: position 72,678,340 of record NC_137465.1, on the reverse strand, counting down.
TTTTTTTTTTTTTTTTTTTTTGCAAATACTAATACTAAATATATCTTTGGACGAAATGTACGTTAGTCTAAATGGGTTTGGATCGAATGTCCAATAAACGAAATGTCTAATGAATGTTCCGTCCAATGAACAAATCGCTGTTTAGACCAAATATTTGTCGACAAATTGTACTTTGGACAAAATGTCTTGTGGAAAAATTTTACGCTGGACCAAATGTCTGTTGGACAGAATGGCACTGGACCAAATGTTACTGGATCGAATGTCTCTGAGCACGTTGTCCTATGAACAAAATGGGTTGTCACCGTCTGGATAACAGGAGTTATATTGCATTCATAATGTGAGGAATGTTGATTGATATGAAATAGAGTATTTTTTCGCTACCGGTATGATTATTCATCGTCTATTTACCATCAATCTATATTATTTTAATACTAAGCATAATATTAAGCATATTCTTCGAGTTAATATGGCTGTAATTTATGAATGAGTGGAAGTGAGTTTGCCAATAATGTGTAGTAATTTTCTTTCTTATTTATTTATTTTTTAATGTACTGTATAGTGCGCAGGCTATATATTTTAACTTTTCAGAATGAGATGTTGCAAGAAAAAGAAATAAATGCGTTTCTCAAAGTATAGTCAAAAGAATGAATGTAAAAAGAAAGAAGAAGAAGGAAATAAAAAGTAGACTTCTGCATACAAATTCAATTATTTGCTAAACTCCCTGGCTTTAGAACTACGAAGCGAATGGCCGAGTAGATACCATACATTCAAGTGGGTGAATTTTAATTAGTCCATGGGCTCCTAGACTAATTTCCTACAATGAAATTCGTGATATTTCCTCTCCCTCCCTCAAACCACATAGCGTCATTATGTGCAGGGATGAACGGATGATTTTTTCGGAAGAAAGGGGCGACAGTCCGATGCACATGCTCATTCGCGAATATACAAATACTTTGAAACACATAATTCACCATATAAAACAACAATCTTCTACGCACAAATCCTTTGACTATAGAGCTCCTCCGTGGCTAAGCGGTTAGGGTACGCGCCTTTGGCGTGGGAGACCCGGATTCGATTCCGGGCGGGAGCTCATGTGGTTCGGATTCCACGTTAATCAGTAGGTCCAAGTCTCATATAGCCTCGCTGCTGAACGGGATGTTAAGCTCAAAATCAACTCAATTCCTTTTTCTATAGTACGTAACACACGAGTACATATTTTAAATAGCCCTACTATAGTATGTGCGATAAAATTAGTATATTTTGACATGTCTAAGTATTTCCAAGAACTGAACACCCTTCGAAAATACAAGGGGAGGCTCCCCTTGCTTCACTCTGCGGGAAGCCATGATTATGTGCTATATTAATACGAAAAAAAAAAATAGAATTTAGATACTTATAGGTGATACATTATTTGAGATTAATTTTAATCTCTTGAAGGAAATACCAGATGATGAAATTTTGAAAACGGCTAGAATAAATGCACCTCTTTTCAGCGAATTTCTTGGTAATTCCTCAGTGACATCAGAGATAAAATGCTGTGAGTGGAATTTAATGTCGGTAATCGTTGTAAGCGAAATGGCCTGAAACACATATGGATTTCGAAAAGACCGAAGTCAGGAATAATACAAAACAAGTACCGAATTCCGACTAATGTTGGGACGTTCTCTGTGAGTCTGGGTACAGTCTAGCAGTCAGACATAAATCTGGGGCTGAGAGGTAAACTATACCAAGCCACTTTTTGGCTGAAATTGAGTTATCATATTTTTTCTTACTTACATTAGTACGAGGGACACTAGGAAAGTTTTGAGATGTAGACAACTGGAACACTGGAAGTGAAAAATTTTTCCGTCAATAAACTATAGACGCAATTCAACAAAATACTATCTTGAATACACTTTTCCGCTTCTTCTGTGAGATTAAGATTTTATTACTTATACTACTTTACTTCTCAGCTCCAAAAATATTCTTAATAGGATTGGTAATATTTTCAATTGCTATGAAATAAGACAATACGTATTTTGAGTTTTAAATTTAATCGGTGCTACTGTCAAAGTAAAAGCCTTCGAAATGTTGGTGTGGAGAAGAATTAGCTGGGTCGACCGGAAAATAAATGACAAGGTGTTAGAAATAGTAGAGGAGAAAGAGGCAATTTTCGATGTAATTGAAAAGAGGAAGAGAAACTGGTTTGAGACATTGGCTGAGAACAAGCTCTATCATGAAGGACGTGCTAGAGGGTGTGGTGACGGGAAAGAGAGGGAAGTAGTAAAGGAGTTACAGTTGATGGACGGTATCTAAACAGAAAAATCGTACGTGAAACGAAAAGGTTAACGGAAGACCATAGTGCATTTAAGCTTCTTAGTTGCGGCAAGTGATCTGCCAATGATAGCAGAATCCCTATTATGATAATGATGATTGTCGAACACGGTCTCACGAATTTCCAAAATTTTGGAAGAAATTTGTTACTTTATCACTAAATATTACCATTCCACTGTAGTTATACAGGTTAATATAACTAAGAATACATGATTTCGAGAAGGTTATATAATTCTGTGCTGTTTTCACTTTTATAAAGTAAGAGTCGAAGTTTTACATACTATTTGTGCGTTCGATATTCTTTTATATACTACTTTATTTCTGCGGATTTTGTTTACTTATTTTATTTCCGTATATTTTCACTTATTTCATTTTTGTGTAATTTTTACTTTGAGCGATGATAGGACAGAAGGAAGTATGGGAAGGGGAATATAATCGTATTCGAGATTTTAACGTATTTACACGTTCCATGATCTCTATTCGAAAAGGTGTCTTTTCGATGTCTGTCTATTCATCCGTCCGTTCGTTAGTGCCGATGAATATACCTTCACCTACAGGCCATACGGTTCAACATATCCAGAATTTTAAGTTATTTATAAGATTCTCTAAGAGTATTTTCCGAATTTTCTTCCTATCCTCGAAAATAAGAATAGTTTAATAGAGGATGATTGTAAACAATTGCAAATTTATCGAAAGCAATTCAAAAAGATTTTTGTTTCTATTTCATAAATCAATATACCATAAACAACTCTAGAATATGGTATAAATATTTTATAAAGAAAAATTCAAAAGCAGTAATTTACTTTTGGTACATTAATTTTTTTTAAGACAATTCTCAAAAACGATTCAAGCGATTTTGTTCCTCTATCTATGGAAGCCACTATGTTTATAATTTCGTACCTCTTAAATAACCTAGCCGATCTCGATCGAATTTTCAACATAGGTGAGATACGGGCCTTGAAATGTTTTTTATTATTTCACTCTGTGACGGTACACCGTACGGGAGGAGGAGAGGGATATATATATATATATATATATATATATATATATATATATATATATATATATATATATATATATATATATATATATATATATATATATATATATATATATATAAGACTTAACAACTTGAACCACAAGATCGATTTTGATCAAATTTTCAACATACATTAAGTTCGGACCTGTGATGGCTTTCATTATTTAAATTTTATGGTACAACTTAGGGGAGGAGAAGATATTTTAAAATGATCGAAAAGACCGATGTTAGTGTTGAATTAATAGTTTTCTAGGTCGCTGAGATGAACAGTGACACTTCCGATGCCATTTAAATACACATTCAGCTCAGCAACTTGGGGAGTATATATGTATATATATATATATATATATATATATATATATATATATATATATATATATATATATATATATATATATATAGGTAGGTAGGTAGGTAGGCCTAGATAAAAATGAAAGAAAATAACCGATATTAGTGTCGAATCCATAACTTTCGTAATCGCTGATACGAACAGTGACACTTCCGGTGCAGTTTAAATCTAAATTCAGACTTCATTTATGTCCAAAATGAATCTGCTAGTATTTCATAAACATACATTTTATTAATAAAAATATAACGTGGGATAAATGATATCTCATGTAAAAGTCTACAAGCAGTAGTTTTCTCCTGGGGATGATATTTTCCGGATAATTTTATGTAATGCCTTTCAGTCGATTTTGTTCAAATTTTCTAAATAAATACTTCATTAATTACCCTACAGTGTGACGTGGGCCATTTCCCCTGAAAAATTCTAAAAGGGTTAGTTTATTCTTGAAGGTGAATTTTTTTGGACGATTTTCTCAAATATTTTTTTTTTCGGAAGATTTTCTCGAAACCTCCTCAGACCATTTTGTTTAGATACATGTAAGACGACCAATAAATGTTTGCCCTTATAATGAAACAGCTGTGCTACATGCATGAACATACATAATAAATGTACCGATGTTTTGTGTAATTTTTATGCTTCTGGGTACAACAGGTTTGAAGTTGTGACGGCTGAAATGATTAAAAGTGTCGTACTTTGTTAATCTCTTTTCAGGGAGAACAACGAGTTGACTATGCATCCTACCTAACTGGATGCTCACAATTGCGATTTTACTACTATATTATTGCATAATAATGTCTGAGTGTGATCTTATTTTTTGTTCTACTTTTTCCATTTTATCATTTAGGCGAAATCAAACAAATGGACTTCCTAAACCAATTTTTCTTTTCTTGTGACATTTTATTGCCTGTGTTTCTAATTTTGCACAATGTCAAAACCCGTTTCAACTGCAAATAATAATAATAATAATAATTACAGTATGGCTAAAATACCGGAATCCGGAGATTTTACTTTACGGATTTCTAAGAAATTTCAGATTTCGAAGGAAATCTGGTTACCGTATCGAAGAAAATGAGGACTTCAGAAATTTGTCATCCTCATTTCGGATAAAATCAGGATATCGGAGAAAATCTTAGCCGAATTTTTGGTCGGAACAGTTTTCGTTACATTTTCTTCACACGTCTATGTGGGTAGGAACAAATTGCACTAATACGATCTCAAAAGTATTCATTCTTTCTAAAGAAATAATATACAAATTAATATGCGTTTGAGTTCAGTGTGGCATAGTATACATATTAAATGGTTGATCGTCTCAGTGAAGTTGCGTCGAATATCGATTTAATGTCGATTGCCCCGTTCATTGCGTGCCTACGACGTGTCGCGAGTGCCGTCACCTCGATGTCAGTATTTCTGCGCCTTCACCAGCGTCGAACTTTGTTCTCTTAGTTACGCATCTCCTGCCTTGGTGCCCATTTCTGCGACCACTCGTGCACCTGCAGCTTCAGTGACTAGTGCCAATGGTGTAACGACTAGTATTAGCGTCGCTTCGACGTCACGAGCTTCAGATTCTTTCCAAGCCGTCGTTGCCTCTGTTTGTCAAGAGAAACAAGTCAGTGTGCCAAGAGACATAGTCCTGTGTACATTGATAGCTGTGCATCTGGTAATATTCTGACCATGTGCGTTACCACGTCTGTGATTTCATCATGTACAGCAAATTAGAACAACGAGTAAACTTGAAATTCTGTGTGAAACTGGGCCAATCCGCCGCAGAGACGTTTGACATGATTCAGCAAGTGTATGGCGATGCTGCAATGAGCCATTCGACATGTTTTGAGAGGCACAAGAACGGAAGAACATAACTTGTGCATGAGGATCGTCGGAGAAAAATTCACAATTGCTGCCATTGTCAGTGTGTCATACGATCAGTGCAGGCAATCCTCACTTGTGCTTTGAGCATGCGCTGTGTTGCTGTCAAGTTCGTCCCCAGGTTGCTGAGCCAGGAGCAGAAAGAATACTGTGTTTGTCAAAAACTTCTTCCGTGTTTGACCATGATTGACCCGTCTTTCATGTCGAGGATTATTACCGGTGACAAAACTGCGTATACGAGTGCAACCCTGAGGCAAAGCAACTGTCTTCACAGTGGAAAAGCCAATCATCTCCACGACCGAAGAAGGCGACGCAGGTCCGCGGCTCGACCAAGTGCATGCTCATCGTCTTTTTCGACATTCGCGATATTGTGCTTCATGAACGTATCTCCAGGGAACAGACTATCAATAGCGAGTTCAATTGCCAGGTTTTAAGCATCTGAGGGAGGACATTCGGCGAAAGACTCATTGCTGCAACGCCGTACATTCACTGAATCATCTTTATGGCGGATTTGCCCAGTTTCACACAGAATTTCACGTTCGCTCGTTGTTCTAACTTGCTGTCCATGAGGTAATTGCAGTCGTGGTAACGCACTGGTCAGAATAGCTCTAGTGCACCGCTCCCGATGTACACAAGACGATGTCTCTTGGCACACTGACTTATCAAAGTCAGTGCTCAGTGCTCCCTGTGCCTGTGCATGCAGCGTTGCGCTATCATCTGTTGACGTGTTAGAATTAGTCTCGAAACTTTTTGATTTTTGATATCAACTTTTTGATTGTAGTAATTTGTGAAACATGTTAAAATTTTAATCATTTACAATTTAAGTAATTTTACAGACTTGCTAAGATAGTAGTTGACTTTGAATGTATGCACGAGGAGCTTTCTATTCGTAATGCCGTCAAAAAACGGAAACTTGGCATTATATACCCCACGAAGCAAATCTTTATTTCTATGACAAAGAGATAGCTTACATGTTAATTTCGTAACACATATTGCAGCCTAACCAAATGCTTCCGCAATCTAGTTCGTTTATATTTTTTTTTATTTTTATTTTTAGGAGTTGTAAACCAAATATTGCTTTTCTCTCACCATTTGAATAAAAATACAGGACATCCCAAAACTATTATTTCTATGCCAATGCTACGAAATGACTATGTAGATATGTCACATATTTCTAACTAGAGCTTCAAGAAATAGAAGATCAGAAAATGGTCCCTTCTACAGGTTCCGTGATTTCGCTAGTTACCTAATTTATTTAGTGCTAAACATCCAGTGCTACAACACAAAGGATTACGGTCGGCCAGATTGCACGCATTCAACGGAATGATACGTAGTCACCGCATCGGTTTCCAGCTCTCTTTATTTCTGTCTTTCTGGACAGAAGTTCGCAACCTTTTAATTCAGGTAATTCTCCGTTTGCCTCATGATGCTGGGTTAACTCCGAAAAAAATATTAGTAATCCCATTGGGAATATAACAATAAGAATCACATAGCTATTTATATTTTTGTTGAACTAGTATATCCCTTTTCCAGTTCTGAGTAGTTTAGGTGTCAATTAAATAAGGTTAGTAGGGCAAATAAAGGTTGCTATTTCAAATAATTCTTGAATCAACAAATGAGATTATTGAAAAGGACGTTATAGTCGTACTGCACAAAACTACAAAACACAAAGTTAATTTTTTATACTATTTGATAGACTACTAAATAAATACGTTTGCTTTTGGTAGTGCTATAACACAACCTAAAATTTTTAGATCTAAATGTTATCAGTGGAATAAGAAATTAAAATCAATAACACTAAGTTTATTGCTTAAGTTTTATATTTTAATTTTGCTTAACTAAAATTCTACAGTAAGTGTTAGAATAGGGGTGGAAATCACAGAAGACAGCGCAATTTGAAGGAGAGTTCGACAGGAACGCTGTCTCTCGCCAACTATATTTAATATCTACCTAGAAGATAGTGAAAAAGAGCCTATAAAATGAAGAAGCCATTTCAATAGGAGGTAAAATGATTAGGTGTATACAGTTTGAAGGTGATATGGTGCTTGTTGCAGAATCTGAAGAGAAAATCAATATTCTAAGATCTTAGAAAACTTGATGAATATGGGATGAAAATAAAGTTAGAAAGACAAAAAGCATGGTGATGGGAACGAAGCGGTCAGTGTCAAATATATAGAAGTAGGAGGAGAGAAAATAGAACAGGCGACTAGTTTTCGATACCTGGGTAGTATTTTTAATGGTGATATGAGGTGTGAACGTGATATAAAAACAAGAATACGAATATCGAAAGAATCCTTTAGGAGGAAGAAAAGATCCTTTTGTGAGATCTTGAATAAAGAGTTGAGAAAAAGACTCATACAATACTTCATAGAGTGTTGTACTGTATGGGTCAGAAACATGGATATTAATCAAAAATGGTGAAAAACGACTGGAAGTTTTCGAAATGTGGATGTGGAGAAAAATTGAGAAAATTAGCTTGGTCGAGCAGAAAACGAATGAGAGGGTCTTAGAAATGGTGTGAGAGAGAAGAACAATTTTAGATATTATTAAGAAGATGAAGAGAAATTGATTGGATGATTGACTGAGAAGAAACTGTATCACGAAGGGTATGATAGAGGGTATGATAGAGGGTGCTAGAGGGTATGATGGCAGGAAAGAGAGGGAGAGGTCGAAGGAGAGTACAATTAATGGATGGTGTCAAAATAGAAAAATTGTACGTGAAAACGAAGAGCTTAGCGGAAGACCGTGGAACATGGAGGCTTCTCAGTTGCAGCAAATGACCTGTCCTGTCACTAATGGTAGAATACCTATGATAATGATGTCACATTTTGTAACAAAATTTATAACTATTTTCAGTGTTGCCACGGGACAAGACGAGACTAGAAATAAAGTATTCTCGTCTCGTTTCGTAAATTTTGTACAACTCTCGTCTCGTCTCAATTCTCGAGGAATTCTTTGTCGTTTCTCGGAAAGTTTTCTCGTCTCGTCTCGTTCAGTAAGTTTATATACAAAATTTGTGCGATGATTTTGTCTTAATTTCATTTAGGAGTTATCAAAATCCTTCACGAGAAGTCTACGAAGAGTATGATACAACAACATTTAAATGATATTTATTATTCGAGTATATTTAATGACTTGCATATCTTTAAACGTTGAATCTTCATTAAGTTTGTGCAGAGGCCGCGGTGACCGAGTGGTAGAGCGTTCACCTCTGGTATGTAAGGACCCTGGTTCGATCCGAGCTCTCGCCAAGTGAGATTAGTAGTGGACAAACATCGTGTGCGTGGGTTTTCTAGAAGTTCTCCCATTTCCTCCCACTTTTTTCATTCCACAATTTAAACCATTCTCATCATCACCATCTCCTTTAGCCTGTCTGGTATAATCGTGGAACGTAAAACTGAAAGATTTAAATCATGTTCGTACAATCATTTTATCAATTTATAGCGTTTATACTCTGAACAAAATTACATTAAACGGAGTCTGAGATCTAAGACTTGAGGAAGTAGTGTCGCCTACGAAATTAAAAAAAAAAAAAAAAAAAATCGTCTCGTCTCGAATTTGAAAATGCACTTCTGTCTCGTGGGGAACACTAAATAATTTTAGAAATTAAACTCTCCATACAGTAAATTTTGCATCGTCAAGAACCTGTTTGGTTCTTATTTTTCTTAAATGATCTAACAATTCAATACCTGACACAGAGATATGGTAATACACTATGAGTTCAGCAGTCTATTATTGCTTCATACGTGTTTCATTCTACTGTTAATCTTTTCTACGTAAGCGTTGCTGGATGGAATAGTAAATATGATGATCCACAATGTTCATAAAATTTGAATTTCGGCCACTGTAACAATTTCTTATAGTCTCAACTTAATTACAAAATTAATTAACTAATCAACATATTTTTAGCTAAAAATATACGCATAATTCTTGTAAATAAAAGGACGAAACGAAAGGTGTACGATCTGATTAACGAACAAAGCACCGGATAATAAATAGTAAAACCAAACTGTTCGGTTGAAAACCAGTCAGTTGGTAGCACTATTTGTAACACAGAGAAAGAGTCATGAAGACAAACACGGTGTGGTAAAGAACTTGTTGGAGCAGACAGAAGATATAGAAGAGGAAAAGCACACGATGGAGAAAATATGTGTGCATTTTCTATTAGTGTCTGCACTTGAGAAAAAAAATCAACAATAATTAATCAACTGACATATTTGGCTGAGCCTTCAATAAGGATTTCAGAAAATTTTCTGAAATTGTGGGCCATAAACTGTAATGTCCTCCACGCCTTAAAATTAAAAGATTCTAAATGGAATGATTCATACAGTATCAGATAAATACGATATGTAATTTAAAATTTCCAAAATAACTTTATAAAGGCTAACCTGTATTGGATCGAGATGTGACAATACTGTTAGCCGTATGTGCTGCTCGGAAATCTCTTCGTTCGTCTCTATTCGTACAAGTAGTGTTTTGGTTACCTTTCACCCAGTTATACTGAAAAGTAACTATGATTTCACATCCGAATTGAGTATAAGATAGTTATTTTCCCCTCGAAATCATAATTTTCTGTGATATCGGAATTTTACCCAAAATCCAGAGTTCTCCGATTTCACTATCCGGAATCAGGATATTAAAAATCCGGATTTGGTTATCCTTAGTAGCCCTATGTATGTAGTATATGATGGCGAATTATTGTTAATACTATCATATCCTGAAACAAGACTTTCGGTTTGCTTTTAGTATGTATAAGTCCGGCACCCCGTTAAAAAGGCATGGGCCCACCCAATGAAATCTTGCGGGGCATACCGCTGTAAGTGGACAAAAACTTATTGATGGTTTCACTATTTCATAAATATATATTTCGTTAGTAGCCTCATAATGTGGTTTAAGGCGTTTCATCTGAAGATATCGGATATTTTTTGGATAGTTATCTCAAAATCTGTTCAGCCAGTTTTATTCGTGTTTTATTAATAAACACAATATATAATCGTACAATATTTTACGTGTCATTTAAACTGAAAATGAACAAGGAAGAGCTTAGTCTTGGGAGTAAGCTTTCTTCGAAGTTTTCCGAAAACGCCAATCATAATTTTGTTCATATTTCATAAATAAATACGTTAGGAATATATAACAGCAGCATGACTTGATCTAATTTACTAAGCGGGAGCAAGAAAGTTTTGTGCGGTGGTTCGTACCTCTCATTGTGTTTCATTTTAAAAATGCATTTTAGAAGATTTCTCAGATATTATTGTTGACAATATACAGTATAGTCTAAATGATAAAGAGCATATTTACTTAATCTAGTCTTGTCTTTCTTCATTTTAGCATATCACTAAATTAACAAGAATACTATTAAGAGCCGCCACACTTAGCCCAGGTTCAAGAAAAACAAACAGTTAAATGATGTTTCATGCAAAAGGAACTAAGGCAATAGAAAAATTTCAAAAGTTGTTAAAAAGTAGTTAACACTTTAAATGCTAATTACGTATAGGCCTATATACGGAGTAGCCGAAGTTCTGTAGACTGCGGATTCATATAAATACGTGCTTTCATTCAGTTAATTTGCTTTCTCTGATAATTGTACGGAGTAATCAATCTTGAGTTGTTCTTTGAATTTGATGGATCTTAATTTTGTCACTAGCTGATGTGCAAGCAGGCAAGTTATAGACAAGTTATATATTTCTAGACAGCGAAATTATATGAGCAAATCTCCATCTGTAGACGTCTGAAAATGGTGTGCACATTCTTTTACAGCAAAAATGACGAGAAAAAGTCTGTAGGACAGTGTCATATGCCTCAATTTGGACGAAGAATTTAGAGAAAGTGACGATGAGCTTTTTGACGGAAAGACATTTCGTATGTGTCTCATGGGTTTGGCCAACTTTTGACTAGTGTACAACAAAACTAACAGTAACAATTTATCCCTTCCTGAATTCATGAATATATATATATATATATATATATATATATATATATATATATATATATATATATATATATATATATATATATATATATATTTGCATAAAATTATACAAGAAAAGTTTGTAAAGATCCCAGCTTCGAAGTTTTTCATTTTAGAAAAGACTTTACATCATAAATTGATACAATCTAGCTCAGTGCAGATGCTGAAAATGTAATCCAATGTTTAAAAGAAATATTATAAGCAAATATAGTCAGTAAAAGTATAAGGCACGTACTTTCTTTATGTACATTATAATGTTTCTTCAACATTTTAAGTTTGTAAATTTTATGCAATACATGATGCATTTTATAGGCTTGTAGGCAACTTTATAGGCTTATAATTGGAACGTAAAATATGGTGTGTCAAACTAAAGAGGAAGCTTCTACCTTTCCAAGTGTGTATAATACATAATTCTTATGTTTCTAGATTTCTGGATTTAATTTTTTAAAAACTACAACAAAAAGACCTGCATTCTTGGGAAGGTCTATGTCTCAGAGGGCAACGCTCAAAGGGTTAAAGAAAATTAACAGTTCTATTACGCCACTAAAACGCTGAACTACTTACAACCTATTTCAATAAATAGAAGTTCATTATGGAATGTATCTCATGCATCCAATAGTAGTGTTAGTCTCTGTACATGTTATATGTTTCACGGGTTAATAAACGTTTCTGAAATATTCAATATATTATTATTATTATTATTATTATTATTATTATTATTATTATTATTATTATTATTATTATTATTATTATTATTATTATTATTATTATTATTATGAGAACAGGGAGCTAGAGTAAAGAAATATAATGAAAACTATGGTTACCACGCGTTAACTATTTATGTAAAGTGGTGTAGAATTTTTAAGGACTTATATGCCCTAACATATTTATATCCTTCTTCCCTTCCTCCCATCGCCAAACTTTTGTGGCTGGCTGCGGACCTGCTTCGTGACTGAAGATATGAAGCACTTTCACGATTCAACACTAAAAATTTTGTCTTTTCGCGTATCCAGCCCATGATCACGCTCATTAAGGTAAGTCTATTAACCATTTAGAAACACGGAAGCACCTCAACTGTCTAGTAGAAATATAAACATACTTTTTATTGAAATATGAGGTGTCTAGGATGAAGATGTAATACATTTAGGCCTATAGTGGCGTGTATATCAACGTCGCGAGGTCTTGCGGGTTCGATAAAAAAAAATGGGAACTCGCTAAAAGACTTGGAAAGAAGTTCTGTTGATTTTGTGTATGTGAGAATATTCCGATTTCTAGAACTTCTTACCCCTTTCGTCGCTTCTATTCTTCTGCATTACTCTGATTTTTAATTCATGGGAACATTTAAAATAATCGCATGTAGCGCACGTTGCAAATTAATTTGTTTGCAACAATGAAATTTGATGAAATGTACTGATTTGATTTGATGCATAATAGTTCAGATATTATTATTATTATTATTATTATTATTATTATTATTATTATTATTATTATTATTATTATTATTAATAATAATTTATCTAGTTTCACTCTAACTACGTATAGATTCTAGCTATCGAAGTAGGGTGCTCACCCTTAGAGTGAAAGCTGTTAGACCATGCTCTATGTGAACTCATGTTGAAGAACATCATCCTCATACTTTTTCTCCTAGTTCTAACGCATCCTTCTAAATTTTTATTTCATCAACTCTCTCATAATTGTTCACTTGTGTTTCTCACCTTCGAGGAACGTAATAGTACGGCATTCAAATGTTCATTTCGTTTACTCCTTTTAATTAATAAAAATGTTCCAATTATAAAGGCCCATACGGATCATTAACTAGTTGTTTCGACTGAGCCTTCGGCTCACTGCATCATCAAAGAAAGATACATGAAAATAGACGCGAACCCAAAGAATGCATTGAATATTATTTTTGTTCTGCATCCATGAAAACGGATAATATACTTAGAAAGGAATGTGATAGTTATGTGACATTACGTGAAGATACACCATACAACATAGGTATACCGTTATAACCAATAAATTTTGTCACACTGTTCTTTATTATTTCATAACTATCTTCGGATAATTATTTTGATATATTTTTTCTATTTTGATTTAGATTGTATATCTCTTTGTGTTAGACTACAATAGCATGTTTAATCTCAAAATGCATATATATATATATATATATATATATATTAGGCCTACTATTTATTTTTAAAATGATAATTAATTCACATAAATTTGACTGTGCATGTCTCATGAGGTGATCGAGAACTCATATTGGTGACGAAGAGCTCTAACGGGTGTATTTCTAATATGAGAAGAGTCATATGGATGACTTGTTAGGATCTGTTTTATTTCTCTTTCGGTAAACATATCAAATCTTTAATTGATTTCTTCTTGTTCATGATTCTTTCCTAGATATCTATGTTTATTTATTACACAAAATCCAAACATAACAATTTATTATTAATGCTATCTAAAAGTCTATCTAAAATGCTATCTATATATATATAAGGGTTCGTGATTTCATATGCGGTCTAACCAGATTTTAAAATCTTCACGGTGTGTGGGTATTCTCAGAAAAGGACTTTAGTTATTTGGCTTATCAATTAAATTCCGCTTCTCTTTAATGTTATTATTATTATTATTATTATTATTATTATTATTATTATTATTATTATTATTATTATTATTATTATTATTATTATTATTATTATTATTCCAGAAGAACGTAACTACGTTCAGATTACACGAAACTCTTATTTGCAAATTACATAATAAGTGTAAAGATGAATTCATTTTATTCGAATTGTCTGAATGAAATAATTTTCATTTACAGTTTTTGAATCAAGGTGGATTCAAATAGGAATGTAGGGTGCACTGGAGGTTCTATTTCGATATTCATTATCGCGAGAAAAATGTACGATTTTATCAATCAGTACTGTATTGAACTAAGAATTGTTGCTATTTTAATTTTGTCTCATGCTATGATTTATAGGATTTATGCTGAGATATTTCATCTTCATAAACGAGAAATAATACATAACTAAATTTCAAAATTAGCACTGAAGCATCATCGACATAGGAAAATAATACATTTTATAGTGCACAGACTGTATCTAAACTTTTTTTTTCCGCATACAACTTCCCTTCTCCAAAAAAAATAATTGAGTCCGGCAATCCACATGAAAGTAGAAAGAAATTAACCAGATGCAAGGGAAAATGTTTAAAACACGATGGAGTAACAAAGATTAAATACAAATAGCGTTATGCAAATCGCAATGTGTTATGAGGTTAACTTTATTCTAATATTGTTTATGAATTTTTATGTAATTGATACCGGAAAACAGCTTTGAATTGAGTTTGAAAATTCCTAAAATTGTTAAGATATTTCTTTGGTTTCTTCTCGGAAAAAGTAGGAAAAATAATGTTTTTTTGTTTGATAAAGAGCAAATTTGAGTAAAAGTTTCTATTATAGTCGAGAGTAGCTACAGGTTCATGGACAATCAAAATACATTTTAACTATTCTTTACACAATAAAAATGAAGTAATGAAATTAACGAAACTACCGCTGAACAACTAAAGAGCACTTAGAAAAACATGTTAGAATGAAAAATGTGTCGCGTTTTCGAAGAATCAAGTGAAAACTCGATCTGTCAGTTAACTTTAGGGCAACGATCATTTCCCGCTGAAAGTGTCGATAACCATGTCCCGCTCGCTCTTCAGCAATGAAACATTTACTTACTGGAGTGTTTCCTCCTTCTTCCGGCTGTTTCCAACACACTTACACAATCACGCACTGGCTTCCGGATGAGCCTTTTTTCACTCAACCACGATCCGTGAAACTCTGGAGGCGTGGAGTCTTAGTCACGTGTTAGTAGCCGTCATTCGGACTCTCAGCCAATCAGAGCAAGGCAATAAAGTTTAACTACCTCTTTCAGAGCTTCCCTCCCATCGCCCAACAACACTTCAACAGGACAATTCAATGCGCAGGACCCGCTGCGTCTACATTCAATGCATTATCGCTGGAAACTCGCTTAACTCTCGCCGAAAGAAAAATGATATTGCATTTTTATTCCCGTTTTCTTCTCCTTGTAACACACAGAACAAACAAACACACGCTCTATGATTTATGCCTTCGATCTCGTTAAGAGAAGCGGAATTTATTCGTTCCGGCATTCACATCAGAAGCTGTTTTTCGCTTCTCGCTGAACAACCGTGCGATAATCCAGTTAGCCGCATGAGTGACTTAACTTGAGTGGACACAAACGTGTTTGCTCAACGTTTTATTGCTCATAGAGGAAGCAGTTTTTATATAAATGTGTCTGTGTTATTACCAACGCTAAGATCTCTTGAGACTTTGTTTGAGATACAAGGCAGAAAATGTAAAATTGCTTCCAGGTAATTTTAATTTAGTTCTGATTTCCCTGTAATTATGCAGATGCTGTTTCTGCCTTCTGTATGATTAAAAAAAGAAAGAAAAAAGAGAAAACTATCCTTTGTATTCAATATTTGATTTTTTATGCGCTGAGCTTTACTTCTCACAGAAAGTAAAATTCCATTTTCTCTTTATAGCCACTATCGATTGAAAACTAGACATTGCAAAAGAAACACAAAACGTACATTACAGGAATAATAAACAATATGCAATATGCATATTAAAAATGTTGATGCTATAGTGAATAGTTCTTGCTAGTTTTGTTCTTGAAATGCGGAAGGGACAGGCAAGTGAACACCACCTTACAATATTAGCATACACAAACAGGATTTGAAGCAACATCCTAATCCTATCCTATATATAAAACTATATGAACTGACTAACATAAAATAAAGCGGTACTTCCGGTTGACGTGGAAAGTTGAAATTTGGCATGATTGTAGCTTTTCGGGACTAACCAACAGAAAAATTGCCGAAAGAATATTTTTAAGTTTTAGGGTGTCTAAAGGGGAATGAAGAAATTCTCCACGTTATTTAAATGGGCCGTTTTTTTTTTCTTTTTTTGAATTGGAATAACAACTTGAAATTCGAAACGTTTGTACTTTTTCGTTAGCGTTACTCAAGTAAATCACCAGAAATAAAATTCACCAGAATGGGATGCTTTTATAGAGACCTGAAAAATCTTTCCCATGTTATTTAGAATAGTATATAGATAGAGTCTATATGGGATATCTACACTTCGAAGTGTTTAGGCACTTCCGACAAGATTAGAATTATGAAATTTAGCATGATAGTAGCCTTCCGGGAGTAACTCACAGGAAAAGTTACCAAAAGTGAATATTTTTAGATTTTAGGCCTAAAGGGTTTAAATGAAGGATGAAGAAATTCCCATGTTATTTAAAAGGCATTTTCTTGGGATACAAAATCTTTTCTTTTGGATAGTTGAAATAGGAAAAAAAAACCTTGAAATTCGGTAAAATTGTGGGTCTAAGAGGTGCGAGGCCGTAGGCCGAGCAAATGCAGGGACCTCGGAGCGAACCCCTAGCTGTCCAATTCAGGAACTATTAAGAGCAAATGCTGATTCACTGTTGATGCAAATAATGATACATAAGAGATGCTAGGCCATAGACCGAGCAAATGCGGGAGTCCGGGGGCCAAAGGTTAGTCTTATATACATACCCTACAGTGTATCCGGAAAGTCACGCAACCCAAAGTTTGATTGCACAAATCTTTTGAACCAAGAAATATAAAGACATAAGACTTGAAACAAATGTAAGCGCGTTGTATGTAGATATTTTCGAGACCATGACCAACGTTGGAATTTGTAACATTTTAATGTAGTGAAGAAAGTAAGTACAGAAAGTGAAAGTGTAAAATAAAAAAATGTACAAAATGAAGAAAATCAATATTCAGTTGCAGAAAACTGATTTCCTGTGGGTGAATCCCTGTGTATATGTGCAGTATGCATTAACATGTATCCATTGGTGCGAAAATGTGACAAAGTTGATGCAGTGTTGCCATGCAAAAAGACAATTTAATGCAAGTCCGTAAAATCGGTGTTTTTGGCAGAAACGCGGCCCCTGGCAACACTGTTGTGTTAAAATTACTGCAACAGATGTGTTTTAGGTTAATTAATGATAAGCAACGAGAATTTGCACAAAATTGATAACTTAAGTTTTTATGGCAGCTGCTAGGTGGGTATTTTTTTAACGCAAATTTTTGAACAAAAACTCAAGTTATCAATTATGTGCAAATTTTCATTGCTTATCATTAATTAACCTAAAACACACCTGTTGCAGTAATTTTAACACAACATTGTTGCCAGGAGCCGCGTTTCTGCCAGAAGACACCCATTTTATAGACTTGCATTAAATTGTCTTTTTGCATGGCAACACTGCATCGACTTTGTCACATTTTCGCACCAATGGATAAATGTTGATGCATACTGCACTTATACACAGGGATTAACCCGCAGGAAATCAGTTTTCTGCAACTGAATATTGATTTTGTTCATTTTGAACATTTTTTATTTTACAATTTTACTTTCTGTACTTACTTTCTTCACTACATTAAAATGTTACAAATTCCAACGTTGGTCATGGTCTCGAAAATATCTACATAGAACACGCTTACATTTGTTTCAAGTCTTAAGCCTGTCTCAGACGGGACTGAAGTAAGGCTACGATTCACGATCTAAAACTCACGACCTTACTTAACGATCGTGTGAGAGGTAACTTGCCCTTAGATCAGGTTGAAAATTTCTGCTGTCTTTATTTGGATACTGACTTGGAAGAAATAGAAGCAGTTTCTATTTTCTTCTGGACTTCAATACAACTACCAATCAGAAAGGAGTAGCGCCTGACGACATTCAACTTTATTTCTCGCTGTAATTTCAAAACAATGCTGCCTGGACAAGAGAAATACTAAAAATATTAATAGAATCATATGAAAAATATGAATTTTTAGATAATGTGAAGCACGATTTATATTATTTTAAAAAACTGCAAGAATAAAGATCTTAGAGAAGGTATGCAGTGAATTAAGTAGTGTCCGCCAGAACACAAAAGGTGTGAACAAATGTAATTACATCTTTTAAAAGAATAAAAATACGTTATTTAAGTATGTTGTGCAACTTATATACCAAAAACTGTAAAAAAGCGTGCAGGTTTACTTTTGGCGCACCACTCGAAATAAGAGTTCAAAAATTAGAATTCCTTTACTAATTTCCTTCTTATTGCTTTCTAAATGATTTGTGCTGGGCGACATAAAATGTCCACAATGCATAGTTAAAATTCAAGGGGGTATCATAAGCAATTGTTGAAAAATTATAATTCTTTTACTATTTGCCTATAAATACAGCGTCCGGATGCATGCATAAAAACTACAGCCCAAAAAAAAACACAAAACAACTTGCGCTAGGTAGCCACTAAAAAGCACGAATGCTATCTAACCGAAGCTGGAGGGCCCGATTGTTAGCGAGGGGTGCGTCAGTGAAGGTGGGTATCCGCATATGCGAGGGTAGTGGAAACGAATGAGTTTTGGCAATGATACGAGTTTCAATAGCATTTGTTATGGTTTCATACTAGTAGCGTTTCACTTGTAAACAAAATACAACTTCTGTACACTTGTGCATAAATTCACCGCCGGTGAAAATTAGTTTTTATACAGGCATCTTTCATATGAACTCACTTATTTTATCCGTCGTAAAGCATTTGTAATAATTTTACACTAGTAATTCTATACACATAAACATAAAATTCAGGTGTGGTACGCGAAAAGTAAACCAGCACCAGAAACGGAAACAATGAAAGTTAATTGTCATCAATGTTGTGTGGCTTTCGTGCAATTTTAGGGAACAGTTCTACAATGCTGGCACAATACAGAAAGTCCGGGTGTAGTGCATGAGAGGAGCTCCCGGCGCGGTATAAGTTTACTTTATGGGTTATGTGGACATTTTTTGTGGGCAGTGAGCTGAGCGGATGCACTCAGTACCAATACTAGAAAATTGCTCTTTCTTTATTTTAGCTTTCAGCGCCTGATAACTTTCCTCATTTACATATGCGGACAAGTCATTTGATTTTCAGTTTTACAATCTGGTGGATACGAGGATCTACAGACCTTTTTTTTTCAGCTGATACAGACTCCCTCTTGTTCGTATCTCGCTGCCAAATTTTCGGAGTTACTAATTGCAATAGCGTATGGGATTCTGAATAGTCCACTCTGTTGATTTTTTTTTTTTTTTTTTTTGTAGGAATAGGGATCTTCTGTATGTGGTTCATTATTCACCTTTGAACTGCTTTACTGTGCATTATTGGGGCGAAGAATTTACTCCCTGACCAGCAGCTCCTCTTTACTCTTTCTCTCTCGTTTTTGGGGGGAGGGGAGGGCAGATGTTGTGTCAACAACGGAGCAGATATCAGCGCTACGGCGATTTCATCTTCGGATGAACTCATATTCTGAAATAGATAAACAATAATATTTAGAATTACGACAGTTGATTGCCCTGTGCGTGACACATTCTTCAAGTGTTTTTGTCTGTTTAATACACCGACCACGAGAGGCTCTTTAAGGATCGTCTGAAACCCCTACATCACCTGAGGATAAAAGAAATTGTATGGAAGTTTGAGTTAAGCAACACTGTTAAGTTGTAGCCTGGATTGAGGCCTTAGTTCAGATCCGTGTGAGACGGGCTTTATGTCTTTATCTTTCTTGGTTCAAAAGATTTGTGCAATCAAACTTTGGGTTGCGCGACTTTACGGACACACTGTATAAAGCAAAGGCATATCTATCTTGAGTAGAGATGCAAGAGCTATAAAAAAAAGAACTAAGTTTTTCCTCAAGGCTTTTTGCCTTTGAAATTTTAGTCTTTTTTTAAGATTTCGATTTTAATGAATTAATGACTGTGCATTCTACCATTCTTTTCCTCTTATAAAACGAAATAACATTTAATTACTATATTCTGAAGAAATAATTAAAACAAAAAGTTCAAGAACCAAAGAAAAATCGGTTTCATAAAAGGAAAGAAAAAAGACAAATCAGTCAACACAGTGGATTTTCAAGTTCAAACAAATTGTTCGTAGAGTTTTAAACATTAATTTTCAACGACAAAAGTGTTTTAATAAATATTTTAATAATGTAACTGTTCTGAAAATGTGAGATTTCGTGGAACAACATAATTGTTTACAATTTATATATAAACAAACTTTAGATAGTAACGCTTTAGGAGATAAAGATATATTTTGTGGAGGACATTACAGGGAACAAATGTTTCTATTTACATAGCGTTTATTGAGATCGTTAAAATTCGAGGGGTAGACAGTTAAGAAAAGCAATACCCAAGTGTTCCATCTCAAACATATAGAAGCGATATAACAATACAGAAAGATGTAGTTTTGTCAATAATAAAGCTTTTACCACAGTTATGAACATCATTCCTAGAAGTGCCGTTAATAGCCTTTATTTTGCAAACTAATCTTATAGAACTGATGTTATTCTAGGTTCTACAAAATACAAGAGAAATTTTATACCAAAATCGAAATGGTGTTGTGTCTGTTTCTTGGTTTATGATATCTTTCCCTTGAGTGCCATTTTGAATTTAGGAAGGCTGCAAAACACATATGACAAGGTGTACAAATTACAGGGAGTGGATTAGGTATTTAGGCAACTTGACTGACTCCATGAATAACTTATGTTGGATTGTATAACTTACACTTCTTGGCACCTGAAGAAATGCCAGTTTGAAAACCAAATAAGGTAGCCATCCTTTGACGAAACATTGGATTCATACGTAAGTGAATGTTATATACTAAGGTTACTTTTTAATTTGTAGAATCCACAACAGGAAAACAGAAGTGGTTCTTGACTAAAGAAGTCATAAAAAGTCGAAAAAGTAAAAATTTCCGTTCTTTCCCCTCCAAAATCCGGCTTTTTCTGGGAAGAACCTACATCTCAAAAATGCAGTCTTTTTTTACATATCAAGTCTTGAGTAAAGTTAATATACAAACTTCAAAACAATTTTAAGAATTACAGGTTGCATAAACATTTAGTCGAAAATACTTACGTATTCTTAATCCTTGCTTTAACCTCCTGAGACCGAGGAAAATTCAACTATATGAATTATGCCCATTTTTATGGTAAGTGTTGTATAATTTTAATGCTTACCGCCCTTTGACCAGTAAACGAAAATATTTGATAAACATTTTTACACGCATGCGTAGTAACACCATGTACAGCCATCTCTACACTCGGAATCAACGATTACAACTTAGAACATGAAGGGCCTTATGCAAAGTCGTTTTGACGCGTGATTAGCGTCATACTAAAGAGTTAGACTAATATGTTTCCTGCAGTAGTCGGGCCTTTAGTATGATGCTAATCATACGTCAAAATGACTCTGCATAAAGCGGAAATGGTTTTAAAATATTGAGCTTTATGCAGTCATTCTGGCGCGTGATTAGTGCCATACTAAAGAGTTAGATTAACATATGTTTCCTGCAGCAGTCAGGCCTTTAGTATGGCTCTAATCATAGGTCAAAACAATTCTGCATAAGGCCCATTAATTCTTATTGTTACATTTATCATGTTTATGAAAAAGAAATTGTTCTAAATTGCATAATTATCACTTTTATCTTTTATATATTTTTTCATACATAAATATCATGACTGTTAATGACATACCTGATAACTATATATATTATTAAAACAACATTACACTACAAAATACTACGCTACAATATAATACTCTTTCTTGGAATGTTTCCTCATATTCATTTGTATTTTTGTTCTATTGTTAATAACCACACTTTCATTACTCCTTTACTGCTTTTTGTGAAAGGTGAGGAAGCAGTTTCGAATGGGCTGTACATAGAAGAATACTTGACATTTTATGTATCGCACCCTCGAAAATTGTTTCCGGCCTGGATTTCTGCAACGCGCATAATTCTTGAGATCAACGATTTCTGGACGATGTGCTGCGTCTGCATATCTTGATTGAGAGACTGGTATTGAAATAGGTGTTTCCTTTGACTTCTTTGAAGAAGGTTCTGCTTCATCTGAATCATCTTCTTCGTTTCTGTCATTGCTTGAGTAGATGAATGTTTCAGTCAGACAACCTTGTCACATACGTTCAATAAGTGGTCTCACTTCTCAAAATATGCCCTTTTCTTTCTCCTCCTCAGGAATTTCATCATCTAACATTACTTTCAGTTTAGCTCGGAGGATCCTATAGCGATCACGGGTCATGTTAATAGGATCTTTCGAATAATAGGAACTTTTGGTTTTACTTGCCCAGTACATTGTCATATTTGGATACTGAAAATAAAATAAATACATGATTACAGTTTGTTTTAAATTAATGGAACCACAATCCTCACACTGACGTGAGGCTTCCTGGATCTCATATGAAAATGTGTGAGGTAATGCTGACAATTGCGAAAGAAATGTTTTGGCTATTTTTGAAAAGATTTGATAATGCTACTGATAACAACTATTGTATTTATTTTCCAAGTGACTATTATTTTCCACGCAGTTTAGAATCGAAATGCAAGCGGAGTCCGAGAAGCCGCACTGTGAAGAGTGAACTAAACTATTACAGTTATTTTATTCATGATTAAAAATAAGACATTGCAAAAGATCAGCACTTCTGGCAAGCGGTTGCGTACGCTTTGAAAATAAACCGCTGGGAATTCTTCCTCGTCAATTGCCCTCCAAGTCCCAAAAGCCTGTTGTCCAAAATTCTCTACAATTCTATTATGCATCTATCTCAGTATTCCTCGGAGTCTTTTCACAGTCACCTGTGCCTTCTTCATCTACAATTTCACATGCCAGGTATGGTTATTTCTTGCTAAGTAATTCCAGATTGGTTTCAAGGATGCATAGTAGCTCAGTAGTACGGTGCTTATAAGTTTATGTTATTGGCAAAACAAACGCCATCAAACTACAAGAAAACAAATCTACATAGTATATTTCGAATATTGGATATTTTTTTTGTCTCTATCACAATCTACATGCATGAAAAACGAGTATAGAGACTTCTCTACGCACACACTAATAATGTGCTGCATACCAAGAACTACAAAGGAAATCCGAAATAACACAAGGAATTTACATTATTTCATACATCTACACACAAAGTTTGAACACACAAAATTACATTTAAATAGTAAACAAAATAAATTACCCGCTGACTGCGAGACCTTGACTTCTGTATTGCTGGACGCCATCTTGCCTCCTTCAGAAGTGGATTAGTTCTCGGACTTTTCCTGGCATCTATGAACCAAAGCAGAATTTCAACTGTAGAGAAGTATTTACAACCGGCTTTAACAAAGCGCAACACGAGATCGTTGAGTAAACGAGCATGGAAATAACGTCGTATTTTGTAGAGCCCTCTCTACACCAGGCATCCGGAGGATAATCATGAGATGCCTCACTTTGTTAGTCGCGTTAACTCCCAATAGTCTACATTCACGCTAACAGTTGTCACAACTGCGCTGCGTCCTACCTGATGACAAGAAAGACCGCCAGCGTATGCAGGTAATAGGCGGACCAGAATGAAATTTGACCCATGATACACTGGTCCACCACTCAACTTGACCCATTCTGATCCACCATCCACCAAAACCCATCGTCATCAACTCTGACTCGTGATCCATGCCGTCCTCTCCACTGATTTAAAAAACTCCACTTGTAATAAAACAAGGCTGGGAAATTAATGAGTTTGAATTTTTACGGCCAATCGCTCAAACAACGCTCTGTTACAATACCGGTGAATCTGACCTTCACGATATAAAATGGTAAAGTGTTTGTCATGGGCCGTTTCACGATGAATTTCAATTACCATATATAATTATTTCCTTTTCAATTACAGATACTTTTCAGTGGGAAATAGAATGAAATTTGAAAGTCACAAATCAAGGTAAAGTAAGCCAACGTAAAGGAGAAAAAAAAGGATGTAAAATTAGACTGTGCCTCAAAAGCCAAGTAGTAAGTCCAATTGCTATTATAACAATTACAAATATTAATATTCAAAAATGCCTGAAGTTCTTTTTTTCTCTTAGGCTTATACTTACTTCAGGTAAGTAAATAGAAACAAATGAAAAAGGAAGAAAATCGGAGGCCATAAGGCAGTGTCTAACGTTTCCAGCTAAGATCATCAATATCTATATACTTACATGGTGAACTTCTTTCCAAAGTATTATGAAAACTACTTGCCTCATGCAGTTCAAACTTTCTCCAGATGTTAACCTGCCCCAATACTACATGTTCACTTTTTTATTTTTAAACTAGCTCTTATAGTTCATTAATATTACTTTTTACAAGGAAATGTGACAACGTTGGAAACATAAATGTAAACACAAATTAAAGTATTGGAGAATCAGCAAGATTTCTTTTCCTGCTCGTGGTGGTGCAAATCTATTCACACCATTGTTCCTCACTGATCTTTAAAACGTTGGTAGGGGAGGGAAACAAATTACGAAATGAAATAATATCGTTCATCTAAAAATGCAGAGAGTGCATATCTTCGAAGTTATGTTACTTGATAACCTGATCATATGGTTTGGAAGAAGAAAAGGTTGGGGGAGGTAAGACTGGCCGCTGTCAGAAATGAGACAACTTTATCTACCTACACATCTTTTTACTTATATTTTATAACAAACCTTCTTGTTAAACAGGGTGCACTTTTCCTATTTCCATTTTTGAACCTAAATCTTGATTCTTGCGCGGTGGAAAAAGAGACACGACAGGGGAATGCAAAACTAAAAGCATTATCATTATTTTGCTTTCCAAAATAAGGAATGTAACTTTAAAAAATAAAGGTTTAAAAGAAAAATCTGGGAAGATGGAAGGACAAATCATGGCATTTCGTGCGTATGCGTAATAGTAGTATACAAAATAAATAAATGAATATTACAATGTTTCTGAATGTCTACATCATTTGGACTCGATGTTGGTATTCCAAGGATAAGCAAGTGAAATATTTTTCACTTGATTTTGACTGAAAACCTTTTGAACAAAGAGACGTTTATCCTTGTTTCCCCTACGTAGTTCATAACACTTCATAATTTTAGGGGAAAATATCTGGCAACGTGTATCACTTCTACTCTCCTGTTTCATTTAAAGAACCAAATACCGGTTGGTCGCATACTGGAATTATTATTTTCGGCTGAGGAATCTTATCAAACTCTCAACATGAACCTTGTCGCAAATTGGAATGATCACAAATCGCACGGATTCAATAAAAATATATCCACAGAAAGCTATATTAGTCCATATATACACATTCGTTCTGTCTCGACTCGTATCGTGCGCATCCCTACCCCGTGTTTACTCGACCTACGGCCTCGGGTCTCTTAAATCGTGCATTTGCTCTAAACATTACCTGACTTTGTCCAAACTGGGGCCTGCGCCCCCTGACTCTCGTGTTTACTCGGCCTACGGCCTCGCACCTGTTAAACACACTTTTCGACTATCTAAAAAAAAATAAGATTTTGTATCCCAAGAAAACGCCCATTTAAATAACATGGAAATTTCTTAGACCCCTTCTAGACCCCTTAAAAAGTGAAAATATTAATGTTTGGCAATTTTTCTGTTGGTTAGTCCCAGAAGGCTATAATCATGTCAAATTTCATCATTCTAATCCTGCCGGAAGTGCCTAAACATTTTGAGGTGTAGAAGATGTCCCATATAAATAACATGGGAAAGATTTTTCAATTCCCAATAAAACCACTCTACAGTTGGAAATTTTTACTTTTGGTGATTTACTTATGTAACACTAACGAAAACGTTCAATCATACCGAATTTCAAGTCTTTATTTCCAATTCCAAGTATCTACAACATGAGATCATAAGTCCCAAAAAAGGCCCATTTAAACAAAATGGGGAATTTCTTCATCCTTTCTTTAGACACCCTAAAAATTAAAAATATTCAGTTTTAGAATTTTCCTGTGGCATAGTCTCGGAAAGCTACAATCATGTCAAATTTAACTTTTGTAGATACTTATAGGAAGTGCCCAATAATTTTGGGGTCTAAAAGATGTTTCATATAAACAACATGGGTAAGATTTTTCGCTTACCCATAAAACCACTCTAAAGTTGGAAAATTTTATTTTTAGTGATTTACTTAGGTAACACTAACGATAACGTTCAAGTGTACAGAATTTCAAGTTTTTATTCCAATTTCAAGTACTTAAAACATGAGATTATAGGTCGAAAAAATGCCCATTAAAATAACATGGCGAATTTCTTCATCTTCCCTTTAGACCCCATAAAAATTAAAATATTCACTTTTGAAAATTTTCCTTGGGTTAGTCCTGGAAAGCTACAACCATGCCAAATTTGCGCTTTCCACGTAAACCCTAAGTACCCGTTTATTTTATGTAAAAGAAATTTTGAAATTCGCATATTCTTAATCTGCACGAAAATATATTTGATGAATTATATTTCTTCTACCTGGGTTTATTAAACTTCCAGACTATTTTATGCATAAGTATCGGAAGTCTAATAGAACGGCTTTATCCATTTGTCTGTTAACAGGTATCTGGGCAAAAAGTGACAAGAGATATCGAGAAGGGTTTTCCGGAATCGATTTAGCGTCCTAAGAATAGGTTCAATCTCCTCCGTCAATCTTCTCTATACCTATAAATCATAAATGATAGAGATCGACCACCTACGGGCCATAAATCAAAATCTATAATAGCTAGCGACAAGCAGTTTTATGGAATTGATTCAATGTCTCTAGAAAATATATCACCACCATTCCTATCTCTCTATTGAAAACCAGAACTGGTATAAATTTCTACTATTTCCGGTTTCAATATTGATTTTCATAGAGCAAAAACGATACAATATATCGAAAAGCAGTTCTCTATACATAATAACAGATTAAATCCTTTTTCTCTGTATAAACGTTTGTCAGTTGATGCGACAAATAAGCGAGTTTACTCTACGCTATACAGTTCGAAACTACTTTTATAAGGTGAACACTCCCCTCATTTGAAAGCAACATACATTTTCTGAAACTTTCGTACGTCGTTAGCTCCAATATTTATTATTTATTTATTTGCCATCAACACAATAGGCATAAGCCCAATTATAGTGTTGGTGTATTACATAATACATTTACAATAGTTTTCACCCTTTCGGGATCTCATGGTTCAATTTGTACCATACGGGTGTTTCATGGTACATTGCGTTATAACTCTTCTATTTGAGCTTTTCGTCCGTTTTTTTTTTTTTTTTTGTGTGTGTGTGTGTGGAGTGTGTGTGTGTGTGTGTGTGTGTGTGTGTGTGTGTGTATTTTTCAAGTCCAGAGGCATTGTAGAAGACGTTACGTATGGTTTCACACCTTCCTGCGTCGAGACATAGGAGGTGATGACGTCATATTTTTAAACAATATATTTTCTTTTATTAAGCCTATGTTCATTATTTTTTGGCGGGCTTATTTTTGCACATAGAAGATTGAAATATTGCACAAACATTCAGTGCACCGAGCAGTATTTACCAAAATTTTTTCAGATTTCTGCGTTAGCAGAAGGGGGATCCAGGGTGGCAAAAAGGTAAAAAAAAAAAAAAAAAAAAAAAAAGATATTTTATCCAAAAAATACCTTTCTTCGGGATTTTCCTGCTTCAGATACATGATGGAAACAAGTGAGTCGTACCGTCTGAAAGGCAGTTCTTTTCTGAAGAGAATGATGGCGAACCATGATCATAGAGTAATTAGGGACGTCTCAGGAAATTTTTACAAAATATCCTTCTGTATAGGGGAATATTGGACATTGTCGGTATATATTTTTTTTGGCGGCCTTACGTTTGCACCTAAAAGATTGAAATTGTGCATAAACATTCAGCCCACCTAGTAGTATTTATCAAATTTTTCAGATCTCTGCGTTAAAACAGGGGGGTCCAGAGGGGCAAAAAATGGAAAAAGGGATATTTTAACCCAATAAATCTCTTTCTTCGGGATTTTCCAGCCTCAGATACATGATGGAGTCACGTGAGTGGTACCGTCTGAAAGGCAGTTCTATTCTGAAGAGAACGGTGGGTGAAAAATGATCCTAGGGTAATTAGGGATGTCTCAGGGAATTTTTATCAAAATATACTTCTGTATAGGGGAATATTGGACATTTTCGGTATTTTTTGTGGGCTTATTTTTGCACCTAGAAGGTTGAAATTGTGCACAAACATTCAGTCCACCGAGTAGTATTTAACAGATTTTTCTCAGATTTCTGCGTTAAAACAGGGGGGTCCAGAGGGGCAAAAAGTTGAAAAAAGGGATATTTTTTACCAAAAAACCCTTTCTTCAGGTTTTTTCCGCCTTAGATACATTTTGGAGACATGTGAATGGTACCGCCTGAAAGGCAGTTCTATTCTGAAGAGAATGATTGGCGGATTATAGTCCTAGGGTAAATAGAGATGTCTCAGGAATTTTTTTTACCTGAGATCAGGGTCTTTTGCGGTAATTTGGGGCATTGTGGGGATTCTTGATGAACTTTCTCTTGCCCTTACTATTCAAGTTAGAAACTTGAAATTTGGCACACACATTCAGTCTACCGAGTACTATTTATCAGATTCTTTTGAGATCTCTACGTTCACAAAGAGCAGTTCCAGAGGGGCCCGAAGTGTGAGAAAAAAATCCCACCTAAATTTTCCCTTTAACACCACTTTTCCCTCTCCTGATATATGGTATAGGCATGCAAGTGGTATCATTTCAAAGCCTGCTCTATTCTAAAGAGAATGAGGTATAAACCATGATCCTAGTGTAAATAGTGACGATGCAGTAGCTGCTTGACTGAAAGTCAAAAAAATACCCCCAAAACCCAGGTTCCAGAAAGGGTTAAACATAGAGTTCATATTTTAGATGTGAATTTCTTTGTGTTTGATACATATTTTGTTATAAGTAGTACACATTCTCCAAACTGGTGATTTCAATAATACGTTGGTCCTTGCTATGTTGCAATAGAACAGGCCAGAGTTATTAGTTTTAAGTGTTGGGAGATGAAAATTTAATGCTGATATGAGATCCGTAAAATTAAATTCGTTTTGTACTATTTTATGGAGATGAATGATATCTGTCACATTTCGCCTTTGTTCAAGTGTATGGATACAGAAGTTGTCTATTAATGTTAGATAATTTTTCATAATATGGATAAATTCCAGTTGTCTTGTACAAGTATTTGATAAATTTAGATTGGACCTTTTCCAGTTGGTGTCTGTATTGTTTCGCAATTCATTGAATTTATTGAGATAATTCACTTCTTTATTACATTTGTATTTTTTATGATACCTTGCTTTAGTTTTGATTGTTTTGATAATTTCATTTGTAAACCAGCACGGATAAGCTGTTCTTGAGTTCTTTTTAAGTGGTACGCATTTGTCAAATACACTATAAAATATATAATAGAGATTATCAACTAGGCCATTGGCGTTTTCATATTTCTTTAGGCAGTTCCAGTCAATTGATGAGAATTCAAGATACAATCATAAGAAATTAGTTTTCCTAAAATTATATCCTGATCAGGGTTGAAAAAAACGTTTTTTTAAAAAAAAACGTTTTTAACGTTTAAAACAAGGTACTTTGTTTTAAACAAAAAATGTTTAAAATGTTTATTTTGTTTAAAACAATAATCTAAATAGGCATATATATTACATTTTTACACTCTTAGGTATTGCTTGCCATCTATATTCAACCGCTAGATCAAATTTCGGGAACTTCCCTAATCTCGATCCGCCCAAATGTTCAATTCCGGAGAAAGAAATCAGGTTTTCCCGATCTCCGTTCACAGAATATGTAGTTTAGTTTCTTTGTGTTACGCTCTACTGGTCGTCTGCATAAACTCCCATTGACGCAACTGCTGTGTCATTGCTTTAAACCTCAATGGCTGTCTTAAGCCTCAAATTATGGCTGGAAGATGGTTTTGGTACCAATTTATCCCTGAAAGATGCAGCTTTGCTGGTGTGAATTTTATGTATGTGGGAGGAGGGTAAATATCGTTTGTTTTTCAACAGTTTTTTGGGAGCCATTCCCCCTCTTGGGGGATAGATTCATAAAAATTGTTACGTGAAACAATGAAGTAGGAAGTACACTACATGGTATTATCGTGTATTTGTACTTTTTGCTTATATGGGGGAGCAAGGAGAGGGCAAAGTTAGCCAATTTTTGGAGTTTAAGTTTTTTTTTTTTTTTACGTAAATTACATTTATTTTTACAACAAACATCAGTAGCTCAGTCCTATATTAAGCTAGAAAGATGATTTGGTACCAAAGTATTTTTGAGGGATGAAGCTTTCCGTCAGTTGCATTTTATGTATATAGGGGGTACGTATGTACGGCCGAGAGAGGGAGGATGAAGTTTTTTTTTCATCAATTTTTTTTTCATCAGGTTTTGGCGGGTATTCCTCCCTCCTTTGTGGTACATCCATAAAAATTGGTATGTGAAGCAATGAAGTAGTTCCCTACATGATAGTAACCTATATGTGTACTTGTTGTTTATAGAGGAAGAGGAGGTCAAATTTGGTTAATTTACATTTATTTTCGGGACGGTCCCATATAACACAAGATATATTTCACTGAAGTGGCCTAGAAGCATAATTCTTGTTCGTATACATGATGTGTGCAGCAAAAATGATTTGCATATGGACATGGAACTATACTGAGGGAGGGGAGAGAAGTCTAATTCAATGAATGCTTTTCTGCGCATATTTTTTTAAAAATATTTCCTACATAAAACGAATTCATTACCCAATGGCAGCAATGGCTACCATTTCTTATATTATTGTCACAAGTATGTGGCCTACACATTAGCATCATTTTGTCAGCGTAGGGTGGCTACAAGGGTTGCCAGGGCCCCGCAAAGTCAATATTTTCATATTTTTAATGATTTTTATGTCTGTTCTTTTTCTACGAATACGACGGGAATTTCACGAATGTTACCTCATTGGAATCTGTGGTCTATAAGCTTTCCAATGGTGTATAACTCATGACTGTGATAATTAGGGGGGGTCACCACAGCCTCGAACGTGAGAGTCTACCATTTTGTTAAAATCCCTGGCGGGTGTCTAGAGTTAATTGTGTTGTTATGCCGTAGACACTAATCATTATTAGCTACCCATGTTGCAGATAGAGATGTATCTTGAAAACTGTTTAGTTAAAATGTCATTTGCTCCTTGTAGGCTAGTCACTACTCTTTTCTATGAGTTGTATTGTATTTGTCAGAGCATTTCTTCTAGCTTATGATGTGAGAACTGTCATTATTATGGAAATGATAGTGATCAAAAAATACCCAAGTTTTGAATTTGTGAATTTGGATTTTAGAATAGTGTATAGTGTGTTTAACCTCCGTTATTCCTGGAAATTAAGAAATGTTCAAATACTTCACTTGAATTTCTGTTGGTTTAGTTATACGCACACTGATGTGCAGAATTTCGTTTAGTAATTGCTGTTATAATAAGAATATAACTCTGCTTGTAATTTACTACATGCACAAATCCTGGGTTGTTTGTTAGAAAATTAAATTAGCTTCTTCAATCTGATATTGTAGTTGTTTTAAACATGTCCAACCAGCATCGAAAAAAAAAACACGTTTAAAACAATTTGTTTAAAACGTTTAAAACAAACTGAATAAAACAACAGCCCTCGTTTTAAACATGTCTTAAACACTTGTTTTAAACATTTTGTTTTAAACATATCAATCCTGATCCTGATATATTAGTTTTCTTTTTAATCTTCGCAGTCCCCTGCTGCATCAAGTTTATTGCTAAGGATGGATGGTGTACATCTTCTGGAATTAGTGGACAATATTCCCTATTGACTTCTATATTCATTATATTAGACAAGACCAGATCTAGTGTATGATGATTTTCGTTCGTCACATTATTTAATACAATATGTCTCGTTCGTCACATTATTTAATACAATATGTCTCGTTCGTCACAATATGTCTCTACAGGTAATTATTCACAGAGATGATTATGTAGAATCAATGAAATCTTTAAGATCTACAGAGAGAGAAAACAAACTTTCCTGTTATCTGCTATCAATCTGCATTCCATCGGTTTCTTTATCTCCGGGGACAACCCAAAGTTCGCGCACATGATCTAGCGGGGGACCGAGAATGAAAGAAACCTACGTGGTTAGCCCCTTATCTACTGTTCAGCGTTGTTGCAACATGTAGAGCCATATATTAAACAGCTTTTACATGGAAGAATATTAGTTTTCAATTAGCGCGCTTTAATATTATCCTAGCAAGGAAAAGTCAAAGTGAACATGCAATATTAATACTAACAAACATTTGGACGAATTTTGAAATGTATGAAATAAATAGTTTTCATAATATTTTGGAAAGAAATATGCCATGTTATTACTGTATATACGGAAATCCCAACGCATTCCGAGTTTGGACACAGCCTTAAATGTAAAACGTAGACAAATTCACCACTGTTCAGAAGATGCTGTCTACAATGCACTGAGCAGAGTGAGTCGGTTGGTCTTAGGGATCACAATGAGTCATGGTGGGTCAGTGCGTCAGAGTGGGACATGTGGAAGGTGGTTGTAGTGGGTCACGTCCTGTTGACATACTCACAAATCTTGACCCACTTGACTCACGACAGGGTTCTATCATACTTTTAAGTTAATATCAGGTGTCACTATTGTCTAAGAATAGCCTGAAGCAGTAAGCTAGTTCACAGATACAGACGCACTGTTTCTTAAAGCACGGGAATTTATGTCTCAACGAGAAGTTTCTGTTGATTTTTTGCTTTATAAAATTTAATGAAATACCTTCACTTGTAGGTAACTGGAATAGAATGTACCAAACATTTTTACTTTAACATCTATTGCGACGTTGT
The DNA here is from genome assembly GCF_964235325.1 of Thermobia domestica. Classification (NCBI taxonomy): domain Eukaryota; kingdom Metazoa; phylum Arthropoda; class Insecta; order Zygentoma; family Lepismatidae; genus Thermobia; species Thermobia domestica. The sequence goes on along the minus strand of NC_137465.1, from coordinate 72,645,047 downwards.
ACACATCGATATAAGAGTGGAAAATAACTGTCATAATTGGAGTATGAACAATGAATTTGAAATACCTAGTTATTAAAAAAACGTAAGTTTAAGATATGTTTTCTAATGAACGGCCAATAGATAGAGGCACATACCATACATCACTGGGTAACGAGAGGTTCATTTTAAATCCCCATCTACTAGTTTCGTTCAATGCCTATAGCGGCGCTGTGATCTGTGTGCCTGAAACTCAATCTATTCATTAGAAATAAATAATATTTTAAATCTTCTCCTTCTTGAATAACCATATATATATATATATATATATATATATATATATATATATATATATATATATATATATATATATATATATATATATATATATATATATATATATATATATATAGAGAGAGAGAGAGAGAGAGAGAGAGAGAGGAAAGGAGCAAGAGTAAGCAAATTTCAATTAAAGTATATATCTTGGTAAAAAATAGTTACATCGGAGACCTTCACATCAAACACAAAACTTCTACTCTGCTTTACGAAATGTGAACTCAACTTTTATATACCTCTGTCCTTGGAGAAACTAGAACGCATAAAATGAAAGCATTCAAATTTGTACTCTTGCCCCAGTATGTGGGGCAAGAGTACGAAATCAAAGGGGCAAGAATACACACTCAAAGGAGCATTTACAATTGTAACAGATGAAGATGCCCACTCCTTCATATGATGTTCATTGTTCATGCCATCATTCACTGCATCTTCTGTTGAGGGATCGCTGAAGATGATATTGCACAATGGACACCCTTACACTACTTTCTCATTGACCTGAGGAGTTGTCTTTTGTTGTAGTTTTCCTGGTGCATGTTGAGTTTTGCCTTTGCTCTTTGGAGGGTGCCTTTCAGAAATAAGTTCTGTTTGAAAGGAGAGGATCTCAGAATCTCAGATTGACCTCGAGAAGATCGAGATTTATTGGTTATGGCTTGGTGGCAGACGAAGGAGGACTGACAACCACCAGAGGAGTGTATGATGTGGACGGTACGCATGGACTGCTGCTTACTTCCAGTGAAGATCCAGCTTTACTGGTTGAAGGTTTGTAAACAGACGAACGAGTAACCAACAGGAGAGTGTTTGATGTGGACAGCGCACATGAGCTTCTGCTTGCTTCTAGTGAGAATCTTGCGTTATTGGCTGAAGGTTTGGTAGATGGAGGTGAACAAGCAACCAGCAAATGAGTGTTTGAAGTGGACAGTCTGCATGAGCTCTTGCTTGCTTCTAGTAAGGATCTAGCGTTACTGATTGAAGATTTGGGAACAGATGGAAAAGAACGAGCAACCAGCAGAGGAGTGTTTGAAATGGATAGTCAACACGAGCTCCTGCTTTCTTTTAGTGAGGGTCCAGCATTACTGGCTGAAGATTTGGTAGCAGATGGAGAAGAAGGAGCAACTGGCAGAGGAGAAGCTCATTCTTTGCTTCAGGAATGCTTTCACCATCAGAGTTGGCTTTTACATTTACGACATTCACAGTAGAAGGAAGAAAATCTTCAGTGATCACATCTGGATTCAGTGGGACAATTCCGCATTCTTGAAAGCATAGCACTGCATTACCAATGGTTGCACCTTTGTAATAAGCCTCAGTGAACAAAGTCGCCACTTGGAATTGTGCAGTTGGGCGGGATGGATAATTCACCATCCATTTATAACACGCTGTTGAATACCAGGATTTCAGTGTAACAGAAAAGGAGCGATTTAATGATTGCTACTTATGGCTGGTATGGGGTGGTAAACTTAACATATAAGTAACAATATCTTTTACATGTCCGGATTTGATCACATATGTTGGTGTAAATGATGCAACCATTCTACGAGAAGTTGTGAGTTGATGAAACCGGAATCAGATATTATTCTCACAGACCCTGACGGCGCTCCATCGAGTAACTCCTATTTCATTCGATCTCTGGGAAATATCAACGCATGTGGAATAAAAGAACCAGATGCACTCAATCAGAAAACAGCTGTATCGGTAACTCCATGATCACTAGGCACAATTTTATTCACAATTGGTTCTCCTTTCGCCAACAACGCCTTTGGAACTTTATGAGGAACTGTATTTATGGCAGTTTCGTCCATATTATAGATATCCTGTGGAGGGAAATCATTTTCTCTTACAAGGTCCTGTAGACAATTAGAAAAGCGTTGTGCTCGCTAAAACCACGACCTCTTCCCAGACCAGTGTTTGAAGGCTGTAAGCAATAGTTGGAAGTCTAGACGGAAAGACTCTATCCAACTCTTCCAGCCATTCGACAGATGGCTAAAGCGATGGAACAACTGGTTATGTTTAGCAAAATCGTACGCCACTCTTCTTAGATCTTTCAAAGTTAATCCATAGAAGAGTTGATCCAGTAATGCAATATATTCCACTAATTCGTTCTCCATTCCTTGGTAAATACTGCCTTTATTGTGCCCAAAGACGGTGCAGGTTCTTCTTGTAGAAGATAAAAGAAAGAAAATTCCTTAATTCTCCTTATATCAGTAATGAGAATGCATAAGATACAAAAATCAGATAATATTTAGAAAAATTATAAAAATAGTTTTCAACGTCAGCATATTTCATCAGTTTCTTATAGTAAAGAATGCTTATTAATTACGAGGGTAACATTGAAGTGAAGCTCCTCTTGCTCTCGCCCCCTTCCACTGTCATTCTTGCTTCTGTAAACTCTTGTTCTGTAAGAAGCCGCCTGTGTGTTTTCCACTGACATGTGCGCACCAGGATCTGAAAAAAAAAAATAGTTTTATTTTACACCGTAAAAGACACATTCTAAATGGACAAGTTTATAAGACCATCTGATAAGCAATCGTAGGTAACCTGTCGTGTCCATAATGAAAATATATGTAGGGTCTATTAATTTTACACTATGGTGATGCATTACTGAACGGGGGAGTTACGATTGCTCAGAAGATGTTCTCCCAAACTTCCCCAATGTTTCTGCCGTCAAACGTTACGTATATTCATTTTACTCACTTCAGGCTAGGTAAAGTTAGGTGAGTTTGCTTTAAATATTGTTATGTAATAACAATTTGTCCCTCGTACATAAGAAAATATCAGTATTCTTCAGAATTCTTAACGTTATAGGGTACATATGGGAACCAGCATTCTTAACAGTTGTGATCACTGCCTGTTACAAAGGAATCTACATTCTTTTTTGATTGTTAGATCTCAATCAAATTGGATTTTTTTCCATAGAAAAGAAGGGGCAAGAGTACGCATGCGTATACTTGTCCCGTCAGTATCTGCATACCCTTACTTCCTAACTAGACAATGGACTTTCCCGTGATGTTGCACAGCCAACTGTTGGAAGAAAGTCAATTTATTCCATCCTGTCAAACAATGAATATCTTAGAAACTAACGCTTTACAGTACTTTGAAATCGTTAGTACTTATGTCCCAATATTATATCAACCTATTAGAAAAACATAAATACTTACCTAGATAGCTTGTAGTTTTCCGCAACACACTCAAACTTGTTTATGTTCTAGACGCCATTAATATCAAACTCCACGTGACGCACAATTGTCATACGCGAATATATTCCCCTGTTTTTAGGGAATCGTACCTTTGTCCATACGTACTCTAGCCCCTGTACTCTCTCTTTCTATTGTATGTCTTCCAATGTGTTTGATAGGCTAATCACAAGAATAATTCATTTGATTCTCTTTATATCTATTTTCTTTTTCTGTCATTTCATTCATCACATGAGCTTGAATTGGTTGTTCTGTTAACCTTTGTACTTCCTTGCTTTGTTACGTGGTTGTCTCAATATCTTGAACTAATTCTTGTTGTGTTCCGAGTGCATACCATTGACGCTACCGACTGTATGATATTCTTCCTAAGTTTCTTAATTTTCAAATTTTAGCGACTTACAAAGTTTATCTTGTTCAATTTCTTCGCAAATTTCACTGCACTGATTTTCATTGGTTTCTTTCCTCGACGCTATTGACATTATTACACTTTTTGGTTTCGCTAAATTTGTGCCAGATAAATCCAAACTCTAACCTAACCTAACCTAATGTAATGTAACAAAACCTTCGAACACTTACTCTTCTCCCCAAATGGACTTACAACCTTTTTTCCAATGACAATTTACGTTGAATATATCTGACCACTTTATCTGGATACATCCCGATAGACATTAGATAACCAATAGACATTACTTAACAGACATATACACAACAAAGTAAACTTACTTCCAAACAGATTGATTAGTTAATTTAGTCCCCACTGTGTACCTTTTCAACCAACTGGTCCAATGTAGTAATATTAAAGTATCACCACTTCTTTATTTCAACTTTCGGCGTAGTCACTTTGGCTTGAATTTCTGATGGACGTGGGCAACAACTTGGATCATAAAAGCATACCACAAACGTTGTATCGACTCAAACTCGGGATTATCACTTACTACGTGAGATCAAGTTGTTTGTTTTAATTCTTGTTTTAATCAATTGGTAATTGTGTAGCAGGAAATTGTTAATGTTCAACACACATCTATTTCTCAACCAACTTGTTCACGCTATCTTTCCCTTATGAATACCCAGAAGTCAGTTCGATACACATGATAATTGTCACTTAATATTAAGAAAACCAAATTAGTAATGATTTGGTTGGTATTACAACATTAACAATTGATTTTTTCTGACGAAATAATATAAGTATTAATGACTAAACATATCGGGTATAAATGATCAAATATTTGGTTTAAAAAAAAAAACAAATAAATTAACCATTTGACCTCACCAAATAAATATAATAATCTGACCAAGTCCTTTTTATCAATGTGATAAAGCGTTCACCTCTGGTACGAGTTGTCCCTAAATCAATACCAGCTCGCGCCGAGTGGGATTTGTGATGGACAAGTACCAAGTGTGCAAGTTTTCTCGGGCTCTCCCATTTCCTTCCACTTTATTCATTCCGTCATTCCACTCATTCCCATCATCATAGTCTCCTTTAGTGTACACTGCATAACTGTGTGACGTAAAATTTAAAGATTTCATTTCATTTCAGAAGTGAAAGCACGTATTGAATGAGATCGTCTTAATGCAATGACAGCAGAGAAGAATCATTGCCTTGGTTTTGTAACTGCTTTTCGGATCTGCCCCACTGCTATCCGACCAACGAGTACTTTCAGGAGACCTGAACTTACCTGGTTAAGACATCAAAAGACAGTTCCATAAAGGGATTACAGAACTTTTTCCGGATCGCCCTCCGGTCTTAAGAATAAGATAAGCATCAAGCACCGAATCTCGGAAATCTTGTCTTGAATATCTTGTTCGAATATCTTGTCTCGAAATCCTCAAGGACATACAGATGATCGCTCAGATCACGACACACAAAAATATCATCCATACATGCAATAAAAATACATTAAATAAAATACTATGCTTATTTTATTAAGAGCACTATGTGTAAAAACATATGAAGAAGAAAAACAATCACAACACTAAACACTGATATAGACGTAAACACTTAACTATTTCCATTAATATAAAACTACACTTCACATTTCATGACGTTTAGCCCTTTACTTTTGTATCACATATGTGTTGATGAAATATTATATTTGGGAGTTCACCACACCTTTCTCACACCACTAAATAATGCACGTGGGGTTAACACTGTGGAGTAACACTAAAGTAATTCTATGACGTAAGTTCCTAGCTGCTGCGAGAAGAATCCCTAAAAAGTTGACGGTAGTATAAAACAGAACAAATACAGGTAATCGCACTGTATTATTAGGACATTAATGGGCACATTAACTAATCATACGCACAGGTTCTGCGGACCCAGGACTTCACTAAACGGGAGCAAGCCGCAATACTAGTCCTTGAGCGGTCACTAGACGTATGCTCTTTAATTTAATTCTATGGCGAATTCCACGAACATGTTCGCTAAATCGACACGTGGAGCAAACTCCTAAAGTTGAGGTGTTCCAGTTGTAAGCTGGATTGACCAACTGGTCAATGTTCGCAGTTCATTTTGAAATGTAATTAGGTTAAGCCACCTGTATGCATATGCAAATTGAATGTTAAAACCATTTGCGTTAATTCACAGTTCACTGGCCACAATGTAGGAGGAGGGGGTGTAGTTTGAACGTGAGAACGTAGAGATAAAATCGGACTGAGCGATATAGTTGGCGCCGGTGATTCGCTCAAACACCTGGTCTGCTCTGGCCTGCCGCAGTATGTCCATAAAGAACACTGGCCGACGTCAGTTTAGTTACAGAAAGGAAAACCTCTGATCCTGATTAATTTTAGGATGCTGAATTCGAAATTGATAGCTTTTTTTTTCTACATTAGCTCGTATTTTGGCGTTATGCATTGTTGCCAATTTTGCCATTTTGTAGGGACGGCTTCAGTTGTCATCGAAGTAACCGGTCTGACAATGCTATTTGAGTAAGAAATAAATTAGATTTCACTCAGTTGGCGACAGATAGGACCCCCCTTGTTGTCATATATATATATATATATATATATATATATATATATATATATATATATATATATAACAATAAATAACGGGAGGACGGGGATGTTCCTCTCCGTCCTTTGTTTGTTTGTTTTTAGACCACTGAAACCATTTTAAAAAATAGGGTCTATGTGGCAACAATGAGCGGCACGATGAAGCGGGCGAAAAAAGGACCGACTGCGAAGTTATTGCGTGGATCAGTCTTGCTCTTATGCATTGCAGTAAGTAATCTCTCAAGTGTATATTTTGTCGGGAGAATTGACTTGGAATTTTTACGTCAGTAACTTCAGTTTTATTTTACCGTATTTCTAGAACTGTTTGTCTGTGTTTTCAGTATTTTTTTAGTGATTTCATGGGATAAGTGGTTGTGCTGTTAAACTAAGTTTCTCTTTCCTGTGCAAAATGTCAAGTTCTTCCCGCAGAGGATGTAAAAACTCACCGGACAGATTTTGTTATATCTGTGGCGTATTTATGGTTAAGTCGCAGATTGGATCGATAAATGATGACGTTAGGAAACCATATTCTTTTTATTTTGGCTGCAAGATCGGTGATCAAGATAAAAGCTGGGCCCCTCATGTGTGTTGTTTGATGTGTTATGCGACTCTGATTGCCTGGTTTAAAGGAACCAAGCGAAGGATGCCTTTTGCTGTTCCGATGATATGGAGAGAACCCCGGAATCATTAAGATGATTGCTATTTCTGTATGACGAATACAGCAGGAAGTAACAAGAAGAAACACGTGCCATCGAATACCCAAACTTGCAATCCGCGATCAGACCAGTGCCCCATGGAGAAAATTTACCTGTACCTACTCCTCCGAAAGATTAGGAAACTATCAAAAATTACAGCTCCTACAGGAAGCGATGAGGACACCAACTCAATATCTGCAGATGAAGATCCGAGAGACAGTTCTTTCCACGTAAAAGATGAGCCTTACTTCATCCTACAACATGAGTTGAATGATTTAGTGAGAGAGTTACAACTTTCGAAAGAGAAAGCTCAACTTTTGGGTGCTAGACTCAAAGAGTGGAATTTACTGGCTCCTGGAACTACTTACACTCACTACAGGAAAACGATCGAGCCCTTTGCAGAATACAACAGAATGGAAGGTTCCCTTTGTGTATGCACGGACATCAATGGTCTGATAAATGAATTAGAAATTCAACATGATCCACCCGATTGGCGTATTTTTATAGATTCGTCTAAGTACAGTCTGAAAGCAGTTTATTTCATAATGGAAATAAGCTGCCGTCTATTTTTGTGGCACACTCTGTTTCGGTGAAAGAGACTTAAGAGAATGTCGCACTCATTTTAATCGTATTAACTACAAAGAATATGGTTGGCAAATTTGCGGAGATTTGAAAATTATTGCAATATTACTTGGTCTGAAAAGTGGATTTACAAAGTACTGTTTTTTTTGTGTGTGTGTGTGTGTATGTATGTCTTTGGGACCCAAGGGCAGAGGAAAACATTTTTCACAAAAAGAGTGGCCCCCAGAGAGACATTTAAGCCCGGTACCAACAGTGTCAAGTATGAGCCTCTGATCGATCCAGCCAAGGTGCTGCTTCAACCTCTATATATTAAGTTGGGCCTCATGAAGAATTTCGTAAAAGCTATGGACAAAGAAGGTGAAGGATTTAAGTATCTTAGACAGTGTTTTCCAAAACTAAGTGATGGTAAATTAAAAGAAAGAGTTTTCACAGGACCTGATATTCGCAAACTTATCCATGACGAATTGTTTGAACAGAGTTTAAACGACAAAGAGTTAAATGCCTGACGTGCTTTTGTTCAAGTTGTAAAAGGTTTTTTGGACAAAACTAAAGCTCAAAATTACGAGGCTCTGGTGCAGCAACTTCTGGTCGCATATGAAGCTCTGGGATGTCGCATGTCTTTGAAAATCCACTTTCTGTACTCCTACCTCAACTTATTTCCAGAAAAACTTACAGATGTAAGCGACGAAATGGGAGAACGGTTTCACCAGGATATAAGAACGACGGAAACTCGATATCAAGGACAATGGAACTCTGCAATGATGGGGGACTATTGCTGGTCGGTGAAGAGAGAGGACCCCTACATTTCATAAAAGAAAAAAGTAAAGCAGATGGTGTTATTTGCAGCTCTAAACATTAGACTTTACAAATTACTCTGTTTATGTAAATGCTAATAGGCATAGACTAACATAATATATATACTTTTTAGTGCTAGTACACAAACAGAATATATAGTTTTCTTTAACTGGTTTGATTTAAAAAAAATTAATTTTAAGAATTTTTAAAACTGAATGTCGTTCTTGAACAACTGTCGAAATGAAGTTGGTTCCCTTTCGGCACGCAAACAGCTCATTGGCCGGTACACTTCATGATATCTCATTTTCCCTATTATGGTAAATCTGTCAACTATGCGTTACACAAAAATGCGAGCTAATGTAGTAAAATGGATATCATATGCATATTCAGGGACCTAAACTTAGTCAGAATCAGTGAGTTTTGTTTCTGTAACTTTTCAAAAGCTTAAAAACGTCGGCCTGTGTGAAGAAAACAATTCAGTTCCCAATAACTATAGAACGTAGTCTTTGCATATTAATGAGTAAGGAAGAAACACTGAGGATCCAAGTAGTAGAAATATGATTATCATATATATAGCTCAGATAATGAATGTTATCTTTGTTACTCACTAAAATTCTCTCACAGTGAAAAACCTTTCACACATATGTACGAGTGAACGATGAAAGACTCTTTTGTTCTTGATTCGTGGGAAAGAAATTGAATTATTAGCAGTTCCCATCGAAGAAAGAAATTATTTACGTCGCAGAAATAAAATATAAATTGAAGAATGATTTCTGTCTTTCCAAAATATACATAGCTTCCACAAAAATTACTTATATAACCTGGTGACGGTTATAGTTTCTCTACCATGCCTTATCCCGCATATAGTCCAGATCTGGGCTATCAGATTTTTCGTCATTTTCAGAGATTGAAAGAACACCTGAGAGGACTTCATTTTGATTCTGAAGGTGCAGTGAAGCAGGAAGTCAGTGTGTAGTTCTGTTGAGAAGATGAACAATTTTACAGTGATGGGATTATAAAACTGGTCACACGATGGCAGAGGTTTGTTGATCACCAGAGTGATTATGTTGAAAAATAATTATTGTGCTATATAGATTAAAGTTCTAGTGATGTATGTGCGGTCATTATACACCGACAAGTTAAACCATTTTCACATAAAAAAAGAGGTATTTCTTTTCAACGTGTCTCGTATCTACTCCAGCTGCATTCTCATTTCTTATGTTTTGAAGCGTCTGTTCTAATTTGTTCCTTAGAAACGTATCTTAAATTTTGTATTTTTGATCCTCAACATGTAGACTACTAGGTCTGTTTCTACGATCACATTCTATTATCCTAACGCATCTTTCATGGCACTCCATCTTTTCATTCTCGTTTCCCAGTGTAGTATTCTCTATACTTATAGGTATTTGATAGGTATTTGAGTGAAGCAGTAGTACGATAAATCTCAGTAGTAGACCAGTAAATTTAGTAGCAGTTCTGTATCTTCTAATAATAATTTTGTAATTTTAACAGTAGTTCGGTAAATTTTAGTAGTAGTTATAGTGCTTTTGAAATTAGAGAAGGAAACTCCGACAGAAAATCCTGGTTCTCTATTGTAGGTTGAGAGTAGACGTCAGGTTGGCAACCGGTTGTAAAACAAATGCCAAATCAAATCTGACTCAATTGAAGTTAATAATTACACAGGTCTGAAAATGTTTTGTTAAATACATAACGTTGACTGTTTCTTAATTATTTCGATGAGCTGCTTCTGAATCCATTCTCAGATTTCGACTATGAACCTTCATTTTTCCTTGTAAGAGACCGCCTCCACCCATATTTGTTCTCAATTAGGTTTTAAGGGTTAATCAAGTAACTTATTATTTCATTCCGTCACGGTACTATACGATCGTATTGGGATTTAAATGAAATTTTTGTTAAAGAGATAATATAAAAAATACCGTTTTCCAGATATAATGACCTACAAGGTAATTCTATTAAAATTTCTTTCCACGAAGAGGTGTGAGAATCGTTTCGTTGTGGATTTATTCTTTTATCTCAAAACTTACAACTTGCAGTGGAACACTAAAAATGAAACAATGTTCAAACATTTTTATAACAGCTTTTGTGGAGGAAATGAGTCAAGAAGTGTTAATAAATTGTTCTGGACGTATTTAAATAGCGTTTAAATAGCGAAAATAGTGTTCTTGAAACTCTAGAAAGACGAATGTAAGACATCACTTCTTGTCGAACACTACAAGTAAAATTAAAATATTTTGTAATAACCTAGAACAATTACTAAACAGGATTCATCGCAAGCGATTGAAGGAATTATTTAGGAACTAATATAAGTTAAATCTAAATATTCATTTTTACAGTCCTCGTGTACCGGCGAAACAAACTGTATAAAGGAAATTGGGGTATGGAGGCATTCTTTAAAATACTAATTAAGCATTCGTGTTACCGGCATAATTCTCAAAACGTTGTTCCAATGGGATACATTTAAAACATTTTCTTCTGGTCGAAAACTTTGAGAATAAAGTTATATATATTACACTTTTGAAGGAATATAATAGTTGGACATATCTGGGTCATACTTGAAAAATAGTTACGATAACGCTACTGCAAATTCCGTTAGACCCTGCCAGCTTATGAAGCACACATTAGGTAGGCTTGGGTTACTTTACTTTAGATAAAAATAGATTAGGTTAGTTCACATTAGTTTAATTTAGATTAGATTAATTAGATTAAATAAAGTTCTTTCTCGTTGAACATCACATAAGTAATCGCACCAGAAGTTAACGAATTAACGGGATTTAACCCATAACTTTATTTTGGCCTAAAATAAGATTATATAAAGAGTATACAGATGGTAATTTATGTTGCAGGATGGTAATTTATTGTATTCAAACTCGTGAGCCCGGTTCTCGGGCTCAATCAATCTCGACCTAAATAATTGAGCGAGCGAGCATATTTGAACGTGAAAGTACTACGTAGTAATCTGTGTCTCCACTAACCTTCACAAACACCGATCAGCATCCGTTCAGAAAACTTTGTGCAAGTAACATCGTCTATCGTTAGCAGAACGTTTGTATTGTAGCAAACGCCTGTTCTTCCAATTTTTCTTCGTGTGTAACATATCAAAATATTATATATATATATATATATATATATATATATATATATATATATATATATATATATATATATATATATATATATTGCGAGTGTATTTAGTTGTCGCTGGAGGCAAGAAGATTCAGTCGTAGAGCGCCAATTAAGTTTGTAGCGGAAAACATTGTGTCCGTAGGCTTTCTCAGGATTATCTCCTTTCTTCCCACATTCCCATTCTACCAATTCTTAAGTCAACATTCACTTGCCTTAATCACGCGTCTTTCTTAATCTAAAGAGTGTAATTGTGGATGTTAAACTGAAAGATATCATTTCATTTAGTGGTTGTTGTATGACGAACTTCTCGCCAGGGAAGAGTCAGGATGGGGCACGGCGAAGAGGAGGAAGATGATGATGATGACTTTCCTTCACCCCAGACTTCCAAACCATACCTGATAACACAAGCTGAGTTGAATGACCTAGTTCGGGACTTGGATTTACCTAAAACAAAGGAGCAACTGCTCGGTTCAAGACTTCAACAATGGAACCTTATGGAAAGTGGGATAAAAGTGTCACAGTACAGAAAGATAAAATCGGCCATTGCAAAGTGGTATGAAATAGACGGTGATTTAGTGTATACTATGGATGGGCACGAGCGAGTTCGAGCGAGTTTTCTTTGAAACTCGACTCTACTCGAAACAGACATCTTTGAGCTCGACTCGAGAACTCGGCTCGAAAAATCTCCCCCAACTCGACTCGAATTTGGGTCGAGTTTCGAGTCGAGTCGAGCCGAAACGAGCCAAATCGAGCCATACCCTGTGTGGAGTTTCAAATCCTCTGTTCAAGTGTCCTACATAGACACTATAATTATAATCAATGATACTATTACTACTATTGATTATTATTATTATTATTATTATTATTATTATTATTATTATTATTATTATTACTACCACTAGTAGTAGTAGTAGTAGTAATATTATTATTATCGACCTCGGTAGTCGTGAAGACTAGGAGGCAAGGACATCGTTCAGGAGGCTCCGGGTTGTTCCGGATTTATATTTCGGAGGAGCATCAGACCAGTTGCCAGACGGGGTCAAGGGGTGAGTCCTCCTTCAAGGTTAATTGACCCCCTGGAACTGTAAGTGGTGATAACCTGTGTTTGAGAATTTAATTAAAACATGAATTTCATGAATTTGCTATAGAAACTAATTTTGCCTTCAGGATTACTTTACGTCATACAGGTATATCCAAAACTAAGCAAATCCTTGAATTGCTTTTAACATCCCTTTCAGCGGCGATGCTATATGAGATACTGATTAACATGGAATCCGAACCACATGAGCTCCCGCCGGGAATCGAACCCACGTCTCCCACGCCAAAGGCGTGTACGCTAATCGCTTAGCCACAAAGGAGCTCCGAAGCAAATTTGTATGTAGTTTTAATTACTATACAGAGAGTAGTAAAAAGAACATACAAAGAAACAAAGATCACACGCAAATTCAATGTCCACCCTCCACAGAGCTGACGTCATCTTTAAAAGCGATGTGACAGATACAAAACGGAATTGATTTAAATTTAATTACAGCAAACTGACATCTTGGCTTATGCTGTTGGAAAGAGATGAGGAAAGTTAGCTGCCAGGTCAGGGCTATTTTAATATAGGTACCATCTCGATATAGCCTCGTAGATGAAAACAGTGTACCGTCATTTTCCTATGTCAAATGAATAGTGTCAGGAGAAAGTACTGGTACCAGAAATAAGGGTCCTATGATCGACGTGTTCCGTATGCCAAACCACACCATGATATGAGAAGGGGCCCTCTTGCAAGGTTTGATCGCATGTGAGTTTGTATGCCACCAATATCGAATGTTCTGGCGATTCACTTCCCCATCCAAATAAAAGTTTGCCTCGTCTGTGAAGAGAATGCTGGCTGGGAAATGCTGATCTCGGTCATATTGAAACAAAGCCCAATTTGCGAATTCCATGTGCCGGTCTGGATCATCCTCTGAAAGGTTGTAAACAAGCTGTAGCTTGAAGGGATGCCACTTGTACGTATGGAGAATCCTCATCACGGAAGCACGTGGTACGTGTCTTTCGGGGTGGCGCGAGTTGAAGTCCTGGGCAATCACACGACTGCTTCTTTCCCCAGACATTAGGATGATCTCAAATATTTCCTGCTTTGTGAGTGTCATTTCGTCTACCTGCAACGAAAAGAAAACCTGTCAAATTTGGGGCATCACGTCTTTCTTGCAGCGTTAGTGCTATGTCTCTGTCCCTGTAAGGAAACTGAAAACCGTCAACTTTGGGGCGTCATAACTTTGGAACGGAACATGATAACACATTTCTGCTTGCAGGACTGCATTCCCCTGCCAAAAAAAAAAAAAAAACAAAAAAACAAAAAAAAAACAGTGTTAATTGATGTATCACATGTCTACCTTCCCATTAAAAAATAACCTGGATCCAGGATGGCAAAGATGGCCACCATTCTCCACACCTGCATCAATCGGTAGCTCCTTTACCCAAGTCCTCCCTCCGCTAGTCAGATTTGCTTTAATCATGTTTTTTTTTTTTAAATAATCCACTGTACTAAAACCACCCTGTAGAAAAAATACAAAAGTTTCGTTGTTGACGAGAATCAGAAAATAAACTACCATCACTCCCAGAAATAGAAACACGTGTATTGTAAGTTCAGAGCCACCATGGCACATTCATCCATCCAAACCCTAACAGCACAATTACATAGCAGGCATATGCCTATCATGTTCCCTCAGGTACCGTACTTGGGAATGTGTCCAGTATGTGCCTTATATACTTCTGAGAAAGAAATCACATGGATAGCAAGTGATAGTCACAGTCTATGTCAGCCCCATGGCACATGACTGACATGTACCTGAGGAACGTGTCTAATGTGTTCTAGATATGTTTCGCATGCCGTAAGCGTCAATGAACCACAAAATTACTCCCCCAAAATATGTTAAATCGCCTATATGCGTAATATGTTTATATTAAGATGAGTCTAAACAACACTTTAAACAAGTAAAAAAAATATGTAGGATTACAATAGAGTGGGCACGAACCACCAACTTTTGAATTACTAGCCGCGTGCTCTCCCGATTTGGCCACAGAGGCGAAGAAGACGACGTCGTTTGTAGAGGGATAAATTACTGAAGTCTTTTGCATTCGGCTAATCAGAGTGCTCCTTTAACAGCATATATTAGACTATAACCGTTGGGGAACAGATGAAATCTGCTCGCCATATAATTTTATAACAAATTGACGGGTGTCTATATACTTCATTTCATGGTTCTTCCATATTCACTTTCAAGTGATCGGCGACAGTTGCCATCTAATAAAGTTGATGCGTTTATTGCTTCTAGTACACAATCGCTTAGAAAAAGAAGCAACAAATGCATCAAATGTGGGAGACGAATTTAGAACACCTAAATGGCGAATGCCTAGCGCATCTTGTGCTGTTAGGGTATCTGAAACAATATGTACCTAAAGGACGTACCTAGAACATGACAGATATATGTTCCAAGTGACGACATAATAGCAAATGACTGTTAGAGTGCCAGGTATATAAATGCTATATTTGTGGTACATAGTTGCAAATATTAATTAGGTGTAACAAGTACCTAAAACTGTAGGTAGCTGAAGTACATACTTAGCACATGAATATCATATGTGCCAAGTAACGGGTACCTAAAAAGTAGCTCGGACACCTAAATGGCACATGCCTAGCACATCTTGTGTTGTTAGGGATGCGACAACGCATTTTTTCTTTTCTTTTCTTGACCTTCCGAAAAAGATATCTCATTAAATTTAAACCATATTTTTTCGTAGTGCTTCTAATAGCAAATGACAAATCTCTCTCAGCACCGATGAACCAAATGACATCAAGTGCATTTTTCACATCTCAAGAGACGGATGCAGCAATACAAACGGGTATGTGTTAGCACTACTGACTATTAAACCTAGGCTCTGTTTACACTGCTAAAATATGAGTAGTGCACTTGGTGCCATCGGAGCACTAATCAGTGTTGAGCTTGACTTGCCCAAATTCAAAGATCAACCTCCATACAGGCCTACATAAGTAGCTGGGACACCTAAATGGCACATGCCTAGCACATCTTGCGTTGTTAGGGATGCGACAACGCATTTTTTCTTTTCTTTTCTTTTCTTGACCTTCCGAAAAAGATGTCATATCTCTTTAAATTTAAACCATATTTTTTCGTAGGGTTTCTAATAGCAAATGACAAATGTTTCTCAGCACCGATGAACCAAATGACATCAAGAGCACTTTTCACACCTCAAGAGATGGATTTAGCAATACAAACGGGTCTGTGTTAGCACTACTGACTATTAAACCTAGGCTCTGTTTACACCGCTAAAATATGAGTAGTGCCCTTGGTGCCATCGAAGCACTAATCAGTGTTGAGCTTGGCTTGTCCAAATTCAAAGATCAACCTCCATACAGGCCTACGTAACTTTAGTTAAGCTAAAGAAAGCCTACATAACAAGCGAATTTAAATAGGTCTACTGTTAGTAACTAGAATTTAAATTTAAAAATAACATTATTTACAAATTCGAGCTGGGGCAAAAGTCCGCATTCGGATTCTTGCCCCAGAAGAAATCCGACTTTTGCCCCATTCTCACATATTTTAATTACAATGAAATGCTGACTTCATAACTGATACCGGGAAAAGGTGAGGTAGTGTATTGAAGAAGTATTTTCATATAAAACAGCAAAAAAAAATAAGTCGTAACTTCTCCCATAGACTGTAGTATTTCCCATAAAACGAAATGTTACTTCAAAGTAAGACAAAATATAACTTACCTCATTGTATTAACAAATTTTCACCGCACATCTTTACGAACACGAACCTCACTCACCTCACTCAATTCAAGGAGCACGTAAGAAGCAGACTTACAATCACAGTGTTCCTCATTGTTCACCCTAAGTATATAATATATACGTAATAATAAAAAATACACCAATACCATGATCACCAAGAATATACAATATGTATCTACGTAATAATAAAAATATACTGAAGCAATTTTTTTACAATGGCGTACTCTATCACAGAGTCTACATGAAAGTCCTGCATGAAGAGTAATTTTCCACAATTTTTTAGATTGCACCCATGTTGGCAGAGCGAATTATAAATGTATACGTAAAAATAAATATCCTCGCTATTTATGGATACGTACATGTGTCATTGACCCTATTAAAATAAAATTTCCCGCCATAATAAAGAAGAGTACACATGTGTACATACCAGTAAATAGTTGGTTCAAATAACATGTGACATCAAATAGTTTATTCACCCTTACAACATACCATCCAAGACACGTATATATGTCCTTCATACTTGTAACATCTCATTCAAAATTACAAAAATACAAAACTGTCGATAGAGCAAAGAGGAATTGGGATACTATTAACCATATTAATGACGTATGTTTATTTTTCACTCCGCTACTACTAACTAAAACACAGAGAATGTATTAGAAAACAATAGGATGAAGAAAAGATGCAAATAATGAGTTAAAGAAATTTTAAAAAATAAGCCATTAGAAACAAGATCATAAAACAGTACTAAATGGAAAAGACGAAAGCTAAACATATGGCAGAATATAAACTCAATAATCAAAAAAACAGTTGATGTATTATTGGGTGTGAAATAATAAACATTGTAACGCTAGGGGATATTTTGAAAACGCGAAGAATCAATAAATAGAAAGAATAAAGTCATAGGAGGAATAATACAACGGTATGTACGATATGAAAGAAACAGGGAAGAAAATGAAAGTAGAGTTACGGGAGGAAACTACAGTTTTCATGTTATATACATATTTTGGAAATTTAAATCATGCTGGTTGGCTACAGGACGGTTACAATATTATACTGTAGCCCTCCCTATCCGTCTAGTGGCTAGCACTTAAACATTTTGGTCCACGTGGTCCTGGGTTTGTCTGTCAGTGAAAGTGCATTCTAGTTATTGAAAATCAATCTTAAACTATAGGTCTACATTTCATACACCTTCAGTGCTGAAAAAGGACGCTAAACTTCTACAAACAAACAACATTTTAATATAATTTACATGTACCGTATAAAGTAAACTAACTAGATGAAGTAACTCTGATCTGTCGGTGAATGTAATACCATCAATTGAAACATTAGGAAACCGTATTTCCTATTATGCGTTCTACCTATACCGGTATATATGAAAGTATAACGTTTATTATGCTGCAAAAAATTCAGAAACTTCTTTTAGACACCGTATGACACTATACACATTGTCGACACTCTTTTAACACCTCATGACAACACATATTCACCCCTTGTACACTAAGAAAAATCCGTTCTTCGGACAGCGGTATATTGTGCAAATAAACGGTATTCTCTTGCTTACTACAGAAAAAAGTACGGAGCATACGTTATCCGTATGCTACATGGACGCTGCCCTTAGATGTTACATCATGTCGTTGCAGGATGTCTGACATCCAACAGTTTTCCGTGCATCACATGCATATACTTATGTTGCATTTCTCAGCTATATGTTATATACGTCCATTTGTATGTGAGATCCTGACCGCCTATATTGTTTCATACGGAAAGTACGTATAGATGGAGCACTTATACGGAAAGTATTATAAAACATGCGTTTTCAGTTATACATCTGCTGTACGTTAACTCAAAAAACTACAGGAATTACGCATGTAACCTACTTTTTGAAGTACGCCACCTACAATTTTTTTCTCAGTGCAGATATTGTGTTGTCCAAGTATACCCCAGATGTATGTACTTTGTTCTCGAACTGTTTGCCGATAAGAAGTGTTTTAAATATGTCATACTAGATAGTGTTTTCGGAGAATAAACGCTTTTGGACACCCGAAGCACACTTCAAAATCCCCAGCAACATCTACAATAAAAGTGTTTAAATGCTGTTTTATTTTTTACAGTATGCTAAAGAAAACCTTAGATTTTTTGTAATTAAATACAGTCTTTAGAGATTTCAAATAATTTCCCCCTACATATATTCCTTCATTAAAATTCAGTCCTTTAGGAACCCAGACTTGAAAAACCAATCAAAATCCAACGTCTTGTGAAGTGTAATAGCAAGAAGGACATAGTTTGTAGTTTTTTATTTCCTAGATTACAATATTGTTAGAATGATTTTACAAATTCTTGACTGTCAACGACAAGTGAATGAAAGTTCAGAGAGTAATATAAAAAATGTTTTAATAAATAAATATTTCCTTTAATTCATAGGCTTCCACAATTCCAGAATATGACAAAAACTGAAGGTATTCGGGTACATTCACAGCATATATATGATCCTTTTATTTCAGGCCCTACACAAAATTGGTTAGAGTTTAGCGTCCCGTACAGCACCAAGACTAAATGAGATGTGAAATTTCGATTGAATCAATATCATAGTAATGCGTTAAAATTTCAAAATTCTCCCAACAGAAACCGCGCTCGGAAGCCTGTGTATAAAAGGCGTGAGTATTAACCACAGACTAGCAAGGAAGACTCCCACAGAAAATGTTTCAATTGATATTTGATAATTTTTATATTTTTACATTTTAATGTTACGGCTTTTTATGTCAGCCATATTAAATTTTGTGCGACGCAATACTTACCTAGTTTACCTTGGTAATGTAGACTTTACCTAGTGCTAGATTGTCTATGCATATGCTATTCATCAAATTCTATTATTCGGTTTATTTCTTCGGAGCGTACTAAATCTGCGAAATTTCACATTTCTTTTTAAACATTATTCTGCATTTAGTCGATTAAAATTACAGTTTTTTAAATATCAATTTACACTGTTCAGATAATATCACAACATATTTATTTATAAATACATTCATTAAATAGTTTCTGTACAGTGACTTTTGTTCTGTTTTAAAATATTAATATTAAAAACTCCTTTGTTAATAAATTAATGAAAGAAATATTGACATCAAACTAGTTAAGAGACGATATGAGATATAAAAGAGCATCTTGTCTCAGTGGTAGATCGTTCACCTAACGTGGGAGGGAACCCGGATTAGATAGGCCTGCCAATGTTTGTGGTAGACAACATCCTTTCCATGGGTTCTTCCATTTCCTCTCACTTTATCAATCCACCAAATCTTTCATAAACATTCACTTTCATTAATCATCAGTTTTCTTCAGCTTTCAACGTAAAAACAGAAATTGATCTTGAGACGTAAAAACAGAAATTTCATTCTACTCTGTGGAACGTAAATTAACGAAGTATCGCAAATAATGATAAGTGCATTGGAAAACGTTTAAGTAAAAAAAGAAAAAAATATGGACATGGTGTTTGTATATCACGAAGTTTTTGTACATGTACCATCTGAAATCAAAATTGTTACTGAGCTCTCAATTATAAATGGTTTACCGCTAAGTCGTCATTGTTTCTTCCTGTAAGACCTTAACTCAAGTAAAATGAAACATAGTTGGCAAAGAGAAGCAAAAAAAAAAAAATCAATATTCGTTATCGACATGCTTCTTGATATACTGTTGGTGTATAATATAATTGAACATTCACATGTATTCTCAAAGCATTATGAATGTAATGGATATATATTTGTCGGTATTCAAATGAATCATTATGTTGCAGGAAATGAGCTATTCATTAGACTCTTGCATGCGTGTTTGATTTCAACCTTAATTATCAGATTGCGAAACATCCATGAAGTGATTTGAGAAGACAAGGGAATAACAGATGGGTGAATTGTATGCTTATTAATATATTTATGACATATACATAAAACATAAAGACACATATAATAGACGACAAATAGACCTAAGAAAATTGATTATTCATATTTACTAGTCGTTTTATCTGCATCCAAATAAGTAGATACGTGGTACATAATCAGAATACAGAAAGGGAAGAATAAAAATTTGTAAATAGTAGTTTATAGGTAATCAACAAAAGAAATACAGTTAAGAATCACCTACTTTAATGGAATCAATACTTATACATATCGTGTAAAAATGAGTTTAAGTATCTATAAACCAATGTTCAACCACTGTCCGTGGCCTATCTCTAATTCCAACGATCAGAAGACTATAGTGCACACAGTTGGACTGGCGTTTCATCTTCAATGATTCTCTGAAAACTGTTTCGGCCTAATTTAATATAGGAACCTGATCTTTAAAAAATGTGAAACCAGTGGTGGCGAAACCAGCTATAAACCTCCCACCCACAGCTAAAAACAGACTCTTTGCTAATCAAGTTTCATAATTTGACTTTTCCTTCTGTGGGTCTTAGTCTTCACTATCTGAAACAATAACTGAGAGTTGTCAATATTCAGTGATGCTTATGAATACGAACTTATTAGGTTTCAGGATAACACTATAGCACTAAATCGTTTGAGTTCCAATTGATTTTTCTCTTTTAAAACAATAGAAACTGGATTAATTCATCTCTGGTCCTCATGAATTTGAATTTTCAAATTGATTTTAACAGAAAGTACACTGGATTTTAGTATAAAATACTGTGTTAAGAAATAATAACAATAATCGAAAAAAAATGTAAATTGTTTCTTGTTTGTAGAATTGCAGCGTCTCTTTTTAACATAGAGGCTATATGAGACGTAGTCTTAGGGTATAAGATGGAATTCAAATAATTCAAATTTCAGTGCACTCCCACCAGGAATCGAACCCGAGACCCCGTAAACCAAAAAAAGCGCGCTCTCGATACTATACCTCTGGGGAGAGAGTAAAATGAATTAATATAATTAAAAATATAGAAGCCTGTATTTATGTTAAAAATAAATGTGGATATAGGTGCAATAGAAGTGCACAATAGTGCAATAGTGCAGAACAACACTAATTTAAAAATTAAGAAACGCAGGCCTAAAATTTCCCATTTTCTTCTTAAAATTAGTTTAGAGAGCTTATGTTTGGCAGCTAGTAAAATGAAACTCGACTTGTATGCTGCGCTGTGGATTTGTACTAGAATGAGAGTTTTTATTTTTTACATAAGTTTCTGGAAAACCTGTACTGCACCAGAAGTACGCCGATATTTGTATTACATGTTGAGAAATTGATTCCGTCGTAATATTGTAATCACATATACAAATTATAAGTAATGAACAAATTATTTCATAAATTATTGAGAATGGCAAGATGGCTGGTATATCAGCGCACTGTAAAGTGAAACGGAATTTCTGTGAAGTGAAAGGAAGGAAAAAATAGTGATGGATGAAACATTTAAAATTTGTTCACGTCAATTTTCATAGCTACAGACGGTGATCAGAAAAATGGAAACACCTGAACGAAACTGCAACTTACCAGATTAATATGGTGTCGGGCCACCTTTCGCCTTCAGAGCAGCCTTGATGCGACGTGGGATGGAGGCATAGAGGTCGTGAATGGTAGCAAGTGGAATTTTACACCATTCCTCGTGCAGGGCATCGGCCAGTTCTGTGAGAGAGGATGGAGATGGAAATCGTCGTCGGAGTCGTGTTTCCAAGACGGACCACAGATGTTCAATTATGTCGAGATCTAGAGATTGGGCGGGCCAGGGGAAGTGTTGAACTTCATCTCGATATTCCTCAAACCACGCTGCAACAACGCCAACTGTGTGAATGAGTGCATTATCATCCTGGAATATGGCGTCATTGTCCGGGAACAACATCCGGACCATAGGATGCAAGTGGTCTCTTAAAATTGCGACATAATCGTTGGTAGTGATTCGTCCGCTAAGTGTGACCACAGGACCCAATGAAAACCATGATATGGCGGCCCACAGCATCACCGAGCCGCCGCCATGTTTCACAGTTGGGCGGAGACACTGCAGATCATAAGCTTCTTTGGGCGTTCTCCATACATAAACACGGCCCGTGGTTGGAAATAGGGTGAAGGATGACTCAACCGACCATATCACACGTTTTCAGTTCTCAACGGTCCAAGTTGCATGGTCTCGGCACCATTTGCGGCGTGCGAAAGCGTTATGGTCCCTGATGAGCGGTTTGGCCCGTGCAACACGACCCCGTAAGTTCATGTCATGTAATTCGCAGCGGACTGTGATTGTCGAAACAGGGTGGGGGAGGTGCTGATTGAGTTCCTCCGTCACTTGCTCCCCAGTGGCACTACGGTTCTGCGTGACAATGCGCTTTAATACCCGGCGTGAGCTGTCACTCATGATTTTTTTCCGCCCACTGTTCCGCTTCCCCGATGTGGTTTTCCCGTGTGTTGTGTAGGCCGTCATCACCTTCGACACTGTCCCACGCAACACACCTAACACAGTAGCCACTGCTGTCACACTCACTCCACATAACCGCACACCAACAATTTGCCCTCTTTGAAAATCTGAGAGGTCTCCCATTTTACACTACCTCCGTCTGCTGCAGCCACTGGACACTGCTGTTCCACTGCGCCTGACGTAGTATGGAGACCGACCTAACACACCAACACCAGCGGTCCGGCGCTGCGGGCGCCACGACACCACTGCCAACCCATACATCTGACGTGTTGCCAACTACGGGTGTTTCCATTTTTCTGATCACCATCTGTATATACACTGCACGGAAAGTACTTCGGATATTTTTTTCAGTCCTCTTCTGCTTATTGCAAAGTAAAAGTCAGTCACTGTACATACCCATGCTTCAGCAAGTCAAGAAAAAAGCTAAAGATTGTTGCTTCCAGTTTTGTGTGCAAGAATTTATTACTGACTGAACAAGCGGCAATAAACGCTACAAGAGAAACATTACAGCAAGCGACATTACGCGCTTATTTGTTTCATTTTTCCCAATATATACGGAGAAAGGTACAAGATATTGGATTGACTCCACTTTACAAGGCTGATAATGATATGAGGAAATATATTTAGGAAAACAGATGCACTTCTGCTCATTCTGATGCATTTCCATATATACAAGACCAAAGTCGGATTCAGGATTTTCTAAGGGGGTGCACCAATAACTACTACTAAATTTGAATTAAATTTGATTTTTCTTAATGACTTTAGGTGTCTGTGGTGAATAAGGAATATTGTTTTGCTTGGTGTTTCCTTTTGCTTCAACCTTCAGAAAATCTATTTAACTATTGCGTTTGCAAAGCTCTGCTTACTTTTAAGCAACAAATGGAAACGTGACAGTAAAAAGTTTCTAAAAGATTTGCTATTTTCACTGCTAGCTTCTCACTTTAGACAGTATATATTTACAACGAAAGGAGGTGCACGTGCACCGGTGCATCCCCCTAAATCTGACCCTGTACAAGACGACGCACCCAATATTTCGGAGACACAGGTATTCCGAGACTACTTGGCGGACACCTATGTTGACGAACTGAATGCAATCTTCCACCTGTAAATACAGCAACATTTGAAAGTTTACTTTTTTTTTATTGGATTAGTATTTGACTCCTTACATTGTACTAATTATATTTTTATTAATATTTCAGGTCAATAAGAAACAAATTTGATAACAACAGCGAAAAAATTACGAACAATGCCAAGATTTAGCATTTCAAGTTTAATAGAAGTGGACAAATCATCCCTATATATACATATTTATTCTACTTTTGAAGCAAGAACAGTCCGAGGATGCGGCTGTTGGAAGCAGGCAATTGAGATTTGCGGAAAAGATTGTGGAGACGTTTAAACTGTCGTACATGGGTTCTTAAGAGTAGGTTTAGGTGTGGTGAGATTGGCCTTATTCCGTACTTTAATGCAGTATCTCATTGCATTCATTTGGATACTTGAAATTACAATCCAATGAAGACAAGGTGATATATTAAATTTATTAGGTTCATGCCATTATTGTTCAATGCAAATTATTTCTTTATTTATGTGTTTGTATGTTTGTCATTTTTTCTTGTATCTTGTTGCAATAAATCACGATTGAATTTGTGCGACAAGTCTCTATTGCGAGTCGCACCTCTTTAGATTTATGTTGGTATTTTGTTCCTTTCGCCAAATATTTGTAATAATGGTGTACTAACAAAACTTTTCTGCAAAACAGGAATGTATAAACTTGGCAACGTTGTACACTGATAAAACATTCTGCGAAACAGGAAGTAACCGTCTACGGTACGAAGAAATCTTGCAACCGCTATCGCGACAATTGAGATCGACTGAAAGTGTCAAAATAATTGTTATTAACCCCTTCACATATTACTTCTTTCGGATTTTTTTTTTTTTTTTTTGCAATGCTGTAAACATCTATGCCTCTTCTGGCGCTTACTTAAACTAACAGATGTTCACAAAGCACAGGAAACCTGTAAACTTCTGCCTTCTATTGGCAGCAAGCGGGATACAGTCGCTCAAACATCGGAACGCGTGACACGCGTCAAAATACTGAAATGAAAAGTGAAAAGCAACGCGTCCAGCGCGTCAAAATATGGCAAGAGGTTAAGATTTTGAGCTAATGCGCATTATTTAGTTGTGTTTAAATCACTTTAACTTTCACTTTGTGGTCTTTTTAAGCATTATTTGTCTAGTACTGTTATTAAAATGAGATATCAGTGTCATATGCATTTCATTTAAGATTGTTTCTTAATGCAGCTTTTAATATGAGCGAAAGATCTCAGGCATTTTCTGAAATCAGCAGAACTTCGTACTTCTGAGTGATTCTCTCAATCTTCTTATACATTTGTATTTACCATTTCTT
Source organism: Thermobia domestica (assembly GCF_964235325.1). Lineage (NCBI taxonomy): Eukaryota > Metazoa > Arthropoda > Insecta > Zygentoma > Lepismatidae > Thermobia > Thermobia domestica. The sequence continues at coordinate 72,619,750 of NC_137465.1, read as the reverse complement.
TCACTTGATCTCTTTTAGATTAAGTAAATTTGGATCACCATCACATTCCACTTGCTGCTTTCCACTTGAGGGAAGAAATCAAGTCTTGAATCTTCAAATGGATTGTTCTTTATATAAAAAAAGAACCACTGTATTAATTGAAATACTTATCTTATTGCTAAAGTACTTCAAAGTCCGCTTTGAATATCTAGCGATTCCTACACAAGTAACATAAGAAAAGACATACATAATATATTGTGTTGTCATAGCTCTCTTAACTATGACATCAGCTTATTCTATTCTTTATGTAATTAATATTCTTACTCAACAGTTTTCGGCTACTTTTTAGCCTTAATATATATATAAAATATAATTCCTATGTTTGATACAAACATATAAGATGATTATCAAAATGGTCTCAATTTCCACAACTCATGTTTTAGAAATAAACTTTAAAAGAAAGTGATCGCAATTGTCTCGTGTTTTCACATAATAGCAATTGTCAGACACTTACACCAATCGATCATCAGGGAAGATCTTCCCTCCTAAAAGGTGACCTTAGTTTATCTTTAGTTGTTGGTTTGGCGAGTTTGCCACCAGACGTCAAAGAGGATACCTGATTTGTATCAACCTAATAATTCTTACAGTATTATATTTTCAATTATCAAAATAAATATAAATTTTGATGCACATGCACATATCTCAGAGGAATTTAACTTTACCGTTCTAAACGTGACCTTTATTTTTCTAATCTCTCTTTCAGTCAAGAACCAAGATGATATTTCATATAACTATTATAGTATGTTCTGAAGGAAATCCAGCAGTATTGTTATTTATTTCCGTTGAGAACAAATGTCCGGTTAATAAAACACAATTTATTTTGAACAATATTCTTCGGAACAGAAAAGTCAAATAATTACTTTAAAAACATTATACATATTTAAACATAAGTAAGATGTATCACAAAGTTACTCATTGTTTAATTTATCATGGATGCTAAATAAGATCCCTTAATATTATACGTTGTGGAATGTATAAATTTAAGAAGTATACTAATAGGATGTTACGAAGGACTACTACTTACGAGACAAACGCACAAGAACTTTTATATATATGTATATTTTGCAGACAAGTAAAGTAATAGTGTTATTAAGCACAAGATTTACTAATAACTTTAGAGAAACTAGGAAGAAACAGGATGAAGGTTGTCTTTCTTCATATAACTTTCTTAAGCTAAACTCTGTGTTAAGCCCGTAAAAATACAGTTTTCATACAGAACCACTGTTTACTCTTAAGCATTCATGTATTTATATCTGTAATAAGTTTTGTGCTCTGCTTTTCCACTTTCTCTATAGAGTTTAGTGCACAAGGGATTCAAGTCCATTTTGGTCACTTCAGAAATATTTCATCTTTATGATCCTTAAGTAAGATGTATCACAAAGTTACTCATTGTTTAATTTATCATGGATGCTAAATAAGTTCCCTTAATATTATAAGTTGTGGAATGTATAAATTTAAAAAGTATACTAATAGGATGTTACGAAGGACTACTACTTACGAGACAAACGCACAAGAACTTTTCTATATATGCATATTTTGCAGACAAGTATCTGAAGCTTCTTTCACAACATAAAAGATTCATATCCAGATATTGTAAATAACTCATAAAATTCGTGTGTAAACTTTTCCATGTACTTAAGCGTTAGCAGAATCGGAGTGATTTGGCTGAACTTTTGTGTACCTTACAGCGATATATCCCTATTATAATTAATCTGTACCTATATTATCAACATTGATCAGAGGCGCAATAATTAAGCATATAGCTTAGATATAATTAAAAGAAAGAACGCTGTTATTGACAGGACATGTTGTCATGAGTAAGATTATTAGTTTGTTATTGATAGAACATGTTGTTATTGTCGAGATTATTAGTTGCTATGGGAAAGCTCTTTACGGAGATATACACACGAAATTAGAGGATACGTATACGAAAGATATGGTTGCTGTTGATATTTAATGTACGAATAAAACAGAAGAATAAATCGACGATATCTGGATGCAATTTATGGTTAGTAATTAGTAGCTGATATGTTTATTATAATAACATGATAATTTAAAGATACGTAAAACGAATCAGGGCTAAAGCGAAGTATTTATACATATTTCGTTTTATCTGGTGCCGAAGACACGGGACTATACCGAAAACCTTTAGTTCCGAAGAATAGTAAGAACTGAGTTTATGTGCATACGTATATATGCCTTTTTATGAGTTTCACTACTTTGAGAAGTGGGAAGAGAATACAAAGAATTGCTAATATGCAGAATTCCGAGATTGAAGAAGTACCCAGCATTTCAAATGAAACCATACCTGGAAATGCCGTAACTCTGTCTGAACATTCCTATTCTAACCTTATTGATATGTTTAGTCAACTACTTGATACTAAATTTGATCAACAACAAACTAAATTGGATCAACAACAAAAATTGAATGATGAAAAGTTAGAACAGATGCAGAAATTGAACGATCAAAAGCTGAAATCAAACGATGAAAAGCTAGAACAGATACTAGCGCAGCATAAATCTCTTTCAGATAAAGTACAAGGTGTGCAAGAAAATTTTGATCGCTTGCAATACAATTTGAAAGAAAATTTGCAAGTATTAGCTGATGAAATTACCAACAAAATTACAAATGATATGACGCGAGAAGTTGATACTAGGTTTCAACAATTTAATAACAAATGGCAAGATAGACAGGATCAACTAGCTCTAGAAACAGAGTCGATAAAGAAAGCCGTTGAAGCCGTGGAATCGACGACAGCCCAACAAAAAGATCAGATAGTGAATATTACTGCCCAGGTCAATTCACATAGCATACTGATATCCAACATACAAGAGGAAATCAGATCGTTACAAGAGAGGGAATGTGACTACAATAATCCTATGTATAAGGAGGCTTTGGGTACTCCCAATCAACAGGAAACATTGCATCTTCAACAGGAAGCATTGCATCACTGCCCGAGAACTCCATTAATAGAAACTGACGGGATATCTTCTTCTAAGAGTTCTACTGATGATGGTTTAGTTGTGGAAAACCACAGAAGGCGATTCCAAAGTCCAGATCGCAAAAGAAGAAAGGAGATAAATAAGTACAAAAGGGTTCCAGACCATTATCAACGCCAACAAAAACATAACTATAGCAAAATAAACGTTAAGGTCAGTGAAATTAAGGCCATGACTAAATTCAGCGGTAAGTGTGACGAAACCGCAAGCTCGTTCTTAGAAAAATTTGAAGCAGAGTGCGAGATTATGGGTGTAGATCAATCTAAATTTATGAAGTTGTTACCACATCTGTTACTTCCTCCTTGTTCCTTGTGGTTTAAAGCTATTCGCGACCATATAAAATCCTACGAAGAATTTAAACGGGCCCTGTTGGCTAATTACGAAAATGATTTCTTGTTAGCTAACCGTGATGCGATGGTGCGAACTCGACACTATTCACCTCGGGTCGATAAATCTCTTACGGATTTTACAATCAATGCATATAATGAACTTAAACTCGTCAATCCGTTTCAGCCAGAATCCAGAATAATCGCTTCCGTACGCATTTTATTGCCGTATAAATTACAACAGATTCTGTTGTCTGCTCAATGCGTAAACTTCAATCATCTGATAATTTTAGTTCAAAACTTCGAGAATCAATTCCCGAACCCTAGCGGAAGTAATCGTAATCCACCCAATCCAATTCCTGTCAGAAACCTGAATATAACTAATGAAAATACCGAAAATCTTCGCAGCGATGAGAGGTCACGTGACAATACTGGCATTGGAATTAGTGAAAGATCTGTTATACGTACTGGAACTGGAGCTAATGGAAGATTCAATTCTAGCGGTAGAAATGGAACGAATTATAATAATCCGAGGAACAGTTGGACGAACGGAAGAAACTTTCGTGGAAGACGTAATTACAGTAACAATGTCATGCACACCAGTGTGACCCAAAACAGATTCAATTGGAGATCTCGAGATGGCAGGAACTGTCGGAATAGGACCGAAGTAATAAATGAAACGGGAAATGGATCAAGAGAGAATAACCAAGATTGTGGTGTTCAATGTACTTTAATTGACTCATTTGTTAATCATAATTTAAACTAAAACCCGCTGATATGGTTGGGGTTAATCCCATATCAGCTGAAGGTTCTCATGATTATTCGTCTCAATGTTCATCTAATAGTTTATTTGAGAACGACGACAATTTATTTAAGGATAACTATGATGATAAATATAAATTTGATGTAGTACATAGACGTTGTATATATCAGTATTTACCCATTGCAAATTGTTGTTGGGAAACCGACGATGACATTGATGATTCATATAATTATGACAATGATTTTGTATTTTTGAAGTCGTTCTGTACGGCAAGAATTCCTGTGAAGGTTAATGGAATTTCTTTAAATGCTTTACTTGATACGGGAGCTAACGCGTCGCTGTTGTCTTTTTCATTTTGGAGTAAGATTGCTAAAGAATATTCAAATCCCAGATTGGAAAAGCTTGAAAATTTGATATTAGTTGATTATACAGGGAAACATAAAAAGCGAGTTATGGGCAGAACTCATATTGTCTTGTCTGTGCAAGAACGGGATATTAATCTTCCTATTCTAGTAATAAATGAGTTAAATGAAAACCTTTTGATTGGTCTTGACTTCATAACACAATTTCGTGTAATTTTAAACTTTGAGAACCAAACATTTACTTTACCTGGGTTATCTGACAGAATAACACAAAAATTGATTTCTCGTATGGAAGAAAGCTCGCTTCAATGCAATATGGTGAATAATTTAGTTGATGAAGGTGAGGAAGCTTATCCGTTCGATCTTTATGTCCAAAAAATTTCACATGATTTGGAAATTAAAGACCGAGATATAACTTCACAATTTGTACAGATTTTGCATAAACACCGAAAGGTATTTTCTAACCGCCCTGGTTGTTGTAAAAATTTCCTATATTCACTTGAGGTACATAACAAAAACCCAATTGTTACTAAACCCTATATAATTCCCTACAGGTTCAGGGAAAATGTAAGGAAACAAATCTCAGAAATGTTGCGTGACGGGATAATTAGTCCGTCCCAAAGTGTTCACTTAAACCCCATTCATGTTGTACCGAAAAAGGATGGACGCCTGAGAATTGTTTTAGATATGCGTAAATTGAACTCGTGCATAAAATTACAGCAAGTCAGATACCCACCTGTAGAAGAAATTTTAAGTACATTACAAGGGAACGTTATTTTTGGGAATCTCGATTTGGTCATGGCGTATAACCAAATCCTGCTAGATAAGGAATCACGACCCTACACGGCCTTTTCCTTCGAAGGACATCTATACGAATATAATCGAGTAGTTTTTGGTCTGATCAATGGAAGTGCAGCGTTAGCATCATGCTTAAATCGAGTCCTGGGCCAAGATCTGAGGAGTAATGTAATAGTGTACGCTGACGATATATTAATTATGGGAAAAGATTACCAAGATTATTTAAAATATCTGGATATTGTGTTAAAACGTTTAGAAGTGTCTGGGTTTACTTTAAACCTGGAAAAATCAAAATTTTTCAAAACGTCAATAGAATTTCTTGGTTATCAGATCGATTCCGAAGGTTTGTGTTTCAGTGAGTCCAAAGTTCAGGCTATTAACGATCTACCTCCGCCAACTAATGTAAAACAAACTCGCCAAATTTTAGGGTTGTTCAATTGGTTTCGAAAATCGATTCCTCGTTTTGCTGAAATTGCACAACCTTTATTCTCTATTACCAAAAAGGGAATACCATGGCAGTGGGGTGTGTTGCAGGAACGAAGTTTCAACCAACTGAAGGACTGCGTAATGCGAAATATTCGTTTAAATCATCCGAATTATGATATGCCTTTTTTCGTGCAGTGTGATGGTTCTCTAGCGGGAGTATCTGGAATTCTTTGGCAACCTAATCCTACAATGGAAAATCCCGCTGTCATACATTGTGTGAGTCGGACACTCAAGAAAGCAGAAAAGGGGTATACTACTACTGAAATTGAACTATTAGCAATACGTTTTTCGATCCAGAAGTTTGCTCCATATATTAGTGGGTGCCATTTTACGGTGATCACCGATCACAGTTCGCTACGTTATCTTCGCAGTATACGAGGGTACAACAATAGATTATTAAGATGGTCGTTAGAACTCCAGTCCTTCGATTTCGAAGTACAGCATATAAAAGGAATAAATAATGGTCCCGTGGATGCATTGTCAAGAATATTCCCTGGTGAAGAACAGCGCATCTTGAGTATCAACGTGTTTAAGATTCTTCAGGATGAAATTGCTCATGTAGATTTAGAAGACTTGATAAAGAATCAAAGAGATCACGAGGATTATATGAAAATTATAAACCATCTGTCGTCATGTGCCCCAGGTTGTAATTGTCCCAAAGGGTGGAATACCACGTTCGTGCTTTCAAATGATGTGTTATTGATTAAAGACTTTAAATTTAAAGATCGCAAGAAAATCTGCGTTCCTCCTACATTAATTCCTAAGATACTGAAGGCGTATCACGACGATTTTGGGCATTTTGGTTATCGAAAGGTTTTTGACCTAATCAATAAATCCTTTTATTGGAAATCTCTCAGACGTACTATTAAAACATACATTAGTGATTGTGAAGAATGTATGCGTATTAAACATAATAACCGTGCTGTCAATAAGCCGATGCTTTCAATACTACCTGATAGACCTCACTATTTCCTGTCTATAGATTTATATGGTCCTTTACCAAGGGCATCTTCTGGAGAATCCTACTTGCTTACCGTGATGGATATATTTTCCCGTTATGTTGTGGCCTACCCTTTGAGAAAAGCGACGTCATCAGCCATTATATACCGTATATTGAATGTATACATACCTCATTGTGGAACGGTAGAACATATTCTATGCGACAATGGTCCACAGTTTCGTAGCGACTCATTTATAAGATCAATGGCTAATGCGGGTATCAAAGTCCATTTGGTTACCCCATATCATCCGAGCAGTTCCGTGGTGGAGAATATTCATCGCCATTTTGGCACACTTTTCAGACACTTGTGTAAAGACAAACATTCGGATTGGGTAAAATATGTTACTCAAGTTACTTATTTCTTAAATTATTCTATCTCTGATTCGCTCGGAGTGGCTCCGGCAAATATACATAACGGAACTGATATAATATACTCTATTGAACATCATTTTGATATAAAGTTAAGAGATTCGGAGGATTTGGAACCCTCACATTTGATAAGTATGGTTCGAACTCGTCGATCTCAGAAATTTCAACGACGTAATGAAAAGGTAAAGGAAGAACAGGAGAATAAGTATCAGATCAGAATTGGCGACATGGTGTTTCTGAAGCTCCATCCGCAAAGCAATGCTAGTTTAAAGCGAATTTATAAGTTTTGTGATGTCTATGCTGGTCCTTACCTATGTGTTAAGGAAATTAATCCTAAAGTGTTTGAATTAGTTGATGCTAAAACAGGCAAATCTATAGGGTTTCGCAATATTGACGAACTAAAGGTATGGCAACCTTCGAAAATCACGAAAAACAAATGGTTGAAACTAGTTGAAACTTTAGTCAACCCTGATATGTTAACTAAATTAAATTTGGATAACAATTCTTAATTTATTCTCTCAGATGTTACGAGTTGTGTTGTGAATACTTCATTTGGACTTTATATTTCTGCAACATGTTATGATGTGATTAATTTATTTTATCTTTGTATTAACTTTGAGTGTTATGTTTACCTTTATTTTACTTTACATGTTCAAAAGAGATTTGATTATGTTAACTTGAAATCTATGACATTGATTTTAAATTGAAGCCTTTAAATGTAATTATTGCCTTCTGATCTTGTTGTTGTTTTGATAAGATGACGATCTTAATTATAAATAATGTTGTTTGTATATGGATGTTATCGTTCAATGTAAAAGAGGAACAACTAACTAGTAACTCTGCGTAAGTCATCAATTAGTTATAATTTTGAATAGACCCATAAATGATATTTATAATGAATCGACGTTTTATGATACGTAATTAGTAATAAAAGGAAAATGTTGTTATAAATGAATTGATATATATATATGGAGAAAGAAGAGAAAAGAAAAATATTTATATTGATGTAATAATAATAATTAATACGAGGATTGATGTAATAACAATTAGTACGAGGACTATTCAAAAGGTGAATGTTTTGAAAATATCCAGGGTTCTTTCCTTCTCTGTAATACTGTTACGGAATTCCCGTTCTGGGCGACATCTACAGCGATATATCCCTATTATAATTAATCTGTACCTATATTATCAACATTGATCAGAGGCGCAATAATTAAGCATATAGCTTAGATATAATTAAAAGAAAGAACGCTGTTATTGACAGGACATGTTGTCATGAGTAAGATTATTAGTTTGTTATTGATAGAACATGTTGTTATTGTCGAGATTATTAGTTGCTATGGGAAAGCTCTTTACGGAGATATACACACGAAATTAGAGGATACGTATACGAAAGATATGGTTGCTGTTGATATTTAATGTACGAATAAAACAGAAGAATAAATCGACGATATCTGGATGCAATTTATGGTTAGTAATTAGTAGCTGATATGTTTATTATAATAACATGATAATTTAAAGATACGTAAAACGAATCAGGGCTAAAGCGAAGTATTTATACATATTTCGTTTTAACCTGGGTCCCTGCCCCAGGGCAACGGGTGTCTTGAACACCTTAGGAGGGACGTATAGGACCATGACATGTACCTCTAGAAGTTTGGAGGTCCTTCTCGTTCCCTTTTATGGATATAAAATTAACAACAACAAAACAAATTTTGGAGGTTTCTAAACCTATTAAAATGACCAGGAATAAGATACTTTATTAAATGTTAGTACTGTAAAGGGACTGATGTGTCTGTGCTGGCGCCCACATTAGAGACTGTCAGTGATCATTCTATCATTGATTGATTGATTTTGTATATATCAAATTTATCAGAGAACAATGATGTTTGTTGCCTATTTTTGTGGGTGCTGTTTGTGTTTAGAGAGATTTACTGTATTTCGGGAAAGGACAGAGACCTTTGCTATATTATTATGTGCTTATATTACGTCGCAAGAAAGGAGCAACATGTGAACTAATGCTCTCAAGGACCAGTGACCGACTGTTCTGTGTTTTGCTGAATCAGCACTTTGTAAATGTGATTTAATTTATTTATTTATTTTTTAACGTTTCGTAATAACTGTGTGAGACTTTTTCCTGACTCCTCCTACTACCTCATACCACACCTCCCGTGACGTCTGGGACTCGCTTCTTGGCTTACCTGTAATAGTTGCCGAGCCCTGGGCCCGACCTTAATAGACTTCCGCTTTAGGAAGTGGCTGTGGAGTTGGACTGCGAGCTGGCGGATGGCTGTTGCATCTGGCCAGTGGACGAGAGTCTGATTCACAAGAGGAAACTTCTACAAGGGTTCGAGACCAGCAGACGATAGAGCCTTAGAAAGAGTAAGAAGCCGAGCGTTTGGACACCGGCCTTGATCATCGAGGAGTGACAGCATTGCACCCAGACGTCGTAATGAAGGCATTCACATCACTCTCCTAATCTCCTTCCAAACCCAGTCTCTGTTTTCTAGAAAATCTTCTTGCTAATTCCTTACTGGATAATCATGCTTTTACTTCAAAGGACAGCCGTCCGATCGTAGTACCTGTCATCTAGAGCTAGATTCCCCACTTATTTCTTCTGACCGCTAGTGATGTAGGAGGAGTTTCTGCCGATTTTTCCTCCCTCTTACACACCCTCTTCAGTACTAAAGAAAGAAACAGAAATTACGTATTAACTTACCGAGTATTTTGAGGGGGGAAAACAATGGATTGTCATGAAGTTACATACGCAAAGTTGTTCTGTGGATTAACGTATTTTCAAACACCTCTTAATTTTAACGAGTTTCATTTTCAGATCATTTTAAAGTTTAGCATAGAAAAGTCATATTATCAATTTTAGCTACATCATGATCATTACTACTGTACCCTCATGGCGTTGTCATATCATGGGATTTCATTATTGTGCCTAATGACCTACTACTACAATTTGTTTCCTCAAGCATGCAGTTGAGGTGATGGTGTTCCTAAATGGTCCATATGCTCAATCTCCCGTGGTTTTGGTCTCCATCTGTCATGGAGGAAGACTGTGTCTACCACAAGAAGAGGAATCTTCAACTTTCACATTATAATTGACATTATGAGCATCTATTGCCAGAAAGAGACTGCATTGACGACCACAAACAACTGTGATAAGCTAGACAAGTGCTTCCTCATGGCTACCCCTGTCCTCCAGATATATTGTATTGTAATGCACTGTATGTCAAGTAATGAAAAATTATCCTTTCCGATATATATATATATATATATATATATATATATATATATATATATATATATATATATATAACTAGCTGTTATATACCACACATGGATCAGATAAAATATATCTATGTAAACAAATTGAACAACGAAAGACTATTTTACTAATGGATTTGACACTAATATAGGTTATTTTGCATTATTTTTACCTGTCTTGGTATCCATCCCCGGTGACCTTCGACCTGCACCGAATGAGGTGAATTTGGAAGTTAATACTATCGGAGTTTCACCTTTGATCTCAGCAACCGCGAAAACTATGAATTTGACACTAATATCGGTTATTTTCTACTACTTTTAAATGTCCCGGTAAACGCCCTCTTGAGACCCCTCTGGTTCGAATTTTAAAAAACACTCTTCGTCTTGATCTGGGGTCTGAACCAAGGTACCCGTGATCAAAATTTGGTAACTCTCGGTCCACTCGTCAGGTCCCCAGGCCGCACACAGACACACACACACACACACACACACACACAACACACACACAGACACACCAACAAACTCTTTATTTTATTTACACCGTATATTAAAAAAATAGATAAGATATAGAACCAGGATCCAGGATATGATCAAGGGAGGGGCTAAACCATAGTTTGCAGCTTTATCCAGTGTAAAGAAAGTAGGATTGAAGCCCATTTTATCCAGTGTATACCTGGGCGTCAAGCGGAACCTAGAGCCCCTATAGCCTCCCCTTGGATCTGAGGCCAAAAACTAACTGTTCCCAAAATCTCTACCCCTTCGTTTGTCTCCTCACAAGAAATTAAAGCTGGCGCTTTCCATGCTGAACAGCTTGGCTTTTAGGTGAGACTCATTGAAGTGGACAATGTGCTGTGGACACTGTTGATTAGATTACTTTAATATTTCCTCTCTGATACATATAAAAGAAAGAAAAAGTATTCAGACAGATTTCAAGCTACAAAATTTTTACTTTCATACACAAGTGTAAACATCAGTAGTCGTTTTAATATCTGTTATCAATATTACCCTCAGAATGAAAATCAATTTCATCCAGTTCAACTAAATGGACTATTTCGTGTCGATGACACGATAGCTGTTCACCGTTATTTATGACTATTTCCTTTATTTTATTTGTGAAATAAAGCGTAGATTATGAAATATGTATCAATCACGTGACTGACTAGCAAGAAATATTTTTTTACATAACATATTGCAACCGAATACGAGCTCAAAGAAGGAAAACACAGAACGGTGGAATATGAAGATTGCTGATAAACACCGTAACGAAGAAAGGTAATAATAAAACAGTCATTGCACGAAATCTCTCGTGTTTGTTAACTTGTTTTCCTTTGAATTGTCTTTATGCTTGAAATATTAATTAGACATTCCGTGTTTCAGTTAACGATTGCACACTGTCAACAGCCACTGTCTTCTTCGATTTAGTATTGAGTAATTTCACATACCAGACCATTACAGCTGAAAATAGAAATGGAAACAGAATCACAAATATTATAGTTTAAATGATGACGATAGAGTTTCTGCGATAATTATTCAAGAGCGGTTAAATAATAACTGCATAGTTTTAGAAATTAGAAACATGACAAAATTGGAGTTCGTGTTTCATCAAGGCACCTCGGTGTTGATTTTTAGTAAAAGAGATCTTTCGAGTACCCATCAAGAGAACTCTTGTATCATTTTCTAAGATACCGCTCGAGAAATTTTAGATGCTAATTTCTCTACAAATATGTTATCTTTCAATTCATATTCAGTGGTCCATTGGTACGTATAAATAAAGCATGCTTCGTATAAAGTGTACAGAAGAAATGTCAACAAACAAATTTAAAAGATATGAAGATGACAATATTTCTCTGGCGTTTTTATTGAAATGGAATGTCATAGAACGAAAATTGCTAAAAGGATAACAGAACTCAGAAATACTGGTAGATTAAGGTACGGTATATTGAGAAAAGTCCGTTATCCGGACAGCTGTATGGTGTTCAAATATACGGAGTCCATATGTTTAATGCAGAAATCTGTACGGAGCACACATTACCCATATGCTACATACATACTGTCTTTTTCCCCGCTTAGATGTTACATCATGCCACTGCAGAATGTCCGATACTTAACAGTCTTCCGCATATTACATACGTATACGTATTTTACATACGCCAGCTATATGTTATATACGTTCATCTCTTTATGAGATCCTTACTGCCTATATACAGTTATACGGAAAGTACGTACACATGGAGCATTTAGAAGTATATATGGACAGTATTATAAAACATGCTATACGTTTTCAGCTATACGTTTTCTGCAGGATGTTTTATATATAGTTGTACTTTAAATCCAAAAACTACAGGAATTACCACTGTAATTATTTATTTTTACGTACGCCACAAACGTTTTTTTTTCCTCTGTGTAAGCTACTAGCACTTCAAGAAAATCACAGCATATCAATGTGTTAGCTATATCTCCTTATTAGAGAAACGTATACTATTTACAACAGAGACCATCCATTTAAGCATTTCCTTCGATTGCTGACGAGCTGAAACAAGCGGGGCTGCGAAAAAGGACGCTCAATTGAGTTGCTAACTATGAGACGAAAAACACGCTTTATCATGAAGAGTGTGTGTACAACATAACGAATGCAGCGTTTGTTAATACTGATTTCTCCTTCTGATAATAAGGTTCCGAATTATGAATACTTAAATGAAATTACTAATTTTTAACATATTTTTGTCTGAAAATGTATTACTGTATGTGAAACATATAAGTGGAAAATGTAATTACAAGTTACAAATAAATAAAATAGTTCTATAAAAAGTATATTGAAAAGAAGAAGCTTTTAAACTATTAAGATATACTTTAGTTTAACATTTTGAATTATTACATACATACATACATTCACACGTTCATTTTTTTTGTTTGGTCTTAAAAACGAAATTCGAAACAATAAATGGCATGACTAAATTAACTAAATATTATGTATCAGTCTCACCTGCACTCCTAAAGCTTTATAAGGTAACACAAGAAATTTATGCAGTTCTAAATAATAATAAAAATAAAGACAAGACATCTAATGACTAGCGCTCGTGCGTTTGGTCAGTGGGATCCTGAATGGATTCCAGACGAGAAGTTTTGAAATATGAACGCATTACGATAGTTCGGATTCCACCTGAAGCTGTAGGTCTACATCTTATATAAGTTCACTGCTGAAAGAAACGCTATACTCAAATCCAAAGAACAAAACATTGATTTAAGTGAACTTATATAAGAGGTGTTATGTGTGAACTTATATAAGAGGTGTTATGTGTGCTAACGAGAGGTATTATGTGTGAATCCCGCGTTCAATCATTCTTTTGATTTATATTTTCCCAACTTCTGCTTCAGTTTCACAAGGGAAGTAATGAGGTGGGGCATATATCAAGATCTTGATTTTTTTCTTTTTAATCGAAGTGTGTTCTTAAAGTTCTATATTCTTGGATATAAATAGATACTTTTAATCCATCACTGAAACTGCATCGACTGAACCTATAGCACTGAATCTGTATGAGACGTGCCATACTGACAAACACAAATCAATAATTGTAATGAAGCAAATCTTTTATATCAGTGATTTATAAATTGTGGTCCACGAACTTCTGGGTGTTTCTGAGCGTATAATCAGAAGTTCGAAGTGCGATTATGATTCTCATGTTGTATAATTCTGTCTTAGTCAACTGGCAACACTTCATAATTATACAAAATCTAACTAATAGGCAATCAAATTCGTGGCGTCGTTAATCGGTTGTTTGAAGCTAAATTGTTTCAGTTTTGCTTCCTTGACGAGTGTTCATGTTGGAAGTATTGTTAGTGTAGTGAGCATGCAATATTTATATATTAAAATACTTTCTTACCTTCTAATAAAGAAATGATTAGGGATCCAGCATAGGCTTGTCACCTACCCAAAACAAAATGTAGGGACGATCGATGTAGCTAATGGAAACGAGTAGAAGAAATGCACCAGCAGTCCCTTTCCCGTTATAATTAGGGTTAATACTTTGTTCCGGTTTGCAATTGTAACAGTCTTTTCTCACCTTTTAAAGTGTGTGCATTGTCCACATTGCAGTATTCTAAATATTACTTTTGGTATTACATATTTTTACATAATAGCTACATATGTAATCTTAATTTATAGCATTTCAATATTGGTAAAGGTGACACATCATGGAGTACTCGTATACAGGGTGATGTATCTAAAAGTACCCCCTGAAATACGGAAAAAACTAGAAACGCTAGCGATATGTGGTTTAGGGTAAAAAGCAGTATCAAATGGGACTCGTCAAACGGAGATATGGTGTGATAGGAAAAGTGTTGATAGAGAGGGCATCAGGAACGAAACGATTTTTTGTAATGGAACAATAGACAAAAATATAAATAAGATGAAATGGCACACACGATTAAATACAACGCTGTTTGATTTATGTTTCTGTTGCGGATAGTACCGGAGACATGTTCATCGGAATAGTAGTAAACAGAAAGACAAGTGATCGCTTGACCGCCACTTGGTACGGAATGTACTTCGGTATGTATGCCTTCCGAGGTGCCTGACCGAGTGTTCCGTGATAAGCAAGTTGCGATTGTTGAGCTACGAAATCGTGCTATTTCATAATCGTATAGACAAAAGTGAAGATGATGTGTTTATAAATGCAGAAAAAGTCAATATGATCCTGATATATGGAGAGTGCAGGAAGAATGCCTCAGAAGTCTGCTGTGTTTGCGCAGAGAGATATCTGGACAGATGGATTGCGTCTTTTTGGTATGCTCTTTCTGAAATTAAGGAATACCGGAAACATAACTTCGTGACAAGGTATGTGGAACATGCCAGTTACAGGTGAGGTGGGAACAAAAAATGTCCTTGCCATTGTTGCTCCAAATCCACACATTAGCTCCAGCGATATAGCTAGGGACGGTTATATGAGACAGTGAAGTGCATTGCGCATTCTGCAAACACACAGTTCCTCCATATCATATCTCAATCCATCAGAAATTATATGAATATGATTTTGCGAAGCGTGTTCGGTTTTACACATGGTTGCTACGACACGACACTCCAGATTTGTCGCGAATCCTATTCATCGACAAGGTAACCTTTACCAATCAGAAAACGTTAACCTAAGGAACATGCACTATTAGTCTACAACAATTTCACATTGACTTTGCCAAGTCAGTCCATGGAGTGGAACAGTAGGTGAACATTTCTTTGAGCCTTTTCTATATATGAATCACTGAATGCTTGTAATGCTAATCTATACCTACACCTCAGCGCATTGCTTAATATTTGGACAAGAGGCAATTTCGACTCTGGTCTGTACCCTCAAATATTAAAATTAAAATTTACATTAAATTAATATTTTTTCGAATCGATATAAAATAAACAGAAATGAAATAGTTGCTGGAAAACTGGCGATTGTATTGGTGAATAGAGTGCATATTGAGTGTGCATTGTGCAACGTACTGTAGTTCAGTGTGGGATTCTTAGAAATATAATATTCGCAATATTTATTTTATGATAAAATCGTTCTTGAACTGCTTTCTGAAGCTATTGAAGGTATAGGACGGAGTCTTCTTAAAATTAAATTTCGTTCAGGAGAGGAACCAAATCTGTTCTTGGAACACAACATTTTATTACAAAACAAATGGGAAGCTTTTATTCCTAATCACATTATTTATACAACGGGAGTAGTCCGTGATATAGATATGGATATTACGATGGACCAATTATTTATTAACGGATATTCAATGTGAAGTACCAATAACATCAGCGCGCAGAAATCACAGGAAAACTTCAGATGGTTAACTCCATCCAACAAAAACAGTCATTCTCACATTTGAATCTCAATCATTATCACCAGATGTTAAATTATATTATATGCGTCAACCCGTGAATACTTATATCCCATCTATAAGGCAATGCATTAATGGATGTTTTAAATATGGCCATTTAAAGAGAAATTGTCGCTTAAATAAAATTTTACGTAAAAATTGTGGACCCCTCATGCATATGAAACATGTACGAATCCTACTAAATGTCTTAGTTGTGAAAAAGATCATATGGCAGATAGTAATGTATGTCCAAAAAAACTCAGACAAAGGAAAATAGTAGAACTAATGGCACTTAACAAAATTTCCTTTAATAAAGCAAACAAGTTAGTGAGTAAGACACAGAAAAAATCAATTTCCTCTTATAAATTTACACAGTGTAAATTTCGTACTTCCTCGGATCATCTTAATATATCCTCGAATCAAGATCATCTTAATATATCCACATTAAATGATACTTATGCGAGTAGGTTATCTACCACATATACACCTCAAATATTTCAACATAAATTAATAGTTCAGATTCCTCACTAGAAAAGAAAAGAAGTTACATATTGGATTCACTAACATTAACTCCCCCCCTTTTCGGAAGCAAACGATAAATGGAGCTTATTCTGTCAAGAAGCGATATAAGGATAGCTATTCACAACCATGGGATCCGAAATTCAATGAGACAGGGAAACAGATTGATCTAGATGATTGTCGATCTATTAACAGAAAAAACAATCGTTATAACAATCAGGAATCATGCACAAGAACCTCCTTCCTCAATAAAGATCAGAAGGGATTTAGGGCTCTAACTGGTTCTCAACCTTTAAACTCTTCTCTAGTTCCCTCTAGGTGGCAGGATCTGGTTACAATTAATAATTTTAATCAAAAAATATAAGGATGCAATTAGAAAATGTATACCAATCAAATATTTTTGGTGGTCCTTTGGCAAACAAATTTGACAAACATTTAGAAACTTTAATATCATCTTTATATTCTACTTTAAATTTAAATTAGAATGAACCGGCAATCACTGTATAGATTCACAATTTTACAGTGGAATTGCCAAAGTGTAAATAATAAAATTCACCATATTAACCATTTAATTAACATCTTCAAAACAGATCTCTTTTTCCTTCAAGAAACTTGGTGCAACACAAAAACAGTTTTGAGAATTAAAATCTACATAATTGTTAATCAACCTTGACCAGATAATTATGGGGGCATTGCCATTGGCATAAAAAATACTTACTCATACAACACGTTTACACTTCCGGATATAGTTAGTTCATCGCAAATTCAAATGCTTGGAGTAGTAGTAAATAAATTAAAATTTCTTAATGTATATATATTCCTCCTGATACTCATCCAAATATTAATTCTTGGGATAGACTATTTAATAATAATTTAAATATACAGTAGATTATATAGGAGGAGATCCAAATATACAGTATAATATATGGGGTTCAAATCGTACTGACTGATACATCTGGGAAAATATTTCTATCAAAATTTGCAAGTTCAAATTATCTATACTTAAACAATGGGGCGCCTACAAGGATTTCTTCAACAGGTCATAGTGCACCTGATTTAACATTAACAAAAAATAGCCTTTATATTGAGACTGAATGGTGGACTATTTTACACCATGTGATAGTGATCATTACCCTATTATTTTAAAACTCATTCATTTCCTTTTTCAGATGTTAATAGGTCTGCACTTCATTTAGGTTTTAAGCCGAAATTACAAAAGATACATACAAACATAAATTGGAATCAATATCAAAAAATAATTTATGAAAAAAATTCTAATTCTCCTTCTGATCAAGTATTAAAACATCCCTCATAAATTTTTTACCTTATTAAATCTACGGTTTCATCTAGCATTAAAACTACCTTAGACAAACATTTTAATCATTCTCAACAGAAAGAAAACATTCAAAGAAAAAAAAAACAATAGTGTGGAATCAAACTTGTCAACAGAGTATAAATATGACTCAATATGCTTTTGGCAAATCTATTAAAGATCCATCAAGGAAAGACTTTCTATATTATTGTTCTCAAAAAACTCAACCCAAAAGAATAATTAAAAGCACCAAAAGACTGAAATTGCAGGAATTTTGTTATGTTATCCAATAGAACTCCGCTTCAACAACTTTGAAAAATTTGGAGACAATATATTAAAAATATGTCTAATTTAGATGCACCTATATATCTTAGTAAATTAAATTGGGTAGAAGAATTTTATCAGATTTTAATTCCGCCTTTTATTAATAACTCACGACTTATATTACAGAATCAACTTTTACATAATCCTAATCCAGCCTTAGAAAAAGATTTTAAGATAGGAGAATTAGAAATAGTATTAAAAAATATAACAAAATCCACTACACCAGGGATTGAGAGGATCACATATTCTCATTATAAAAATTTACCAACATCAGGTATCAAACTACTTTTACAATATTTTAATAAAATATGGAATACCAGTGTCATTCCTATGGAATGGAAAAAGGTTTTAGTTATACCAATCCCTAAAACAAAACAGTCTATCGGAACAGCAGTAAATTTCCGTCCAATTTCATTACTTACATGCGCGTATATTATTTTCGAAAATTTCAGACTCAATCGTTTGAATTGGTTTCTAGAATTTAATCAAATTTTTAATAATAATATAACTGGTCCCCCCCCCCAAAAAATACTTCTACGTATGATGCTTTAGCACCAGTAATATTGAATATTCATTATGCATTTTATATCAGACAATATCTGCTAGCAATTAGCATTGACTTACAAAAAGCATATGATTCCGTAATTTTGTATATCCTTATCAATAAATTATATAATTTAAATATACCGAGTAAGATTATTCGCATAATTCTCAATACATTAATAAATAGGAAAATATATATCAAAATTGGTAATTTTTATAACACTTATCGTACTACATCACAAGGTCTCCTACAAGGTAGTAAATTAAATCCTATACTCTGCAATATCTACACCAATGACTTATTCAAATTAAGTACCGAATCAATTCAATTACTTTGCTTTGCGGATGATATATTAGCTACTATACTTACAACTAATTTGCAGATTGGGATAAAGAAGCTAAAATCTTTTCTTCTATCATTATTAATTGGACCAATCAAAATGGTCTAAAAATAAATTAAAAAAAAAAAACAAGTTCATAATCTTTTTAGACGGAGAAATCTATACCTATAACTACGATTAATATTCAAAATATTCAATTATCAAACGAATCTTATATTAAATATTTAGGTTTATTTTTGGATAAAAAAATAAATTGGAATCATCTTTCACGGGAAGCCATTAATTTTTCAAGATTTTTTCAGTGCATAGTATCTAAGAAATATGGCATTAATCCTTTTAGTCTAGTAACAATTCTAAAACAAAGTGTAGTGGCTAAGTTTATGTAGGAGGAGCATTCTATCCACATAATATAACTCAATTTTATAAACGATTGGATACGATAATTTATGATTTATTTAAGATTATCTTTTCACAACCTAGTTTTTGCCCAAAACAAGCTATATTAGAAGAAACTAAGTCAACCCCATTTACTCTTATTGCAAAAATCGACTGGAAAATTATTTTTATCAAAGTTTAGTAGAACTACATCTCCAATGATTAGTAAGTTAGAACATCTTAAAAATTTTAATAATCGACCGTGGTTATATCAAGCATATAGTGGTTTAAAATATATAAAACCTTTTATCATAAAGTACCCCTTATTCCTTGTTTTACCTGGCAATATACAACTAATCTAGTCAGTATTCAATCTAATATTCCAAATTTCTTTAAAATAGATAATCCAGTATTACGAAAAAAATATATGAAAATATTTGGACAGAACAAATTCAAAAATTAAGATTCAAATCCAAATTCAAAAATACTGTAATCATTTATACAGATGCATCTAAATATCCAGATTCTTCAGTGAGAGCTGCAATATTCATTCCATCACAAAACATAACTTTGAAGTATAAACTACCTATATCATTATCGATTTTTGAAGTAGAAGCTTTTGTAGTTAGGAGGATCCGTAACAAAATCTCAAAGAATCGTGCAATTTACGATACAAACGTCAAATTTTACGCACGGTTTATAGGCATCATAAGAAACAATTCTAGGGGTGGAGCCAAAAAAATATCACGTGATTTCGTCGAGATAGCCGCCATATTAAAAATTGCCACTCTGAACATATAAAATAACATTTAATTGTATTGTTTAACATGTTAATGCGTTTTAATTTTTAAATTATAATCTACTTTCACTTTTATGCTCTTGATAAAGGTCATTTGACACTTGGCGTAGTAAACTGTTGAATTTAAATGTTTAATTTTGATTGATTTATTTATTTTTATTAGTTTTACAGTTTTTTTGCCTGCTATTTCTCTCGTCTTTCAGTGTAGCTCAAATTTTGTTTTCGATTTATTTCCGAACTAAAATGAAACGAAATTTCAAACTAATAGACAATACTGAGGTTTCCAAACCACGTGATGAAATCACAAACTGGAATCTTAGTCTTTTTTTGCCAAGAAGTGACAAAGGAGAGGCTGACCTGCCCTGGTGATTTTGCTGGTAAATCATCAAATGAAGCTGCTGGATATTCAACTATAACGGAAAATTTAGTAAAATTTGAAGAAATAGAGTCACTACCTTCTGGATTTAAAATAAGAATGGTGGATGAAGGACAAGGTATTAAGCAAACATCTATAGATAAAAAGGCAAAATATCATAAGAGCTGCTCTTTCAAATTCAATAAAACTAAATTGGACAGGGCAATTGAAAGAAAAATAAGAAAAGTGGAAATCAAGATAAGACAGACGTATCTGCATCAAGTAAAAAAAATACCAGATCAAAGGACTCACTTTCAGTCAGTCAAGGTGGGTGTACATTGTGCTTCTTTTGTGACGAACCAGTGGATGAAAAATCACAGTCATTTCGAAAATCACGAACACGTAAAATAGATAATCGTGTGAGATCATGTGCTTTTACTTTCCAAGACCACAAATTAATTGCAAAGTTAAGTGCTGGTGATATGTTTGCTCAAGATGCAGTGTATCATGCAAAATGTCTTGTGGCCCTATATAATCGTGAAAGAGATTTAAAATTAAGATCAGAAGAAGAATTCGTTCATACATATGAAAAAAAAGCATTAGCAGAACTTTTAGTGTACATTGAAAGTATTCTTGATGACGACGAAATTTCCGCTGTGCTGCAATTGAGCCTTCTCAGGAAACTCTATTGTGAGAGAATTTAGCAACTTTGTGGTGACCCAAGTACAGTGCATTCAACGCGGCTAAAATGAAAATACTTAGTCATTTTACAGAACTTGAACCCCATGGCGCTGGTCGAGAATTTTTGCTTTGAGAAAGAGTGTT
Organism: Thermobia domestica; assembly: GCF_964235325.1. Lineage (NCBI taxonomy): Eukaryota > Metazoa > Arthropoda > Insecta > Zygentoma > Lepismatidae > Thermobia > Thermobia domestica. The sequence continues at coordinate 72,598,091 of NC_137465.1, read as the reverse complement.
ATAGGAGAAAGCCTCAAGAAAGCATGTTCTCATAATTCTGAGTTAGATGCCATTGTTTTATCTCATGCTGCAAATATAGTAAGACGAGATATTTTTAAACCTCCCCACTTTCAATTTAAAGGGTCATTTGAGGATAAGTGCCAACAAAACAGTGTACCAACGATATTGTCAACTCTTATTGGAACGGTATTATATGGTCCTAACATTGGAAACAAAGAGGATTATATGTCCCAAGTTTGTCTCTCTCTTTCACAGCTTTCATCCTTTAATTGTTTTAAAAAACGTAGAAAAGTTTCACAGCATTTAGTCCATTCTCCAAATAACGCCGCTGCCCTTTTCCGTTGGGTGTATGATTCATTCATATACAAGATCAAAACAAATAGTTGATGTGTTGTTTGAATTAGGACTTAGTGTACCTTATGACAGAATTTTCTGCCTCTCAGCAGAATTGGGTAATTATGTTATAATTCATTTCATGGCAGTAGCTCCCTTACATTTGAAGAAAAATGTTTTTACTACAGATGCAATTGATAATATCGATCATAATCCTTCATCTACTACTTCATTTCATGGAACGGGAATATCACTGTTTCACATCCAGATATTGAACATTTGGATGAAGAACAAGTTGAAGAGCGTGTAGTGCACAAATGAAAAAAAAATTGATGAAACTCCCAGAGAGTTACACTCTAGTCAAGCCTGTATTTTCTCCAAAGATAAAACACTCTGCACCTAAAATTGAGACGATACCACCATTAGAAATTGGGAATGCTGAAAATGATAAAGAAAGTGAATGGTGTGAACACGTTTACCGTACTACCGAAAAAGAAGATTCACATCTGACTTTAGATTGCACATGGGCATCATATCATGCTTAAAAAAAGAAATGTAAGTCAACAACCTCTGACTCAAAGTGCTCTTTTGCTTCTTTTTTCTGAGTATTCTAACCCAGTAGCAACAATAAAACATTGCATTGATGTGATTAGAAAAACTGTGTCTCACCTCAATCCCAATCAAGTTCCAGTCATCGCTTGTGATCAACCGCTATTCAGGATTCTAAAGGAAATTCAATGGACCTGGATAAACTCTTATGGAGAAGATACATTTGTAGCCATGTTAGGAGGCCTTCACATAAAGATGGCCCTTCTTAAATGTCTTGGAGACATTATGAAAGGAAGTGGCTGGACAACTGCTCTAGAACAAGCTAGAGTTTCAACTCCCGCGTCTGCGGACGCGTTTCTCAAAGTGGTACATATAAAGAAGACGCTTCGTGCCTATCAAGTAACAGCATGCATACTTTCCAAACTGAAGAGCGACGCCTACAAGCAATACCTTGAATCGAGAGAGGACAGCAATGAGCTCTTATCTTTTAATGAGTTGTCAGAAATTAGAGCAAGGAAAGTCCCCAGTTTTTCTTCTGGAACTTTATAATGAAAGTCATCCTTGACATGTTAATATGGGATCGATCTGTTCATGAAGGAGATTTTCAGTGCTATGTGAGTTCTTTATCAAACATTGTGTGGTTGTTCTTTGCTTTGGATCATACTAACTACGCCACGCAGAGCTGTTTCAGTTCATCTCAGAGATATGAGACGACTTAAAGAAACTCACCCTACTATTCTTCAAGAATTCTCCAAGGGGAAGTTCACAGTAAATAAAACTTCGAGACCTCTTTCTTTCATGCCTCTTGACGAAGCACATAAACATAATAATGTGCTTGTTAAGAGCGAAGGAGGAGCTGTAGGAACTACAGAGAATCCAGAAGCACTTTGTAGATGGATGGTCTCAGGGCCAAAAATGTCACGGGTAGTGGAGGAATGCTTAAAAATTTTTAGCCTGTCAAGTTCCTCAGATTCAACTATTCATCATGAACAAGTGTCATCAAATCAGATTCGATTTATCAAGGATGTTAGAAACCTAGCGGAAACAATAAAAAAAATGGGAGATCCTTTTCTGGACAGCACGCAAGATTTGTTACCTTGTATTCACTTGTGGTTGCTGATGAAAATGTTACAAAATCATATAGAAACATGAAGGCATTTGGAAGAGAACAGAGCACACAATTCTTCATTGATCGTCTATTAAACTATGAAGTTAATATGAATGAAACTCTGACAATGAATAAATTTCCGCTTTTCAGTTCTCCAATTAGGTCGAAATGTACAATCACCCAACAAATTGTAGCCGTCAAACAAGACCGCAATCTTTTCCTTAGAAAGTACATAGGATGTCAAGTTCGAGATGGCGACCTTTATCAGTTTTTAGTCATGAGCATCAATCATTTCCTCCGTCACTGGCAAAGTGCAATGGAAGCATTCGGTATGGAGGTAAATCAGACATAGTACCCTCCCTGGAAAAAGTTATTTCTTGCAGTGAAAAGATAGTTATGAACCTCATCCAGCTGGACCTGATGTTGAAATGATTATTCTTGATGGTGCAGTCATTGTGCACTTTCTGACACCCGTAGCTACAGATTGGTTTGCCGACTATACCGAAAAGTTCATAAACATGATTAGAAATCGATTTAAAGGACAAGTGAACGTGTTGACGTAGTGTTTGATACCTATAAACCAGATAGCTTGAAGAGTTGTGTTCGTGAGAAGAGAGGAACAGAAATTCGAAGAAAAGTTGAAGCGGATAAAAAGGTGCCTAAAAACTGGAAGGACTTTCTTAAAGTTGATAAAAACAAAACAGAATTATTTCTTTTATTGGCAAAATTTGTAAGTTTAGCAGAATATCCAGGAAAAGTTGTCACTCAAGGAAGCAGTGCCGTTTGTTCACAACCTGCGGATTTAAGTAGAATAATACCATGTTCTCAAGATGAAGCAGACACAAGAATATTTTTACATGCAGGAGATGGTATAATAGAAGAGTATCGAAATACACAAGTTTGTACGGTTGACTCAGATGTGGTTGTGTTGGCAGTCAACCAAGCAGCTAAGTTGGAATGTGATTGTTTGTGGGTATTGTATGGATCAGGAAAACATATGCGTTACATCAATGCTACAGCAATATCAAAGACACTGGGAAGTGAGAAAAGTTCTGCAATACTTGATTTTCATGCTTTGACGGGAAGTGACACTACATCTAAATTTGCGGGTAAAGGTAAAATATTAGATTGGACAGCCTGGAAAGCTTATGATGACGTAACGTCGGCATTTCAAGTATTATCAAGTGCTCCAGATATAGAAGCCGTGAAGACAGTGTTTCCAATTGTTGAAAAATTTGTTGTATCGCTATATGACCGTTGCAGCATAGATAATGACATAAATGTAGTCTGGCAAAAGATGTTTACACGAAAGAATCGTGAGCTTGAGCTTATACCTCCAACTCAAGATGCTTTGCTACAGCATTTACTTCGACCAGCTTATCAAACAAGACAGATTTGGGGAAGATCACTTGAAAAAGAACCTGAACTTCCATCTCTGAGTCTTTACGGATGAACACAAACGGAAGGAAGGTGGATACCTCGTTGGACAACAACTCCACTAGTCAGTGAGTCTTCAAGAGAGATTTTGAAATGTAATTGTTCCAAAGTGTGTTCTGGAAAGTGTAGCTGTTTCAAAGCTGACTTACCATGTACAGCTCTTTGTAGATGTGAAGGATGTGAACGTTGAATATAGGTACACGAAGAAAGACTGTAAATTCTAATTTTACTCTCCTTCATGTTTTAACATGAAGTAAAATTCTCAATTTTGTTGCTATGTGATATGTTTTATTGTACAGTTTTGATATTGCTGAAATCTTATATTCAAACTTCAATTTCCACAAGCTTGACGTGTAAAGTTAGAAAGATAAATTTAAAATACTTAATAGTGCTGTTAATTCCATTTTCTTAAATCAAAAACAGACCGCCTGATAGTATTTCTAAGCATATATTTGCAATTAGTGACCTCAAGAACATATATTTTGATACCCATCACTCTATAGTTATGGCATTATGTTAAATCTGGTCACATTGGGCGCCATGTTGAAAAATAGCAAACTAAATTAACTAAATAACAAACTAAAATATACAAATGTGTAAATTGTTCATTATTTGGTCGATAGTAATTAAAATAATATTGTCACTTGCACATAAAGAGCACATATAAGTTATTTTCAAGAAAAAGCATCTTTACGAGATTAATTTTTCAATATGGCCGCCATTATGACAAGAGCGCCAATTTCGATTGGCTCCACCCCTAATATTGTTGTTTACACATCAATTATTGTGTACTGCAAATTTAATCAAAAAGTGCACGATCATATGACCGATCCTCCAGACTAATATACACTGATGTACACAAAACAGGCACGCTTCTCGAAAATTAAATTTTAGTACTTTTGATCTAAGGATTATCGCATAAGTGATGAAGTATGTCGTTCTAGCAACGCTTTGCTACTTCTTGCTTTTGTGTAAATTTTCTACACTTTTCATGAACCGTAACACTTTTCAGCCAATTAAGTTGGTATTCCTTTCCATCTTTCACTTTGATACTACAATTTACTATAATGTTTTCAGTCCCTTTACTATACACGTCTCACACAGATAAAATATTTTTCAGCCGACATCTTGAACATAGATGATCCAATTGACATGATTACTTATCCTTAGTCACACCTGCAATAAATGAAAAATATAATAATTTATATTTTATTTGAAAAAATCGCTGAAACAAAATAGTATCAGAAAATTTTCGTTAAGATTCTGCTACCAAGCAATGCTGAAGCGGAGAAGCATAAGTAGCAGACCTATAGCATCTAAACGATGCATCCTAGAAAAAAAATGAAGAGAACATTTGTTGTAGAGAATTTAATGTAGATTACTCTTTGTAATAACATGTTTTGTTCTAAGATGCTTTCCACAGAGATGGAGTGGGTCAAGTTCTCTGAGTGGGTCAGTGGGTCGTGGGTCAACAGCACGTGACCCACTGTGACCCATCACCTACCGTGACCCACTGCGACCCACCACCCACCGTGACCCACTGCGACCCACCGACTCAGTATGATCTAACGACCCACTCTGCTCACTGCATTGTAGACAGTATCTTCTAAAGACTGGTAAATTTGTTTTCGTTTTACTTTCAAGACCTTCATTTCCCTTCCTTTACCATTTGTTTCTGTCTACTTACCTGAGGTGAGTAAATCTAACCAAGTGAAAAAAGAACTTCAGGCACTTTTGGATATTGATATTTTTAATTGTAATAATAGCAATAGGATTTATAATACGACTTGGCTTTCCAGACCTGTGAGTTTTTAGAGGAACTAACTACTGGAAAAAATACATTTTTGAATCACTGTAATATATGTGTGCCTGATCATCACGGTCAAATTGCAAAGTCAAATGAAATTACTTTTGATATATAGTTAATCCTTAATCCAAACTGGGATGTTATATTGCTTTCATTATAATGCATAATATCCTAAGGAGGTAGTTAGGATCCGTATTTTTGCGGTAAAAAATGAGTATCTCTCAAGCCGTTAAACTTACGGAGCTGAACAGTAGTGTAACTAGAATTCTTTTCAGGGGGGGGGGGGCAATGAAGGGCCCAAGAAAATTTTGAGGGGGCCAGCTCCAATGAATGAGTTTATATACATATATATATATATATATATATATATATATATATATATATATATATATATATATATGTGTGTGTGTGTGTGTGTGTGTGTGTGTGTTTTCAACCTGAATGTTTACATCTTTATTGTTCATGATTTTACTCTTTTACGGTGAAAATGTATTAATTTACTACTTCAAACAACTAGGATACATTAATACAATTGATTTCCAATATAAGTAAGTAGTAATTTAATCGCTGCTTTTAAAATATGTGTGGCTGGTTGATTTAAGTGGAAGCAGAGAAATACACTTTTACTGGTCAAGAAAATAACTTAGAGGTTCATGCCTCTATTCTTGTGGGCAACAGCAAACTTATCAACAACTTCTTCAAGATCTAACGATTTAGCAATTTTCTTCAATATAAAGTAATCCTAAGCTTTTCAACCTATCATCAGCCATTGAATTGCCTATATGTCTTTACTCTTTTCAAACATGAGAATGGCCTTTCACATGTAGCACTAGAAACTGATCTAGTCACAGAGATTATATCTAACTAGTTGGTCTCTAGGAATGCGTTTTTGTAGACGCAAAGATCAACGACATTCACCAAGGAATCAACTTTGGTTTTCTTTCATCTTCATACAACTTAATTGTGTTTGGGAGGATTTTGAGTTTACATTTAAATATTTGCAGATCACTTTCATAATACTGAGCCATATGCTCCACAATGTTGTGATTTAGACAGTTTTCACCTTTTGGATGTAGAGTGGTGATTGATCTAATGATTTTGCTACATAATCCAAAGCGTTTTTCCGTCTCAGTGACTGCTTTATCAATAGTAGGCAGAAAAATGTTTGTTAGTATATTATCTTTAGAAAATTCGTTTTCTGCCTCCAATGAAGGAAGAGATTCATCCAAAATGAATTTGTGATATTTCGACGGCGAATATCTAGTTCATTTCCACGAGGAACCCCTATATTCTATTTACGGCTCTGGAATTTCAGGACCACTTTCTTTGCATATTCCCAAATATTCTTGATAAATTTGTTAGACTGTTGCTCGTTGAGAGTCATATTCTCCAGACCCATTTTCGACAGCGTTTGAACTAGTGAATGTACAAGAATCAAACCTTCCGACATGCCTGCATCTACTTAAAATAAGGCGAAGCTCAAAGTTATAGCATGGCAGCAGTCATATTACATTTTACCCGAAAACATTCCATCTCGTATAGATGACATTTATTTCCCGGATGGTATGATGGAAGTAAATAAATATCACAAGTTCCAGATTTGGTTTAATACCGCATAATAATATAAATAGTTCTTTGGTAATAATAATAATAATAATAATAATAATAATAATAATAATAATAATAATAATAATAATAATAATAATAATAATAATAATAATAATAATAATAATAATAATAAAGTAAAATGTGATGTACGAGGACAAAAGTGCTTACGAGACAAACGTCGCACAGAAACAGGAACTGAACTCTAACAGGACAGTGATTTGCCGTTCCACCCCACTTTAAATTATAAGCCATGCTGTTGAAGCTTAAATTTCACTTTAAAGTAAACTGCCAATAATTATCATGTATTCTTAATATTTCAGAAAAATGTCAAAATTTCACGCTCTAAAATATGGTAGCCTAATCAGCGACGAATCTAGACATTTGGTGCTCACGGAAAATTTTGCGATTACTACCCCTTTCATCTACATCTACACCAATAAACACACATATTAGTTTGCTGGCGCCCAGGCAACTGCCCCGGTTCCAGGATCTTGTTTTGATAGATTAATTACTTTTGGTTACTTTTTCGCTTGAACTCTAAAACTGAGTAATGAATGTACCTTTACGTTATTAAAATGATGAAGTGAGCACTCTTTGAAGCAAAAAGAGGAAATATGTTTTTCTTTCCCTAATATCAAACAGTGTTAGAACAGACATTTAAATCGGGACTCCTTACAGCAAAAGAAGTATACGTGGTCCTTTTCTTTCTTTCGCTTGTTTACCTTCACTACATTTTAGAATTTGACGTGAATTCAAATACATAAACAGTTCACACCCACACTGAATAGCCAAAGCTCAGCGGTAGAACATCAGCTTAAGATTCGGAAGATGATGTAATTGATCCCTCGTGGATAAATATTTCAACTGAGGAAATTACCAAGATTCTTCCTCGGTGGCCCTATTGACTAATTTCCCTTATTTCTACCCTCTGAGTTTCGGATGTTTCAAAGCCATAAAATAAATTCAAATCTAGTTGAAATAACGCTAGTATCCTGTAGTCGATGCTAAATTAATATTGTAAGTTTTGAGATTAGATTTGAAGGAGGGGCACCACTGATTTACTGTTCTGCATAATTCCTACAATGCAATTTTCTCAGAAATGCTTAATGCTTAATTTTCTCAGAAATACATATTTTGACGCAGAATTAATATAAACCTGCGATAAAAATTGGTATTCACTGACTGAACTTACTGAATGGAATATCTGTAGACCAGTCCCACAAACATCAGATAACAGGATGATACAACCTGGTCATGGGAGTAACTACACTTTTACACAAAACAGCATTACTGCCGCGACCAAGTTGTATCATCTCGGTATCTTACCTGGTGGTTAGTAATCAGAAGATTGTAGCACTGGCTCTGTGATAAATTTCGGAATTTCTCTAGTAGTAACAGTTTTGGGATTATGCTACAGTTAAAATAGTTTAAAAGAAAATACTTCTGAAAGATTTATTTATAAAGAATCACTGACTTTGTTATCCTCATTTCCCCAGGCTTTAGTTAGTAGAATAGGCACACAAAGCGCTGACTCCGTTTTCCTTGGAGATCGCTAGTATCGCTTATTAACATCGCAGCAGAAGGTTTCAACTTAGTTGCCACGGCCAAGCAGGGCCGTGCTGGGATATTAATGAGGGTGGTGGACAAGTCTACTAAAAGGGCGCCCATCCAAACGGGAATATATATATATATATATAGATAGATAGATAGATAGATAGATAGATAGATAGATATAGATAGATAGATAGATAGATAGATAGATAGATAGATAGATAGATAGATAGATAGATAGATAGATAGATAGATAGATAGATAGATAGATAGATAGATAGATATACTTTGAAAGAAAGTATAGATGCCTTTCTATCAAACTCAACATAGTATTTGAAAACAAGGTTCTTAAACCAAGAATGGCGGAAACTCCATAACGATGAACTGCATAGTTTTATACCGTTTACAAAAACATTGTTAGGGTCATCAAGTCTAGGAGGCTCAAACGGGCAGGTTATGTAGCCATAATGGAAGAAATTAGAAACGCTTTCAAAGCTCGAACTGGAAATCCAAATAGGTAAATCAAAATTAGGAAGACCAAGGCGCAGATGGGAGGACAATATTAAAATGGTTCTCGCAGAGATTGAAATATAAAGTAGAAACTGGATCCAGTAGGCTAAGGACGAAAATCAATGGAGAGCTTTTGTAAACGCGGCACTGAACCTCCTGTGTCCATAGGCCATAGAGCTATATTAAGTTGTTGATACATTTAGCTTCTTTTTATTTGACAGAAATGTTATTAGGAACTAAAACGTTTTTCTCTAGTAAAGAGGATTTCGATTCAAGGTTTCCACAAATTAGCTATTTACGTTAATTCTAAAACGAATTCGTTGGTGATTTTGATATAGAAAGGCATCTATACTTTCTTTCAAGAAGCTAAGTGTATCAGCAACTTAATATAGCTCTATGACTTATGAACACAGGATGTTCAGTGCTGCATTTACAAAAGCTATCGATTGATTTCCGTCCTTAGCCTACTGGACCCAGTTTCTACTTTATATTTCAATCTCTGCGAGAACCATTTTAATATTGTCCTCCCATCTGCGCCTCGGTCTTCCTAATTTTCGTTTTCCTATTTGGATTTCCAGTGCGAGCTTTGAAAGTGTTTCTAATTTCTTCCATTATGGCTACATAACCTGCCCGTTTGAGCCCCCTAGACTTGATGACCCTAACAATGTTTTTGTAAACAGTATAAAATTATGCAGTTCATCGTTATGGAGTTTTCGCCATTGCCCATTCCCGTTCCTCTTGGAGTTCGAATATTGGTTTAAGAATCTTGTTTTCAAATACTATCAGTCTGCGATTTTCCCTCAGAGTCAGTGACAATGTTTCGCAACCATACAGCACAACAGGCATGATTGTCGTTTTATATTTTAAACTACAAATTCCTCAACAGAATTTGCGACAACAAGATTTTTAACTGAATAATAACACGAAATCCCTGCTTTCAGTTGACATCAAATTTTTTTGTGATTATGGTTTTGGTCTGTTAATAATGATTCTACATATTTGAAAGTATCCACTTTGTCGAAAGAAAATATTATTTGGTATTTTAACGCGTCCATAGAATGCAATATTACGATCCCGACAAACTTCCATTTATTTAGTTTTCTCTGCATTTACTTTTAAACCCATAGCTCTGCAAACGTTAAGTATGATTTCTGCATTCCTTTCTATTGTTCTATCTTCCCCTATTAAATTTACATCATAAGCATACGCCATAACCTGGTAAATACAATTCAGCTCTAGGACTTGATTCCTCTCGTTGATTTTCCTTATAGTGTTCTCCAGAACAAAGTTAAATAATAATGGCGACAACGCATCTCCTTTCAGGTCATTCTCAACGTGAAAGCTCGTGAACAAGAATTTCTCTACTCGAACCTTACTTTGGGATTCATTTAAACATATCTTAATTAATCTACCTTTTTCGATATTGCAAATTCTGTAAGCATGTTGTACAATGTTTCCCTCCTTACCCCAGTCTAAAGTCAATAATTGATGTGTCAGAATATTGTATTCCCATTTCTTTTCAAGTATTTGTTGAATAGTAAATATCTGGTCAATAGTTGATCGATTTTACCTACATCCGCTCTGATAATCTCCAATAATTTCATATGCGTATGAAGTCAATCTTACTAATAGAATGTTTAAGAAAATTTATTGGATGTTGACAGAAGAGAAATGCCTCAATAATTATTAAATCAGTGTTGTTGCTTTTCTTCTGAACTGGAATAATGATTGATTCTTTCCACTCTTGTGGTAATTCCTCCTTGTTCCAGATAAGGAGAATGAGTTTGTGTATCTTGCTCTACAATCCCCCCCCCCAGCTAAAATTAAGTCAACCAGAATTTCGTCTACACCCGGAGATGTGTATTTCTTTAATTTTTTAATAGTGATTTATCTTTCTGTCTGGTTAGGTTCTGGAATAAACGGTTATGCTGTATATATTTCACTTTCTCCACGCACATTAGTTTTTGGCTATGTGTTAAGCAAATCGTGAAAGAAAACTTTATTTAAGATGCTATCCTGATCAGTGAGAACTGTTCCTTTAGCTTTCTTTAATATATAATCACGAAATTGATAGCCTTTTCTAAAATCCGTTGATGCATTTATACATGTCCGGAATGTTTTTATTTTTTACTATTATCTTCAAGTTAATTAATTTTAGCTTTCAAAAAGTGCGTTTCTTTCTTCTAAAAGTTTTGGAAGTTTTCCGCCAGATGACAGTGAAATTTTATGTAGTTATTTCGTTCGGATTTTGTAGCCAACGCTGTTTCTTGTTTTCTCTTCTCTGCTACTTTAGTGCATTCCTGGTTGAACCATGCTTTGTTCCTACGTATTTTTGCCTGTTCCAATATTTCTTTTGTTGAAATCTTAATGTTTTTTCAAATTTCAACCAAGTATCCTGAACAATAGTGCACTCCAAACCTTTTAAAACCGAGAATCTATTCGACACTTCAATCTGGCTCTCCTCTGACCTGACTCTCCTCCAATTTATTTAAATTAAACCGCTCTGTTTTCAGATATTGAATATTTCCTTTATTCAATGATAGTCTCTCTCTTATTATCATAATCAACTCCTCTGAACGACTGAACATCAGTTGTGCTACACTGTTTTCCTCTGTCTACTAAAACGTGATCGATTTGATTGTGTTTTTCCGTCTGGTGAGATCCAAGTATATTTATGAACGTCGCGATATGGGAATTTTGTAATCATCACGATAAGGTTTCTGGATGTTGCAAAGTTCACGTGTCTAACACCATTGTCACAACCTTCCTCATGCAGACATTTATTCCCTATAATCGGTTTGAAAATACCCTCTCGTCCTACCTTCGCATTGAAACCGCCTAACAGAATTTTCATATGGTATTACACGAGATGATCAAATACCCGTTCTATTCTTTCGTAAAAACTTTTTTTTATTGTTATCCTTATTTTCTGTTGGGGCATGTACATTTAAAACAATAATATTACACCACCGACTCTTAAGAAAAGTAAAACAAAAACCAACTTTAACAAATTCAACCCATGTAATTACTGATATTACGTATTCGTTTGTGAACGAAAAGCCCTGATCCTAGTTGGTAATTTTTAATTCGTTCCCCGTAAAAGAACGTAAAATTTCCCGACTCGACTCCTCCATTTCCTTCTCATCTAAGTTCCTGATATCTCACTAGTTCCATCTTCTATTTCTAAACTCATTTTAACGCGCCTGTCCTATAGAGACTTTTTATCTTCCATGTTCCAATTCTCATGTCGATTTTACTTAGCTGAGTTCGTGCCAAGTTATCAGTTCTGATCCGAGGATTCTGCGAATATATGTGAACAAGCCTTTTTTCACAGGATGAGTTATTAGCCCCAAACCAAATCCACAAACTGGAGGATCACCCCTTGTCTGTCCGCGACTGCTTATTCAGTATATTCGCAGCTAATCTCTATATTCCAGAGGCCTTCTTCTCGATCCACAACCTGAGGACGCCCCGTGCCGTGGTGACAGGAAGACCACATTTTACGGAAATTAATATAGCTATATTTTAGAATTACAATAGGTACTGATTATCCGAACACGGATTTAAAACACACGGGAACAATCAATATGTTCGGATATGTGGACGCATATTAAGGCTGTAAAAGCTTCGATACCGTAAAAATCGTAAATTAGAAACTAGTGTCAGTGTAGTATATCATGAATGCATCATACGTTTGACTATCCGAACTACTCTTGATGTATCACGTTGTTTCGTTTTATAGCTACATAACTTTATAATATTTTTGTATGTGATTAACCTGTTCACTGCCACTAGCAACTGTATGAATTATAAAGGGCGCCTTCTATTATTCACAGCTTCTTTATTAACAATCATTATTTGAATTTATTATATAAAGCTGGTACACAGGATAACTAAAACCACATATCTATAATGTGATGTTTCGTAGGGCGCCTTATGTAAAGGGCGCACTGTACCTTTCACGGGTTCTTTACCAATAGTAACTATATGTATTTATTGTACAGAACTGTGCTATACAGAGGAGTAAATAAAATCGTTCATCTTTGATGTGGACTCGCAAGGGCGCCTAATGTAAAGGGTGCACTGCACCTTTCACGGGTTCTTTACCAATAAAACTGTAAGAATTTATTACTAAAATCTTGTAACTTTATTTATACTGTGATGTTTCGGAGGGCGCACCGGGACACTTCCCGGTGTCCCGGTGGGCCAGCACGGGCCTGCGGCCAAGAGCGTTAGGAAATTAGACGTACTAGAGACAAGACCAGTAAGTAGTCGAGAAGTAGAACCTGTACCAGTAGCAAATAGTAGGTGTTGGCAGTATTCAGTATCTTAATTTTCTCGAACTATTGGGATACGAACAGCAGAGAGAATGACAGAAATAATAAAAACTTCTGCTCTCTTCTTTTACTGTATATTAAACAAGACCTCTCGATATTATTTAATAATAATAATAATAATAATAATAATAATAATAATAATAATAATAATAATAATAATAATAATAATAATAATAATAATAATAATAATAATAATAATACCAAATTATTTAGTTGGATGCTATGCATTTGTTCTATGTCGCCATAATCGATGGAAATTAATTACTTAGTGTACGAAGACTTCTTTCGTCCAAAACGAGTGTAAAGTTTTACTGCAGTTCATGATGCTATTTGTATTCAACAAATTTTAGTATGACTTTCAACATTGAAGCAAATCAGAATGCAGACTGATTTTGCTTCTTCTTCTTCTTCTTTTTTGTTCTTTGTCGAAAACAAAGAAGACAACCTGATAAGTGACAGAGGTTAAAAGGAACGTTCAGATGCTGAGGTCAATGCATGCACCTTACAGATTTCGATAAATTAGATCTTGCTGTATTACAAACAAAAAGAAGCCTGAAGATTTTTACTCGGAACGCAGACTATTGCAACATACGATATTCTGCAGTTGGTAACTTTGTTATCGAGATATGTTTCTGTAGTAGTTTCACTTGTTGCCACTATGAACTCACCGTTTGTCGACCTATAGCAGTATCACTCTGTATGGGGGGCGCTAGGGGCCCAAGATTTTGAACAAGGGGGCCTGGCCCCCCCAAGCCTACCATTGGCTCCGCCACTGGAGATGAAATTCAGTGTATTAACTCTTTATTGAAAATAAACATCCTAGCATTTTTAAAAATTCTTCTTTATGGGGGGGGGGGCACTTTCTATATATGGAGAATTTGTAGTGAGTTGGTTTGTAAAAAGGATCGGAAACAATCGATGTTATATAAGAAAAAAAATCAGAAACAAAAAATACAGAGCTTGACTTCATATATCCATTGCTTTCTACTATAATAATTGCTAAAGCTTATTTTTATTATATGGAGCGCTTACAGTACAGGGTAATCAATCCATAAAGTTGTGAGAAAAATAGGCATAAAATTTGTACTGTAAGCTTAATTACACTGAAATTTGAAGTTTGGATTATACACATAATTATATGGAAAATTTTATTTTTTTTTCAAATTTCATCCTTTTTTCCACTGAAAAGTACCGGTATCGATAATTCAACAAGGAAATAATTATACTTTGATAATTTAATTGAAATTCATCGTAATTTGGCACATGGCAAACAGCAATGTGGTGATTGAAGGGAAGAAGGAGGGAAATTCCCATTCACCTCTGAACACTTTCCATTCCAGGAACCTTTCGCTTTCTAGACGGGGGAGGGAACTTGGTAATGGCATCAAACTTTTATGTGTAATTGCAAAAATTAAATTTATAAACAAATAAAAAGTCACCAGTTTATCAGGCTTTAATTGATAATTTATTCACAAGATTCCCAATAGAAAATGTGGTAGATGAAGTTTCTGCTCTCCATGAGTCGACATTACCAACTGACATGGTCTATATGGAAAAGATGTTGTATGGTGATAGAAAGATGATACTTCTTTCTGAGTATTTCAAACCTGACCAAGAAAAATCGTTATCAGACTTAAGTCTAACAAGCAGATTGTCGATGAGGAGTTGCAGAAATCGGGTAGAGGTATTATTAATTTCCACGACAGAGTGCGAACGGGGATTTCCCCTTATGTATTTACAGATGAATGATATTAGAAATAGATAGCTCAAAGATTATCTAACTTGTTGTTCATCAATGTTAATGGCCCACCGCTAGACAAGCTCAAAGAAGACGAGCTAGTTATTTCTTGGCTGAAGGATGGACATCATTCCACTGCGGATGATTTACCGCTACGGAAAATGTATACTTGTAGTACGAATGGCTTATTTGTGTTAATTCAACTTTGTACCTAATTTTTAGTAATTCTCTTCTTTGCTTTAGGTAAACTACTTTGAATAAATATTCATAATAATTGCACGTTTTCATTGACTCACGCCAACTCTGGCTTTCCATGCCAGATATTTACAAAAAAAAAAAAAAAAAAACTGTTTTGGCGCTATTTTTCCAAGATATCAGCCAAATCCAGGGTGGTAGAGGGGTGCAAAATTAGTATGTTAATCCGAACACTTTTATAAAGAAAATAAAATTTGTAACACCTTTCCACCTTTTTTTCCCTTATTGAACCCTTCATTGACTGGCCTAATAAACCTCTTTGAACTTCTTTGAAGACACCCCATTTTAAAAACAAAAGGTAGGAAAAAGATAACAAAAATGTCGGTGTTGTCTACTTAGAAATTTTTTCTACACCAGAAATAAAATCTTTTTATCTGCCAAGCTCTTTGTTGATCACAGAAAAAACAAAGAAGGTATGCCTTCATCACTGAAAAACCAGTGGCGGTATGGCATACAGCTTCGACCCTATGTGATATATGGGTCCAATATATATTTGCCCTAGAAGAAAAAAGAGATGCCAGAAAAGGAATTGGAGGTTGCAACTACATTAATAAGATGTCTATGTCTCGGAATCCCATAAGGTTACAGACGTGAAATTTAGATGTTTGACCTAGAAGTATAGAAAGAAGAATGCAAAATATTACCCACAGTAACATATGGAGACATTAACTGATGTTCAGACAAGTAAAAGTGAATCAAACTCAGAGGGTCCCGGCTTACAAAGTTGTGGAATACAACTTCTGTTGTTGAGACTTGTCTGACCACCAAAACCAGCGATCTTTAGTTCTTAGGCAATTGACTACTTGCACACCAAATTTTATTCAGATACGGCCAGTAGTTACCGAGAAATAATATATACAAGGCGAACCAAACTTGTCCGTTTCTGAACCCGGCCATGAAATAAACCAATTTTTATTCCATAGACCATGGCTTTTGCACATCATTTTCTTTTACATCTGGACAGTTTTTATTGCGAAATAAAATACCACATACAAGGTGATTCGAGCCGATCCGAGCCCGGACACCAAATATAGGAATTTATATTTCCTTGGTTTTGTGCTATTCGCACACCAAATTTGATTCATATCTGGTCAGTAGTTACCTAGAAATAAAGTACTACATACAAGGTGAGCCGAGCCAAGCCGATCCTGTCCCTACCTGAACCAGGCCAACAAATATAGCTTTTTTATCCACTTAGCCATGAGCTATTTGCCCACTAAATTTGTTTCAGATTCGGTCAGTAGTTGATGAGAAATAAAGTACCACATACACGGCAAGTTGTGCCTATCCGAGCACGAAATAGGGTCATTTGCCCAAGTGTCTATTTCCTCAAGTCTCTAAACTAGAGTCATTTCCTAAAGTAGTTATCTTTTTTCTTAATCTGATGATCATCAACCGAAACAGAAGGGACACCTGCTGCATTCTTAGCAAATACCAGAAAGGGGATGGATGGTTTCGCTGCAGGCTATTATGAAATATCTCCGATAGACAGGGTTGCAGTGTGTCACATAAAATTGTGTTGCTTTTAAAAATATGGTAAACTAAGCATAGTTGAAACTAGTTCAACTGAAAAAGAAGCATAAACTAAGACTTTACAATATAAAATGTCTGTTTTACAATAAATTAACTGAACTTTTCTTTAAAAACATATCACAACCTAAAAGTACTGACTAAATTATCTCAATGTGAAAGCGAAGCAAAAATAAGAAGTTATGTTGATTAAGTATCGAATTTCTATTGACGCCGTTATTTTATTTTTTAGCCTAACGTCTTATGATTATGCACCGAGGCTAAAGGACACAAGCATGAGACGGATCACAATGCTGGAGTAAAGGAAGTTGGAGAAAACGGTAGGATCCGAGAAAACCAACGCACACGGTGCTCACAACAAAGCCTACTTTGCTCGGGCTGGAATTGAACCAGGAACCCCACGAACCAGAGGGTTGACGCCATTAGGACCAAGTTTTCAAATATATGCTGAATAAGTCAGTTTTATTATTATTATTATTATTATTATTATTATTATTATTATTATTATTATTATTATTATTATTATTATTATTATTATTATTATTATTATTTCGAAAGAGATGTTCAATTTTAATTTAAAGTTACGTTCTTTGGTCAAATGTTTTGTTATTATCCTACGTACTAGGCATAACTCTTACTAGTAGTTCTATCAAAATTTCCTTCAATCTTAATTAAGAAGAAAAGACAATATTAAAATAGTATCTGGTACATAGTTTGTGCTGCACTTACTAATCGTAAGATTCCGAGTTCAAATCCCGAGTCCGTACATCCTGGTTAGGCCATCCAGGCAAGCGTGGATCCAAGGTGGGGGAGGGATCGGGCGACTTGGATTAAACTTTAATTACTACTTAAATAGAATGGATTTCAGATTACTTAAATTTTGGAAAAGTTACAATCTTAATGTGTGGAGGAGGGTTAATTTATAGGCATTACGTTACATCGCTTCCAAATGTTCAGAAAATTTTTAACAGGCTACAGTATATACTTATCCAAATAAAGGGATATTTTAACCAAACCGTGAAGGAAATGTAGAGACGATTACTTCAAGCACCACACCATAACTGCAATGGACAGGAGATTTGGATGAGATCCCCGATTGTATTTTATACATTCCCAATGTTTTCCAGAATGGGGTATTGTATTGCATAGTGTACCTCAAGAACTTTTGAAAGGGGGAGATAAGATAAAATTCCAAATATTTTATTAATTGTAAATAAAGAAGGAAAATCAAATTTACTTATTTTAGTTAAATAAACAAATAATGGGGAGAGAGAATATCGGGATTTGGTATTTGGAACCTGAATATCAGGGAGTGGAGAAAAAGTATGAAGAGTAGGCGAGAAGAACGATGAAAATCAATTTGCAATTTAAAACAGTTAAAAAAAAAGTATCTCAGAAATGTGAAAATATGATTTTTATCGTTCGTCCCACATACTCTTCATATTTATGTGGAGAGGGGGAGTATCAGGAAGAGAAGTGAACATGCGCTCTACAAAACACAATAGGAAGATATTATTATTATCACAGTTATTACATATCCTCTCCCATCGAATATTTCTGCCAAAGCCTATGTAGTATATAGACCTATAGTCAAATTTAACTTCTCTCAATTACGCTCAAAGGCTATAGGAGACATTGATGAATGAAAGAATGAAAGAAACATGCCATAATTAGAATTTATATATAAAAAATATGGTACATTTGAAAATAATAGGGTATTATGCGAAAATTTCTATAAACTTATTTAGCAAATAGTCCGAAGAGAAAACGTTATTTAAGCAAAATTCAGTTTTTTATAAACTATAAAAGTATCTATAGTACATAAAAGACACATAAATTAACCAATCTCTGGTAAGGTGCACTGCTGGGACATAAGCGATACAGTTGAGTTGGATCAGACCCACTGCTGCTTCAAATGGAAAATGTTGAAACGACGAGTTTTAAGCAGAGCGTTTCTATTTTAGTAATTTAGGTTTCATGTAATAAACTCTGCTTCTTTCAGAACAGGAAAGTTACCTATTACTCTGAAAAATTAAAAAGAAAGAAGGAACTTCGAAAGATTCATAAAAGTAACGTATAATTCGAGGGCAGTTCAACACTAATATAACGCCAACATGTCTGAATAAAACGCCGACATGTACAATCTCGAAGATTACTAACATAATAGTTGGATTAAGTACATGAGAGTATTATACTTGCAATACACAAGCTTCAGAAAAAGAAAAAAGTTTGGTGCTGGTGTGTCCAAACAAGTAATTGAGTATATTCTTCATTTACTCCTCCGATCTACAATCAATTGCTGGAATATCTTGCTCTAGTGAAGTTTTCTCCTGATGGTACACCTTCAATACGTGTCGTCTGCTCGAACTTGCTCTTATAGGTAAAAACTGAGAAATGGGTGACTGGTGTGAAATAAATCTTCTGTATAAGAAATATAGATACAAAGCCAGTGCGTTTTCATCATACGATGCACAAAAGTGTAATTGGAAATGTTATTTCAGATTCGAAGTACATTTGTTGAATATACTCACAACTTATTGCAATTAACTATTTCCCAAGTAATTTCTAACAAGTCTTGTTCTCTTTCTGGAACAGAGACAAAGTCGTGTCACTTCCTGAAAATTAATGTGAAAACAGTATTACATCACCCATACTTCCTCCTGTAATTTCATGTATTTATACATTTTGACTGGTTGATGAAATCTGCCTTCTTTATGGAAGAGTTTTAAAAAATCAGAAAACTACTCTTGAAAGAAACAGACACAAGCCTACTCTATCATTTGTAACTTCATATCTACCTAACCTACAAAAATGTATTATATATCAAACGAAATGAAATTTTACTTCGAAAATATTTTGTTATAACTTTCAAGACTGTAGAATTGAACGTAAAGTAAGAAATCAAGGAAAGCATCATTCTTCTATAGACAAAGGCGGCCAAATTAGGTATGGCAGCCATATTTGCTGAAGCTTAAAGCGCACTTCCAGGATATGCCTATACTTGATGGAAAGAAGCTGCCCTGCAAGTTTAATTAAGTTACTTTTTTTTTTTTTTTTTTTTTTTTTAGTTCAGACTCCTACATACTGGACTAAAAAGTTTGCACTTAATTAAACTTCTCAAATATATATCAACCCACAGACCAAACTGCTCAAACTATAAACTTGAAATTTGGACAATATGTAAGATTTATGACATAGGGTACTACTAAAAAAGAATTTTTGGAAATTCGACGGGGAAGGGGGAGAAATAGGAATGGAAATTAACTTAATAAGATGGCCATATCTCCGAATTCCTTAAAGTGACAGATTTGAAATTTGGTATTGAGATTTCTCATTTAAAATAATGTGATACTTTTTTTTCAGCGTTTTCTGATATTTTACTAAAAGGGTAAGAAAAGAAATGGAAAGTGGAAAAGAAGTGGGGGTTTGCAATTATTATATATCGATATTTCGAATCTCTGAAGGTTAGAAACATCTGATATTTTAATAAAAAGAGGAAGAAAAATGGTGGGGAAAAGGTAGGGAATGCAATTATTATGATAAGATGTCACTATACGTATTTTTTACATCTGGCCTAGAAGAAAAGAAAAAGGTGAGGATCACAATTACAATAAGATGTTCATATTTTTGGATCCCTGAAGATTAGAGGCATGAAACTTGGTATTTGAACTGAAATTCGGTACTCTATAGGTTCATGGGATGTAAACCCGTGGGCCGGCCGAACGCAGGTTTGGGGGCAAAGTCGCCTGGTACTTGAAATTATCAGTGTATTTCGGCATTCAGGATGGTTAGAGAAATGAAAGTTAGTATTTGAACTGAAATTCGGTGTGCTTGTACGTTTATGAGCTGCGAGACAGTAGGCTGAACATATGCAAGAGTCTGAGGGCGAAACACCTAGCTAGTCGAAGTATTACTATTATTAGGATCACGTAGTGGTACTTATAAGATTACAATGTTAGTACATACGTCCGTTACTCTACACGATAACTTTTGAACGAATGCGAATTTTTAAATTCTGTTTTTTGCCATAGATAGATAGAGTGATTATCTCGAGGGAGTTCGTTGATGGAGGTGATTTGCCTACCGGAAGTAGTAGAAATGAGCCATTTCCGGTTTCCACATTTATCAGAGGAAAAACGGAAATAGACAGAGATAAACGGTTTTCGGAAATCAATTACAAATTTCAAGGACAACTTTCATCTTCATCCTTAACACCCTAGTGAAATCGCAAGTTGTAGAAATAAGACACATCTTCTTTTATCGTTGATCACTATATAGCAAAAACAGTAATATATAGCGAAAACCTGTTTTCGTAATCGATTAAACGTTTCAAGGACAACATTCATCTTCATCCTTAACATTCTAGAATAACCGGAAGTAGAAGTTACTCTCTTCCGGTTATAATGCTGATCACTGTAAATTAAAAATGGTAATAGATAGCGAGAAGCAATTTTCTTTAATCAATTAAGTGTCCCAAGAATAGCCTATATTCCATTTCAACACTAATCTTTCTACTCAAACCGGAATTGAAAGAACCATACTACAACTTCCAAATTCAATATTAAATGATAAAATATTACGTAATCCTCTTTACGGATTATAATAATACATTCATATCTAGGGATCCCGAAAGTTAGAAACATGAAACTTGATGTTTGAACTGAAAATCGGTATGCTTGCAGGTGTATGAGATGTGAGGCCGTAGGCTGAGGAAACACGGCGATTTCTGGGCGAAGTCCCCAGACAACCGAAGGCTAGTTATTAAATACATATTTTATCGTATTCTGATTATACATACAGTAGCAGAAGTTTCTGTTTTCCTTACAGGAAGATAAAGTGTAATAAATACAATACCGGAAATTTAAATTGTCACACTCGGCACTTTATGTATAAATAAAAGGAATTTTCAATATAATAAATATGACCTTCTTTTTGCTCTTGAAACATGTGTTCCCTTATTTTTAACTAAAAATCTATGTACTGAATTCCACATCTCCAACTTAAGCGAATCTTCACATTCGACAGTCTCTGAAGAAAGGAAGAGAAGTTTGAATATTATAGAAATGTCTCCGCTAGAAACGGCATTTTTGAAAGCGCTAAAAATACGTATTCTCTTATTATAAAGAAGAGTTTATATGCTGAGTTTCATCTCTCTAATTTCATGAATGTGTGAGATACTGAATTCTTTTTTTAAAAAAGAAAAAAAACTTTAAAAACCTCTTTATTTCCCTTGGAATACGTGCTCCAACAATCCTTTCTTATCTCTTGCCTCCGTAATAAAAGGGATAGGCCGTAGGCCGGGAGTGCTCAAATAAAGGCCTCTGTGCGATCATGACACAAATAAGAAACCTCGAGTGCACAAAATATTATGCAAAGATACTCCATTGTGTAAAACAGTTTTTGGCAAGTGATTTTTTTTTTTTCAAAATCACCATCCTCCACCCTCGAAACAAATATTGCATTATCACTGAACACAAGATTAGTTAATTTATTTCGCGCTGGAGAAGAAAACAGAATTTGGAGATAGGTCAACATACTACGTGTCACGTCTTTATACTTTCATATTGTCAGCATATTCTTTAAAAAAGTAAACTGCTGTTCTCTATTAACATATGGTATCATTTTCAAAGTAAACAGCAAGAATAATTGTGCATAAATGAAATTCAAGAATCCTATTTTAAATTGTCTAAAACTGGTACACAAACAAACTTAAATTTTCCCCTTCACGAAAGTTACACATTTAGCGGCACTTATACTGTGGTGCTAGCCGGTGATGTTCACTATTCTCTTTTTTATAGGTGCTAACTAAAAATGGGTAAACGTCAATTAAAGACATATCGTGGATATAAAATTTACTATATAATAATATTACGTATATGTTATACTTCTTGCTATTTACCTTTTCATACAAAACATCTTCCCGTATTTTTCACAAATCAAAATGTGGCAATTAATCGTGTTATAATAAACGTCTATTATATTTCTTGATATTTGCCTCTCTATGTAACAGGAACAATCTCTTATATAGCCATAATTTGTAAAACAAATCTAACCATGACAACGCAATATCGAATATTGTGTGCTCGCAATACCATAAGCACTTTATTTCATTTCTTTGTGCGCTAGTGGAGTACACCCGAGGAATATTCTGTCAAAAATTTCAGTTTATTTTTACCTAAAGAAGCATGATCTAGGCGATGATAAGAGAATCACTTCCATTCTTGTATATAATAGTACTATATAGATTATGGAATTAGTGTTACCCAACATAATGTCGAGAGAGAATTTTTGAGATGACACCGAACTCTTCCAAAAACTCATTTTTAAAGACAGCACTTTCAAGCCTCCTTTTTAAGATGAAACAGCCTTAAATCTCTTCTCTTGGCTAATAGGCCTACTATTCTTAATCGTTGTTATAATCTACGCATAAAACATTTTGTTTCAAACAATGGAACATTTAATATAATCTCCTTCAATACAGCTCATTTGAATTATACTGTACATAACCTGAGAAATTAATGTTATTTATTTAAGAATTCGTACATACTGTGTATCGTTTGTAATTAATTATTCTCTTTTTCTTAAATCTTTTAAGCAATAAAAGAAATCCAGTTTGTACCTTGAATTGATCAGATACAATGTTTTGCCTTCGTAATATGGAAAATATGATATCTAACTTGTGGCAACCCTGCACATATTTTATCATATATGAAAATCTCAACCCCCGTTCTGGCCATTAGCCAATATTTTCGCGCCTGTGATGGATTTCCAGTTCATGATCAATAGCAAGATAAGACACTTGAGCAAATGTCCCACATTTTAATAGTTGAGCAAAACACACTTGAGCATCTGACCTGATACCCCGAGCACATCCCCGATGTAGCCCAGCCACCAAGTACAACGTTTTTATTCTTTTAGACATGGGCTATTTACTCACCAAATTTGATTCAGATCCGACTAATAGTTACTGAGAAATTAAGTGACATACACACACACACACACACTAACACACACACACACACACACATATATATATATATATATATATATATATATATATATATATATATATATATATATATATATATATATACATATATATATATATATATATATATATATATATATATATATATATATATATATATATATATATATATATATTAAGAGAAACTATAAGCTCCCGAATGCTTATGCCTTTGGTTAATAAGTGGAACTGCTTTACTTTTTCGTATTGTGGGAAAATTCGTCAACTATGAGAACTACAAGATTTTCTTATTTATAAACTTTTGTATTTATTTTGCATATTATAGCATTATACGCTTAATATTTTCATAGTCCCATAATTTAAATTCATTGTATAAAACAGTATTTTCCCCAATGTTAACATTTTGTGAATAGACCAGAATGACAACCCTGTTTGAGTAACTCTACCACTATTAACGATAACTTTGTGGTTACACTGTAGGTTTCGTCTTCTGATATGATTTTGGTGCAACTTTTGTGATATTTTGATGGATTTTTATAAATGCTTTATGAATTACGTAATTTAATATTAGCAAAGATCCTTCTGCTGTTACTTGTATACAGATAAGAAAGAAAAACGATACTTATTATATAAAATATTGTTTAATATCAATGCTTCTATCGCAATAAATTTAATAAAGGTTTTCACCCATCTCTAAGTTGAATATTGTGGTGATTACTTATTCGCAGAACCAGTTGTGATATTTCATTCTTTACTATCGTAAGTTGAGTATATCTTGATATCTTTAGCTGAGATCCATTTGACAATGGCTTATTGAAGTCGTGAATGGTGCGTGACATATGGTAAAAGTCAGGTGGTGTTCCCCTCGCTCTTCACTTTCCATTGTACTGTAGCTGTGTGGATACTTACCCATCTGCTCAGTATTAAACAAGTTACATCGAGAATACATGGGGTTATCCTACCAAAGCTAGGGCTTCCAACTATGATAATAGAAAGAACACCATTTGAGTAGCCTGTATTTTAAGCATTTGAGAATGAGTGTGATGAAGATACAGTAATATGTATTGAGATGAGAGGAAAAAGGTAGAATACTACTATAAGGATCTAAATAATTTATCTTCAGTTAAACCCTTTAGAATCAAATAATTTGAATTTTGAACTTCAAAACTATATTTTACGTAGCTATAAGAAACCTTATAGAATGACTTTTTCCTCTGCCGATGGTTAATCGAGCAGAAACAATGTGATAGTGAGAAATATCACATTGCTGTACATGAAACGTGCAATGTGCGAATGCATCAGTGAAAATATAAGGACTGACGGAAACCTGGTCAATTTCACAGGATTTGTATAGCAGAGCATTACGGGGATGGCGTATGCGTGGCCATTATTACAACGTAATATCAATATAGTTTTGTATACAGAGATGCATCCACGGATACATACATACACACAATATATATATATATATATATATATATATATATATATATATATATATATATATATATATGGTCTAGGAATTAATTCGTGCGGTTGGTACGCACACATTGAAGCTGTAGTACAAACACAAAATACATAAATACCTTAAGAAAAATATTGTCCATCGCTAGCCACCACTTTTGCCCATCTGTCAGGCAATGTACGGATTCCGTGGCGAAAGAAGTCCTCATCCTTGGAAGCGATCCAGTCAGAGACCCATGTTTCGATATCTTCTGAAGAAGTAAACCGCTGTCCAATCAAATCGTTGTTCATGCAATCGAACAAGTAGTAGTCCGAAGGAGCAACGTCTGGTGAATACGGCGGGTGGGGTAAAACTTCCCATCCGACATTTTCTAAATAGGTTTTGACCGGTTTTGCGACATGTGGGCGAGCGTTATCATGTTGAACAATAACTTTATCATGTCTGTTCTCCCATTCTGGTGGTGTTCTGGCCAGAGCTTGCTTCAAACGCATTAATTGTCGTCGATAACGTTCTCCATTCATAGTTTCACCCGGTTGCAGCAGCTCATAGTACACAACACCTTTCATATCCCACCATATGCACAGCATAACCTTTGCACAGTGAATATCTCGTTTTGGTTGTGATGGACCTGGTTCACCTAGTTTCACCCAGGCCTTTTTTCGTTTAGGGTTCTCGTAATGGATCCACTTCTCATCACCCGTAATAATTCGATGCAGAAACCCTTTTCTGCTCTGTCGTTGAAGCAGCAATTCACAAATGGTTTTTCGTCTTTCAACGTCTCTGTCTTTCAATTCATGTGGAACCCAATGTGACATCTTTTGAATCATTCCCATGGCTTTCAAGCGTTTGGAGACTATTGTTTGTACAATGCCTAATGCTGCTGCAAGTTGTTCCTGCGTTTGACACAAATCCTGCTCGAGCAATGCTTTCAATTCTTCGTCTTGAAATTTTTTTGACTGTCCAGCTCGCTCTTGGTCTGCCAAGCCGAAATCACCACTTCTAAACTGTGCAAACCACTTCTGACACGTTCGCTCAGCTAGAGCATGGTCACCATACACTTCCACCAAAATACGATGACTTTCAGTCGCACTTTTCTGCATGTTAAAGTAATGCAGCAGGACACCCCGCAAAAACACTTTATCAGGCACAAATTGCGCCATTTTCAGTTAACTACAAACTGGTGTTGTTGACGCTTTAATCCACTGCCCTATACTACGAACGATACGCGATGACAGGGGTTTGCAACACATGTGTGGATACACGGAACTGTGGGACGCTCCGTTCGTTGCGCCATCTCTTGTCCACCCGCACGAATTAATTCCTAGACCAATATATATATATATATATATATATATATATATATATATATATATATATATATATATATAAGGAATCATTTTAGAAAACATATAACTTTGTGTAGAAGTTAAGTTTATGACAATGACACATAATGGTATTTATTTACAATCTATTATATAAAAGAGAACGCACAAATCCTTTGTTAGCTCATCACGCTAATACGGCTGAACCAATTTCTTTCATTTTTGGGGGGTTATTAGGATTTGGACCCTAGATGGTTTTTATCATATCACTTTAATTTTTAATTACCAGTGTCTTGAGATAATTGACCATTCAAGTGTCCATAACGTACAAATCCTTTGTTAGTTCATCATAGGTAAAAATAAACGTATTTATATGCAACCCGCATGACCGTGTCACTCGGCGGGTTAACATAAATGACAGGCGCTATAATGTTAACATTTACTGCAAGCATATTTCACGGGTATTAAACACATGAGATATGGAGTTGTGCATTTAAATTTTCATTTCAACCCAGCGAAGCGGGTAATATATGCT
Organism: Thermobia domestica; assembly: GCF_964235325.1. Taxonomy (NCBI): domain Eukaryota; kingdom Metazoa; phylum Arthropoda; class Insecta; order Zygentoma; family Lepismatidae; genus Thermobia; species Thermobia domestica. The sequence continues at coordinate 72,571,018 of NC_137465.1, read as the reverse complement.
AGTTTACAATATAAGGAAATCATCTGTGGAAAAGTTATAGGAAACAATTTTCATTTACTTAAATTTCCAGCAGTCAAGGAAGGTATTACATAGTAGCGGAGAAGATTCTTGATTAAAATCAGAATAAATAACCGAGGTTCGTTGTATGGATATGATATTTGGAAAACGATGCGGATATACAGGTAATATTCCGGTACCGGATAAGGAATCATAAGCGAGTGACGAATAAGTTTCGGATAATGGAGAATATCCAGATACGATTTGCCATCCAGTTCTGCTACTTCTTCTCAGGAAACGTTAATACCTATGATTAATTCTTATATCTTTCTTTTGCACTCTTCATCACTGACTTCGCTTTTTTTTTTTTTTTTTTTTTTTTTTGCGAATGATACTATTCCCATCAGATTCTAAACCTGAGACACCAAATGCAAGAACATCAATTATTATTTCGTTTCAATTAGTGCTGAAAGTAAATCTGTAGTCTGGAGTTAAAGTTTCCGATTCAAACTATCGTGTAGCCTTCCTAATTGGATATAGTGAGAATAAACATAATAATTAGCCTCACTACATTATACAGGAAGTCTAGAAGATTCCCTCCGCTACACCCGACAAATCTCTTGATACTCTAGTAGAAATTCTGCATTTTCTACTATTACATTCTTATGTTTCTCCTATCTTTTACCTTCCACACATTCTATAATCCTTAGCATAACATTTCGTGCAAAACTGAATGCTAATTAATTTAATTCACATTTATTTTTGTTTCTACAATATTAATGTTTCTCCTTCAATTATGCTATTTCCTTCAAAAAGTGTAATTATCTATATTCTTTTCCTTATTCCGTTTCAAATATATCTAGTTCCTTTTCATCGCTCTTTTGAAGTTTGTATGTTTTATCTAACACTATAATACTCCACAGTAATATTGAAATATGAATAATAACCACATTCGAGCATCTGCAAAATATTTTCTTCAAATATCTCTTATTCAAATATTCGATCAAATAATGGGAGCATTGTTTGCAAAAATTACTCGAATGTGGAAGAGTTTTCAATAACTAACCCAACAAAGGAATATAATTATGGGAACATCTTTGATGGTATTACTCCATGCGGAGAGACGTTAAACTAAAAATTTAATTTCATTGTTTTTCTTTTAAACAGATTGCCCTCTCTCTTCATAGATTTAAAATCTTGTTTTTGCTCAATCTCCAGAACTAGAGCCGTATCATAGTCAAAGAAACTGCATTAAGACGTTGACCTACCACGGAATGGAAGTCTTCAGTATATATATATATATATATATATATATATATATATATATATATATATATATATATATATATATATATATATATATCCAAATAGATATTGTAATAAATCAAGTAGCAGACAAGCAGCATCTCTATCAAATTCTCATTTTAGTTATACTTAAAAACAGAAACAAAAAATAAAGAAAGAAACAAAGAAAGAAACAGGAAAGCACTTAGAAATTCTACAATATTATTAGGTTTAGCAGCAAAAATAATGTCCAAAGAACAAACATACACCAATCGATAGCTGTAAGTGAATATCTAGGTAGAACAAAATTATATTTGTTGGTGTAAAAGCTTATTAGTAGTTTCCGAGGAAACTGAGAAAACAAATTATTTTGTAAACCTAAAAATTGATTCCGAACGAAAAAGCACACCACCTATTAAGCTGAAAGTGATGCTCAAATATACCCTAATAAAACTGTTCTTTATTATACTCGCAAGACGACACTATGTAGTATGGTTACTGATAGAATATTGTCTAAAATTAAGATAACCTTTTAAATTTTATTTTCTATTTAGACCCCTACCTAAAATATTGTTAGGGATGCGCACGAGACGAGTCGAGACAGAATTTTCCTGACAAAATTCGAGTCGAGACACAGCTATTCCAATAAAGAATGCATTTTTCGAGTCGAGACATCACTTTTACAGCACATTTTCGAGACGAGAGAGCCTCAAATCTTGTATCGTGGGCATCCCTAAAGATAAGACATACGTTAGTTGAAAAATCACTTCAAGTCCAACAAAATGATACCCTTAAGGGCTAAATTCTGATGCGCACTTTTTGAAATAATGGACAAAAACTAACTTTATGACTAAGGCCCGGATTTTTATGTTTTTACATATTTTTTCCTTTGTATGTACGCTGGGGAAAATATGAAATGTTCGCAAATTACGAAGTAAGGAGCCATATAAACCAAAATCACATTACATATTTTTACATATTTTGAAGTCTGTAACATATTTTCTGTCTACTGCACATATTTTTACATAAATTCAGTTTCCTTGCTCCTTTTCGCTAATTTTCTTTAAATAATACACAAATAAAGATAGGCCTATATATGGAACAATAACTCAAAAAGTACTTTATTTAATTATCTGTATTTTTCTCTCACTTTGTTCAACCGATTTGCATTGCGGGAAAGCTGCGCTAAAACAAATCGTACACTCTACAATATGCAAAGAAACGTCGTCAGTTATCGTTTCCAATCCTGAAAAAAAAGAAAGATTTGTTTTTATATATATATATATATATATATATATATATATATATATATATATATATATATATATATATATATATATATATATATATATAGAAATAAAACAATATAAGGATTTTTGTGCTTATCGCCTTTGCAAGCAGACGCCACTCGGTGTGTGCCGACAAAACGAACTAAAACGCACACAGTTGGCTAGCTTTCTCACCTTTTTTTGTATGTGCAATCTCTACGGGTGGTGCTGTTTCTAACAATGTGTTTACAAAGTCTATTTGTTAATTGTTAAAGCTTGAACGTATCTATCGAAAGTTAGTGGTTTTCAAACGCGCAGTTATAGATTTGAAAGTTCCAAAGGTAAGCGTTGTTTCTCTTAAATATTTTTTTCTCTTTTGATATTCAATAATGTGATTTTTATTTCTCCACGAGACAATTTTATTTGTTCTTAGTGAAAATTTGAACGTATCAGTGACAAGTTAGTGACAAAGTTTTTCCATTGCGTAAAATTATTTAGTGGCTCATTGTTCGTCCCAAAAGTAAATGCCTTTTGTTTAAATAAATATTTTTTATGTTTATATGTTCAATAATGTGATTTTTTACTTTCTTAATACATATTTTCACTTTTTTCTCCTGAAAATTTGTACGTATCTGTAGGAAGTTATTTACACTTGTTAAGCTTTTATCACATAATATGTTAGAGTATATTAATTAGCTAAGAACATAGCACAGACACAAAATAAACATGAAAAATATTTTTACATATTTTCATATTTTTAACATATCTCTTACATATTTCATTGATTTTTGTTACATATTTATGTACATATTTCGGTACTTTGTACTACATAAAAATCCGGGCCTTATTTATGACTGTAAAAAGTATCTATGTCGTTGGATGCAGGGCGGATCTAGAAGGTAAAAACTGAGGGGGTAGCCAGAACCCAGACTATGATAGCTATATCATGAGTTTACTATATAAAGATATACAGGGTGTTTCAAAACAACACCGACAAAGTTTGAAACAACACCGACAACGTTTGAAACAACACCGACAACGCTGAAAACAATGAAAAAATGAACTTCAAAGGTCCATAGCTTCCAAAGTATGGGACCTACCGTAGTCGGGTCAAGACTTCATTTGGGAACTAATATGTGTGCTATCCAAAAATACAAATTTCAAAATCCTACGGTACTCACGCAATAATTTTTGTAGAGAGAGTTTGGCTGTGGGCATATAATTTGAAGTATTCACCAACTACTTCTATAAAAATTGTTGCGGAAGTAAAGCAGGATTCTGAAACATGAATAATGGATAGGGTACATACTAGTTCCAAAGTGAAGTCTTGACCCGACTTAGGACGTCCCACAGTATTTTAGCTATGGACCTTTAAACTTTATTTTTTCATGTTTTCGTGTTTTCTGACAACCTATAACCTCGAAAGGAAGCATTTCTGCACCCAGGTTGGTCTATACATATTTTTTGTCATATCTTGGTGTCAGAAATCACCTCCCAAACGTTGTTGGTGTTGTTTTGAAACACCCTGTATAAATAGCTTAAATTATTCTTGCTACCCATAAAGCTAGGGGTCTAAGCTCTCGGCCCCGTGCTAGATCCGCCACTTTTTCGATATCAATAATAATAATAATAATTCTGCTGGAACAGATTGTTTAAATCTATATTTATGTAGACCCTACGTACATGTAAAAGAATACTCTTCTAAATATGAGTCCTATTTCTTAAAACTACTAGTCTTGTAATTTCCATCTCACAAGCACTTTCTAAATCAACAAACAATAAGTACTCACGTTATTCATTTTTCACGGAGGAAAATGCGCTTCACATATTTCTTCAATATTTGTTACATACAACAAATACTGTACTTTTCGGAGAAATAAGATCGTATGAATTTGACCACTTCTTACTGTTTATTCAAGTCTGGATTCATTATCGTCTTACGTTTTCTCCTCAGAAAATAAGCTAATTGCTTCAAAGTTAATGCATTCACCTGCCATTTAGAGTTACTACTTCAAATTTCTAACATATTCAGCTACTATCCGAAAGAGGTGCCTTCCTTCATGTCACATGAAAGTCATAAATGAAATACGAATTATTTATTGACTCATACAATGAATTTATTTAGTTTTTTTTTTTTAATTTCTATATGATACGTATTTTAGAACTTATTTTCTAAAAATAAGTCCAGAGAAGATGAGTAAACTAATTTCAATCAGACTTAAAAATCAACTAATGGATTTAACAAAGTAGAATTTATTTCACTGACAACAGAACATTTGGAAGAAAGGGTTCCCGGGAACTTTATATTTTTAAAAATCTCTGTGTTTTTTGGGTTACAGTAGCAATCGTTATCTATCGAATACAATCACTCCATCCGTAAAGTTATACGTAAAACGTGGCTCCCTAGAAATAATAACGATGTATAATACTTACTATTTTATTTTACCCTAATTACAACCTGTTCCCTTCTATACGCTCGAAGTGATGCAAAGAACAGGCATCACGCCTAAAGAAGTGAAGGAGGAAGAGGAGAGTAGCAAATTGACTTGCTTCCTGTTTGCGGTAGCGATATCTAAACAATGCTCTCGTGGCTGAGAAGAGTCGTTCCCCTAGTTGGAAACCCGTGTAGCCGGTGCAGTTGGTGATCCCCGCCTACTGGAAGTGATTTGCCGCACTCGCCCTCATCCTCTGAGGGCTGGAGAGGAGCAAGTGAAGGCGGCCGTTAATTTGCTAATTGGCAGTAAAACGCGAACACGCGGGAGTCGTATAAACGAACGCTTGATCCTAAAAGTAGTCGAGGGATGAGGCAGGACAAGGGATTAAGAGCTTCCCTGGCGCATTACTTGAAGCCACTCGACAATAGAGAATCGTTACTAATCTTTGCAGACAGTACACAGTGAGCGATTTGAGAACAAGGGAAGGGGACTTCATTTGGTTAATCGCCAGAAATAATAAAAAGTGATTTTGTTGATGCAATACGTTGCCTCAATCATTTTTGATATTATTACTGCCAGAGGTTGAGAAAACCAGCAAAGGGGGAAGGAAAAGACTCTTTCCAAACAACCCCTATTCATTTTTACTGTAACAGTAAGAGATGTCATTGTGGAACTTTATTTTCCAGAAATAATCAATTAGTAATCCATGCGGTGGCAGCTTAATGCTCCAATATCAAGAGTCCTGGTCTACTGAACATGCGCAATCAATGAACATAGCATACTCTCACTAGTGTTAAATGGAAACCTGGGTTTTTTCCCTGAGGGACACAAGCATCAATTTCGTTGATGGATGAAGTACTATTTCAGATTTACTTTTCTTGCGGAGTTGCCGGATGAACCTACGAACTGGTCTTACAACTATTCTAAAAATATTCCTAATGTCTTTAGACATAGAAACTAAATGACTTTTTTGTATAAAATAATAGGTAAAATCGCTCACTCCTACCTAATTACATGTTATAGAAGAAATTATATTGATGGACTATAGTGATCACAAGGAGTCCTGAAGTTTGACTTAGATCCAGTAGTGTGATTTCAGACTTGGGGCAATACTCTCTCATACACATAGAGTTTCACGTGTTTTATTAGTATATTATTATACTACTGACTAAAATGTATATACATCTCAAACTCAGGGAGGATGGGCAATTGCCCCGCCTTTCCCAATTGGAGCTCCTGCCTAGATCAGAGATGGTGTGTGTCATTAAAAACTTGACCCGTGACTCACTGATCCATCACCAACGTGACCCATGACCCACCGTGAACTACTATGACTCACCATGACACACTCTGACCTACCACCCACCATGAACCACATTGACCCATTGTGACGCACTCCGACCCATCATCCAGCAAAATTCATCGACATGAACTCTGACCCATGATCCACGCCCTCTTTTCCATTGACTAAAAAGTTTACACTTCTAATAAAACAAGACTGTGAAATTATGATCAATCGGAGCTTAAATTTCTACGATCAATTGCTCAAACACCGCTCTATTACAATACCGGTGGATCTGACCTTTACGATATAAAATGGTATAATGTTTATCGTGGACCAAATTACGATGAATTTCAATTTAATTCTTATCATGAGTTACAGATACTTTTTCAGTATAAAATAGGATAAAATTTGAAAGTCTCAAATCAAGGTAAAGTAGACCAACGAAAAGGGGACAAAAATCACTAAAATTTACCATATAATTAAGCATACCATACAAATTTAAAATTTCCAGTAATTAAGCTTACAGTACAAATTTTACATCTATTTTTCTCACAAATTTATGGCTTGATTACCATGTGTTCTGAACGCTCCATATAAAAACACAAGCTTCAGCAATTATTATAATAGAAAGCAACGGATATAAAATACGAAGAACTGTAGTTTATTTCTCAATTTATTTCTCAACTAATATTGATCGTTTCCGATTAGTTTTCCAAATCAACCCACTACCAATTTTCCAGATATACAGAGAATATATCCCCCGTAACGGAGAATTTTAAAAATACTAGGACACGTTTTGTTTACATTTAATAAAGAGTTAATATACTAAATTTCATCTCCCTAAGTTGAATAGCTCATGAGATACTACACCGCATTTCAGTAAGTGATATTCACATTTGTCTTCATAATAATTCACAGATGTGTCTAGTCTTCAGCCCGGTTGAGTACAGTGACGATCGGAAATTGGACACAAGTTCATAAGACTTTTTCGGTTTATTTTCCGTGTAGAATCACCTTACAAATTATGTGACATTCCTCCTGAATCACCCCATATATATATATATATATATATATATATATATATATATATATATATATATATATATATATATATATATATTCGGGAAGGGCAAAACCAGTTTCAAGGAAAACCTAAATCCGAAAAACCGACATTCGGTTTTCTCGAAAACCAATTCGGTTTTTTCACCGAAAGCGGTTTCGATTTTCTCCAAAAGCCCGGTTCGGTTTTCACAGAACACTTCAAATTATTTCTGTGAAAACGGAATCGCTTTCCGGAGAACAACAAAACCATATTCTGGTCAGAAATAGAACCAGTTTTGCAGAAACTGAAACCGGTTTCGATGAGAAACTGAACCGGTTTTGAAGAAAACCGAAACGGATTCGGTGGAAAACCGAAACGTTTTGGAGAAAAGTGAAACCAGTTTTTGAAAATCTTCAAAACCGGTTTCGGTTTTCCTAAAACCAGAAACCGAAAAACCGGTTTTTGTGCCCAGCACTAATATATGTATGTGTATCCTTTTAACTAAATAGTAGAGTGCCCCTCAGGAAAAGATTGTAGGTATTTTTAATTGAAAGATTATTAGGCACTTGACTCCATAATCGTCTTTTCTAGTTTTTGTGAGCACTAAAAGTAGTATACGCATCACAGTTAGAAGTATATTTATCGCTATTACGATTATGTGTGTCACTGTTAGGAGTATGAGTTTTTCGTTAGGAGAAGACAAAAGTAGATACAATAAGCTAATTAACAGTGTACTGTTTTTCATATACAGTATAGTACGTAAACAAAATGAATAAAGAATACTTTTCACCAGTATAAAAGCTATCAATTGCAACGAATGACAAGCTAATCTTATTTAACGCCACAAAATTGCTCTTTCTCATTTTTTTCGGAAATTTCACATCAGAATTTACTCTCCAGCATCTCTTTTGTTCAGCTGCATGTAATCTATCGACTTGTATATCATATGTTTCATCTTTGGACAATACTGTAACTAAACATTTAATTTTAAGAATTTATCGATTTTTGGCTCTATCTCATTAAACATACTGAGTACTGTCATCTTGTTATTACATAATGAAAAGTTTGATGAGGATATATTATAGTATAGTGTTTTTATGAATCATTAATTTTTAGGTTTACTAAAATCATTTCTGCTGGTTTCCTCTCATGAGGATTTACACATACCCATATCATTGTATTGAACTCGTTGAAATCTAAAGATTAGTATGTCTTATTTTTGTACAGATTTCTTTTCTGTTGAACGCCAATAATATTGTATACAATTACCTTTTTTCAGACTTTCTAGTTTACTTAACATTTACGAATTTTATTCTAAAAGCACCATATTTTAGCAGGTTTCAGCAGGAATATCTGTTCCATACTTTAGAAAATAGCACGTAATTTTAATTGTTTGTATTTTACTTCTTGCAATGTCCTATAATAGAATTATTCGATAAATAACCAAGTACGATTTACAATAATATCACAATAATGGATGTAATAACGTAACATACCTTTGTTCTGTAATTGTCATGGACACATGTTCGTCCCTTTAGACTTTTTTTTAAAAAAGAGAAAGCTTATTTCATAGCTTATTTAAAGTGGTTCAGTGTCTAATTACAGCATGAAATAGGATTAGAAGTCAATCTATTAGTTTATTGTTAAGGGCTTTCTAATATACTATTTTTTCTAAAAAAATATGGATGGCAATAAAGATGACATTTTATAGGACGATAATCAATTTGAACAAGAATCCAAGAGGAATATAGCACAAGCAGATTATGATTTCGTGAAGATTATTATTTCGATGCAAGAAATACGAATGAGTATCCTCTTAAAGCACTCTTGGAAGGCAGCCAGCACAAGAAGAAGGTGTATTAATGATTGGGGTTTAAATCTAACAAACAGCTTTAAATTGGTAAGTTTTCCATTATATAATATTTTCAAAGTATGTGTAATTTTTTATCTCAAGTGTTTTCAATTTTCGCGTAGTAGTGTGCTACACTCTAACTAACAACTAAAAGTTTCGGGGGGAGTGAAGGGTGTTTCGGGGGGACGAGCGGCTGAACCGCACTTACTTCCTAGCTACAGAATTGATGTACCTACAGAAAAACCTGTAGTAATCGCATATTTTCTCATTACTCTCTCTACTATGACGTCGACAAACAATATGTTAATACACTGCATGTACGAGCTATTATATTGTTCTATTCGTAGTGTAGAAAAATAAGACAACTCGAGATGGAAAAAAAATTAAAACTAATTTTGTCTTAATATTTCTCTGGAACTCCTGAGACTATAAATAAATTGTTAGAAATCGTAGTTAGCAAATCACCTAAATTAGTTGTTATGCCAAATTGAAAATAATATATGATTCAATTGATTTAAGTTAATATCCTTCACGTACATTGGTGCCATGTTTAAATATGGCGGCTATTATCTTTAAAATTTAGTTTATACTGTTCATATTTATTTCATAGCAGATTACTATGAAACTACCAGACATATACTGGTAGAAAAACATCCAGAAATGAATATTATATGTAAAGTCTTATCTTTCAAAGGATACCAATATTATTTATATCTTAAAAACTGAAGGAACTAGTCCATTTTGTGTGGCACAAGATGTTGAATCATCATAATTTAGATTGCACTCAACAAAGTAATAGACGCAAAAATATATATTTCCAATTAAAGACAGAACAATTTTGGAAAGCAAAGGACCCCGCATAATCCTTATGGAAATTGGATTTCTGTGGAATTGCTTGAAACCCTGATATGTTGTAGAGATTGTGTTCCTGAAAAAAAAAGTCTCAAAGGGCACAACCACCAACCACTGACCGTTTGGCTACTACAGGGCCACTTCTTTGAAAACAGCTGAAGATAATGATATTATGGATTTCGTTGAAAATGACAAAACCGTTATGTTGTAGAAATTGTCATTCTGAGAAAAAGTCTCAATGGACACAACCAACAATCAATGATCGTTTGGCCACTACAAGGCCACTTTTTAAAAAACAGTAGAAAGTAACGGTATTCTGGATTTCCATGAAATTTCTTGAAACCGTGATATGTTGTAGATATTGTGATCCTGAAGAAAAGTCTCAACAGGCACAACCATCAATCTCTGATCATTTGGCCACTTTTTGAAAACAGCCGAAGATAACGATATTCTGGATTTCGGTGAAAATGACCGAAACAGTGATATGTTGTAGATATTGTGCTTCTGAGAGAAGTCTTAATGGAAACAACCACCAATCACTGACCGTTTTGCTACTACAGGACCACATTTTTTAAAACAGCCGAAGATATTCTCGATTTGGTAAAAATGACTGAAATCGTGATATGTTGTAGATATTGTGATTCTGATAAAAAGTCTCAATGTGCAGAACCACAAGTCACTAACCGTTTTGTCACTACAGGATCATTTTCTTGAAAAGAGCCGAGTATAACGAGATTCAGGATTTCAGTGAAAATGAATGAAACTGTGATGTGTTGTAAAATTTCTCGTCGTGAAAAAAGTCTTAAGGAGAAAAGCCATCAATTATTAACCGTTTGACCACTACAAGTCCAGATTTATCTAAAACAGCCGAGTATAACAATATTTTGGATTTCGGTGAAAATGAATGAAACCGTGATATGTTATAGATGTGAAGGTGATAAAAATTGTTTAATTTGTGGCTACCGAGCCATGGTAGGTCAGTTGGTAGAGAATTTGTTCTCATTCGGGAGATTCGGCCTAGGTCGGTTATCCTGTCCTTTGTCCCGAAAGATTAACAAGAGAATGTTATCTGTGCTTAAGTGGTGATGGCCGCTACATTCCCCTCCACTTTTCCGGGTCGTGGGATAGAGTGAGAATATCTAAACCTTTTCAGGGTTTCGTACAATTCCACCAAACCCCAGAATATCGTTACCTTCTGCTGTTTTAAAAAATGTGACCCCATAGTTGCAAATGGTTACTGATTCGTGGTTGTGCCCATTAAGACTTTTCCCATCAACACAATATCTATAACATATCACGGCTTCAAGCAATTTCATTGAAATCCATAATACCGTTACCTTCTTCTGTTTTCAAAAACGTATCTCTATAATGTCCAAACGGTCAGTGATTGGTGGTTGTTCCCATTAAGATCTTTTCTCAGGATCACAATATCTACAATATATCACGGTTTCAAGTAATTCCATGGAAATCCAGAATACAGTTGCCTTCTGCTGATTTAAAAAAAATGACCCTGTAGCGGCCAAATGGTCAGTGATGATGGTTGTGTCTGTTGACACTTTTTCTCAGGATCACAATATCTAAAACATATCATGGTTTGAAGCAATTCCATGTAAATTCAAAATACAATTACCTTATGATGTTTTCAAAAAAGTGGCCATGTAGTGACCAAACGGTGAGCGATTGGTGGTTGTGCCCATTGAGACTTCTCAGGACCAGAATATCTTCAGTACAACATACTATGGTTTCAAGCAATTGCACAGAAATCCAATTTCCATAAGCATTGTGCGGGGTCTTTTGGGTTTTAAGATATTCCTTTGGCAATTGCAACTCTGAGTCGCACTTATTTTAAGATAAGATCGAATTCTGGACGGGGAACAATGTATTTTTCTGATTCATATTTTGAAGGAAGATTGTTTCTATGTTCACATTTATCTGATGATTCTGTATTTCAATAATATTAAAATTTCCTAATATCTATTTAGAAAATGCCATATAAGATTTCGTTTAAGTTAAAAGTGTGAAATTTATCTTTTAATTTCTTAACTAAAACTAATGGTATAATGTTTCAGCGTTTTCAAGACTTTCATTCCTAAAGAAGTGAACGTATACATATAAAATCAAAGATAAAAGTAAGTGGTCATTTTCCCCAGCAATGTCGAAAATTCTACTTCGAAGGGAAAAATTTCAATAACGTTTTGTCAAAATATAAAACTGACCTTGACGTTGTGCATCTTATCAAAACAGGAAAGGCCTGGATTGTTTGAAATAAACTTTCGAGGGTAACATTTAGCTGGAACCTGATTTTCGTCATATCACTTTCATTAAAATGGGTATTTTAACGGAAGTGGAAAGTTACCACATACACCGAAAATTAAATATCACACGAGCCTCTTGTGCTAAAGAAGTGAAATTCATTATATAACCTGAAATAGTAACGTGCTCAAGAGTTTTCGACAACTCTGCTCCTAAACTGGTTAGGGTTCAATTTCTAAAATATTTTAATCCCATTTTCTGTTCCTAAAATGACCGAAGTGTGTAAACTTTTGAACCATTTAAAATTAGCTTTTGAACATAATTAGCATTTAGGTCGACTCTTTTTTTAATGAATTCACAGTGACAGAAGAAAGAAATCTTCAAGGGAAAAGGAAGTTTAAATTTCTTGCACAGAATAATGGTTTCACTGTATGAAATGCATTTTCTTAACATAGTTATTACTTGGCTCGAACTGAGGTGTATTATTTCACTTTTCATTTAAGTAAATATCAAAAGGGGGCAGGTTTCCAAATATATCTTTCAAATATTTCCAATAAACTTTTTCTTCTTGTGCGAAGAAGGGACATTTTAGCTAACAGTTATAATAGTCCACTTTTAGTTCTAATTATCAATATCTTAGATTTATTCCCTAAAGTTATTTTTCCCTATTAAAGTTATTAAAGTTATTTCCCTAAAGTTATAGATATGACTTTTGTACGTCATATCTATCCTCTAAGTATACCAAGCCAACAATACGGATTACTATGGACAGAAAATGGAATGAAATGAAACTTCTGATTATAACTTCCGATGTAAAGAAAACTGATGATTATTGAAGGTGAGAGACAGTGAAGAGTAAGTATGTGGGAGAAAAAAAAGAACTTCGAGAAAGCTCGTGGATATGAAGGACAACAGGCATTTAGTTGTATATATATACCAATCGGTGTTCATTCATATGTAAAACTCAAATGTGAATGGGCAGTCGTTTATATATCTTGCCAATAGAAAATACGTAAAACGTGATTAGCAAACATGACATGTTCCAGATATACTAATTTTTCATATGTTGTAAAGAAGTTGCATTTAGCCAAGTGGTAGAGACCTGGATTCGTAATTAAAAAAATTGCCGGTTCAAATTCTGATCGGGAACACAGCAACATTTTCTGATTTAATTCTTAAAGGAGAAATATTCTCTTTATCTTGTAATTGTACGTGGTGACGTTAGGATGCTCGAAAATACTAAAATTAAGATAAGTATACTAAAATTAACGCGAGATAGAGAAATTAAATTATTATGTTGCTAATTTTAATCATAATTGCGCCTCTCTAGAACACTTTTGAAAGTTCAGATTTTTAGATATCCCTGCTCCTCTTACCTGTCTTGTAAATCGAATAGAGTTGCTTAGTAAACCAAATAGATGTTATAGATGTTACACCTCTTCTTTGTACTAAATCTCTGGAGATGAATGTTTCGGCAAATACACTATTTTCAAAACTTAAAAATACAACCAATCACTAATATACAATATAGTGCTTCCCTTAACGTATCATACAAAAAATCATAAAACTGAGAATCCGAATCTTTTCACAGATGATATTGCACTGGTGTTGTGAACAATTTATATGCTTATGCAGCCTGCCCCTTCTAGATGTAAGTAGTGATCACATACTCTTTACGGCGATGGTAAATCACTTTTGACGGTGAGGATCTCAGCAGCAAACTTAATTTAGTACTTCTCAACTAGATACTGGTGCAGTCACAGATATCACAGCACTTAAGTAACTGCATCGATGTGGAAAGTGATTAACTAAATAATGGAGAGCACTAGTAAGTAAGTACTCCTGAGTAAGTGATCTACTGAGCAAGTGAGTAACTGTTCGAGAAAACCAAACTTGCTCATATGCCGACCAAATTCAAAGCATGAAAGTAATAACATATCTGATATCTCAGTTTCTTTTAGAGATGTAGAGCGTTGAAATTTCATCCACGAGGGGTTATGGTTTTATAGGCCAAATGTTGAAAAATCACTAAATTTAGTGTCAAACTTTCAGCTGAAACCCTGACAAAACAAAAACAGTTATTTGTACCAATTTTCTAAATTCATATGTAACTTGAAAGCGCATATATGGATGTTTTATATTCAAGTAAAACTATTAGCATAGCTTTAAGGATTAGCAATAAATCTTTTTATATCTCAATCATAAACGAATAACATCAGCAATTAAACCGGTTGAATTTGTTAATGATAGGTTTCTTTTATTATTCTTAAGGGTCGGTGGTGTGATATTATTATTTTAAATGTACATGCCCCAACAGAAGATAAGGATGACTATATAAAAGACAAACTCTCACAATACCATAAGAAAATTCTAATAGGGGATTTCAATGATAAGGTAGGACGAGAGGATATTTTCAAACCGATTATAGGGAATGAAAATCTGCATAAGTAATGACAAAGGTGTTAGACTCTTGAACTTTGCAACATCCAAAAATCTTATCGTACAGACTACAAAATTCCCATATCGCGACGTTCATAAATATACTTGGACCTCACCAGGCGGAAAACAAATAATCAAATTGATCACGTTTTAGTAGATACAAAAAGACAATCTAGCGTAATTGATGTTCGGTTGTTTAGAGGAGCTGATTGAGACACTGATCACTACCTGGTAGCAGCACTAATAAGGATAATAAGAGAGAGATTATCCTTAAATAAAGGAAATATTCAATATCTGGAAACGGAGAGACTTAGTTTAAAGAAATTAGAAGAAAGCCAGGTAAGAGAGGAACACTAGATAGAAGTTTATAATAGATTCCTCGCTTTTAGAAGATTCGGACTGCACTAGTATTGAGAATACTTGGTTTGAAACCAGAGGTAGCATTAAAATTTCAGCAGAAGAAAAATTGGGGTACTCGGAAATACGTAGGAACAAACCATGGTTCAACGAGGAATGCATTAAACTAGCAGAGAAGAGGATACAGTCAAAATTGCGTTAGCTGCAAAATCCGAATAAAATAACTATACAAAGTTTCGTAGACATCAGGCGGGAAACTTCCAAAACTTTTAGAACAAAGAAACGTGATTTTTTGAAAGCTAAAATTAAGGAACTTGAAGATAATAGTAAAAACAGAAACATTCGGGACATGTATAAGGCGATCGACGCAATTAAAGAAAGCCGAATAAACAGTTCTTACATATATAAATAGCAACTTTAATAGATGGAAAGATTTGTTTTACGATTTGCTTAACACTCAGTCAAAAGTTAATGTATGTGGAGAAAGGGAAATGCATGCCGCAGAACCGTATATTTTAGAACCTAACCGAGTAGAAGTAGATATCGCTACAAAGAAATTAAAGAAACACAAATCTCCACTTGTAGACGAAATTCTGGCTGAGTTAATTTTAACCGGAGGCGAATTGTGGAACAAAATCCACAAACTTATTGCCCTTATCTGGAACAAGGGGGAATTGCCACAAGAGTGAAAAGAATCAATCATTGTGGAACAAATGGAGGCGAACTGTTGAACAAGATTCACAAACTTATTCTCCTTATCCGGAACAAAGAGGAATTGCCTTAAGAGTGGAAAGAATCAATGATTGTTCCAATTTACAAAAAAGGCAACAAAACTGATTGTAATAATTATCGAGACATTGCTCTTCTGTCAGCATCCTATAAAACCCTCTCCAATATTCTATTAGCAAGATTGACCCATACGTAGATGAAATAATTGGAGATTATCCGTGCGCATTTAGACGAAATCGATCGACTATTGACCAAATATTTACCACTCGACAAATACTCGAGAAGTGGTAATACAATACCCTGGATCATAAATAGTTTATTGGTTTTAGAAAGGCTTACGACTCGGTTAGGAGAGAAACATTGTACAACATTCTTACAGAATTTAGAATGGCGAAAAAGCTAATTAGATTAAATAAGATATATTTAAAAGTATCCCAAAGTAAAGTCCACGTAGGAAAAGTTTGGTCATGAACTTTCATGTCATAAATGGCCTGAAACAAAGAGATGCCTTGTCGTCATTATTATTCAACTTTGTCCTGGAATATACTATAAGGAAAATCAAATGTAGCAACTAGGGTCTAGAGTTGAATGGTATTCAGCAGGTTATGGCGTATGCTGGTGATGTAAATTTAATAAGGGATTATAGGAGAACAACAAAAAGAAATGCAGAGGTCTTATTAAATGCTTGCAGGAACATGGATTTAAAAGTAAGCGTAGAGAAAACTATCTGTAAATACACGGAAGTTTGTTGGGATCGTAATACGGCAAATCATAGATGTGTTAAAATATCAAATCATAAAGTGAATACTTTGAAATATCTAAGATCAATATTAACAGACGAAAACTATATTCACGAAGAAATTAAGTGTCGCAGGAAATTCGTGTTATTATTCAATTAAAAATTTCTTGTCGTCGCGAATTCTGTCGAGGAATTTAAAGCTTGTACAAAGCGATAATCATGCCTGTTGTTCTGTATGGTTGCGAAACATGGTCACTTACTCTGAGGGAAGAACATAAACTGAAAGTATTTGAGAACAAGATCCTGAGACGAATATTCGGATCCAAGAGGATCGAGAATGGGGAATGGCGGAAACTTCATAAGGAGAAACTACATAATTTAGCAGACATTATTAGGGTCATCAAATCTAGGTGGCTCAGATGGGCATGTCACAAAGCCAGGATGGAAGAAAATAGGGACGCTTTTAAAGTCTACTTTAAGACCAATCGGAAAACAATCATTAGAAAGACCTAGGTGTAAATGGGATGACAATATTAAGATGATCTCGCAGAAGTAGGAATATAAAGTAGAAATTGGATCCTGTTGGCTAAGGATAGAAGTCAGTGGAGATATTTTGTGAAAAAGGCATTGAACTTTGAGGTTCCATAGGCCATAGAGTTAGTTATTTGTATGTCAGTTGTTTATTGATTGAGTTTCATAATTGAAACGTAACTTAAAGATATATTTATAGTTACTGGTATTAAAATATTTACAACGCCTGTTTCATTAAAGATATATTAATGAAAAATTGTTTACATAACTCTAGGCATAGATATTAAAACCTTTTATGTCTCAGTTATTTATTGACTGATTTTCAAAATTCGAACGCCAATAGATTTTTTGTATTGTTGTTATGTTACAAAGTATTATCGCTTGCATAACTAAGGATACGTATTGAAACTTCTTATATTTGAATTATCACTTGATTGTTGAGATGTATTTCAGAAGATATTTTAAACAATTTATCTTTAATGTTCTCGACAATATATTAATGTATTCATCATCCATGTTTCCATTGAGTGTTAACAGAACTTTTAATTCACTTTAAACATTGTTAATGAAATCAATTGAATTTCTATAATCTGTCACTTTTATTTTAATTAAATTTACTACATAATCCAGTAATAACTGCTGAAATTGTTGTAAAATTAGTACTGATAATTTTATTTATAGTTACTGGTATTAAAATATTTACAAAGCCTGTTGCAGCTGATAAAGCTATGGAAAACGTGATTAAACAATAATGGAAACCTCTTATAGAATCCTATATTTTTTCTGGTTTTTCTTCAATGTTCTCTCACATTCTTTTATTGTCGATTCTAATAGTAGAATCAATCTTTCATGTATAATATCATGAGATATTCCATCTTTTTAAGGGCAAAAGAATTACAAACTTAGAATTTTCTAGTAATTCTCACAATCTTCGAATCAAATATGAAATTTTTCTCTATATAGTTAATATGGCATAACAACTGTTTTACCTGCTACACCACTTCTAAAGTTAAAATCATTTTTATACTAGTTCTAGCAGTAACAGTTTTTGTTTTCTTTCAACACAATTGAGGACATACATTTATTTACATTCAATAAGATCTTGAGGACTAAAAAGCATATCTGTATTTTCGTATACAAATCTCTTGCAATCTATATACGTTTTAAACATATTTAAATAAACTCTATTTGTAATATCTAAGCTACAATTTTCTCTGGGATACGTTTTAATTCAAACATTCTTGAAATAAAAATTTCAAACATTACAAAAGTAAAAAGATTTAACTTCTTTCTGTGATCTGAATTATCGTCTTTACTTGTTTGAAAAAATAAAATAACAAAATCAGATATGTCAAATACTTCGGAATTAATATATCTTAAATGATATTAATTGATTTGGTTCTTTTTGCATCTGAGCTTTATATTTAGTTTCAAAACCTTGATTAAATTCAACAATTGCAACTCTAATTCCTATACTTTTTATTATAATTTTTTCATTTTGTCCTTGAGTAGTTGCATTATTTTCTGTTTGCGATTTATAAAAAACCGTCATTCGTTCCACTTGTAATAAATGAAATTTCAAATTTCCTCTTCACAATATATTTCTATAATCAGTTTCAAATTCGCATAATTATTTTAATGGTAATTAAGTGTATGTTCTCTAACATTTAATTTATCATGAACGTGCATAGATCCCGATTGTTTTAAATATACATCTTCTGACGTGAATCTTATACTGACAATAGCTGATATTATTAAACTTGGATGATTGATAGTATTTATAAGTGTCCCAAGCCTACTAACATCAATTTCTTGAAACAAATATGAAAAGAAATTTCCAATAATTTTAAATTTGTTTCAAATATTCCACCAGCATCACCTGTAATTTAAAATTTCATTCTAATATATCTCATGTGAGAGTTATAAACATATTTTCTCTTATTTCAATCAATATTTCTATTGTTTGAATTTAAATGTGTTATTGTTTCTGGATTTTCATAGAAAATTTTCATATTCATAACATTCAATTTGTTTTGTACTTCCATTTATATAAAATAAGAAATTTTACTTTATTTACTATATATTTATATATTTACTTTATTACTAATATATTTACTTTATTACTAATATATTTACTTTATTACTAATAGATTTACTTTATTTACTTACAAAGAACACCAATAATAAATTCTTCAAAAGCAGTTAAATGAACATTTTCATCCCTAATACTTACTCGAAACTAATCAAAGTCATCATGACAAATAACGAATAATAATGTATAAGGAGAGTTGTAAATGAATGGATGTTTAAATTCAGACTCCGTTTTAGAACAAGCAATAATCTCTGCAGATTTGTGGTTATAATTACCATGCTTTACAATCATTCCATCAACTGAATCAAAGTGAATATTAATAGTATCAAATGGAATGAATTTTGAATTATATGAGATGTTATATATTTAATTTAATTCTAAATTTCAAATATTCTATAATATTCATTATATATATACTTTGTCTTTTGCCGTTATTCCAACTTCATTAAATAACATGTTTACGATATATATATATATATATATATATATATATAAACTTAATAATTTTTTTCACATTGACCAAGTAATATTTCTACTTTTTATACCCATATTTAAGTTTATTATTTTTCCTAGTAACATTAGGAATCAAATAAATTGTGTACATACAAATTAACCAAACTTCCAAACTTCATGTTACCATTCCTATTATTTAAATAATGATTTAGTCTGTTTTTCAGAACAGTACTTCTCTCACACAACCTTTTATATATTTAAGAATCTATTTTTTAACTACTAAAGCTTAATGGCCAGCTAAAGATATATCCAAGAGAAAAACAATGAAATATTTTTTTTAAATTTCATCTACATAAAACAATTTCCCTCCAAATTCCTCATAAGAATCTTAGAAGGAGTGCCACCTAAAGAATCAAATATATATTTACAACTTCCCTCTTCAAATACCAAATTAAATGAGTTCCAATATTACTAGTTACCTAAATTATAATTCCACGTTCCGTTTCCTATATAAAAAAAAAACTGTTACTCACAGCCTATAGTTTTTTCTTTTATGTTAAGTCTGAACCAAAAGCAATAGTTTCTTATTTATTTATTATGTCTTTTTGTTCTCCTAATTGTTCTTAATTCTTTTTACTATCTATAAGAATTTTAACAATCGCTACAGATCCCACAACAATAGAACCTATTAAAGTTAAAACAGGAATTGTAAGTACAACATCACCGTAATATTTCTTTTTACCTGTTTGAATTCTTTCGTCATTTTTTAATTTGTTGGATTGATAAAGTTAATATTAAACTACACCTTTGTTAATAGCTTTCTCTATGTTTTTAATTTCTTTAGCTTTAAAAATGTTATCAATTATTAATTTCTTTAACTCTTTATTTGTAATAAATATAGCTATATTACCAACCCTCATTTTATTGCTTATTTTTATTATTATAACTAGCTATATTACCCGCATCGCTGGGTCGAAATGAAAATTTAAATGCACAACTCCGTATCTCATGTGTTTAGTACCCGTAAAATATGCTGTTTTCGTTTTTAATAGCATCGATGTAAACAGCATCGGAAAGATCATTAATCATCTCGGCGACTCCGAAAACTATGAATTCGACACTAATATTGGTCATTTTCGACCACACACACACACACACACACACACATATATATATATATATATATATATATATATATATATATATATATATATATATATATATATATATATATATATATATATATATATATATACCCTTCTCCCAAGTTGCGGGTTTGAATTTGAATTTAAACGGGATCGAAGTATCACTGTTCATCTAAGCGACCCAGAAAACTATAAATTCGACAGTGATAGTGGCCATTTTCGATCATTTTTATATACAGATGGTGATCAGAAAAATGGAAACATCTGTAGTTGGCAACACGTCAGATGTATGGGTTGGCAGTGATGTCGTGGCGCCAGCAGCGCCGGACCGCACTGTTAAACATTTTAGTGAACTTGGTAAAAGTATTACTATGAAATTTGGTGTTGGATGTAAATATTACGTTTCGAAAAAAGTGTGAAATTACAAAATGCTCAAAAAGTATATTGCGTACAATATAATAAATATATAACAAATTAAATTTTAATACACATTTAAAATCTGAACTACATGAATTATTACTGTATAAGTGTGAATCCGAACTTGTATCATGCCAAGTAATGGCATGATAAATTTTCATTGATATTTTTCTCTATTAAATGGAGATGGAAAATGATACATTACAACCCAGTACTTCGAACATAAACAGTACGATGAACAATCAAAATGATACAACAGTAAGCTTTCACACCATGACATTATGGTCATTACTTGGATACCTTAAGGTAAAAATATACAGAGATAGGTTATGCATACAAACGAAGTTTCCCTTTCGTGCTTTGATCTAAATAAATGAATTGAAGTTCACGACAAACAACAAATAAAAATGCAATTGATAAGAGATCTCAATATACATTTTGCAAAAGAAAAAAATATCTACTAACACAGATTGATTACAATCGAGAAACAGAGCTTTAAAAAGAAAATACTAAAATATTGGAAATATACGACTAAAAAGACACTATTAGATCATATTGGAGAGCGAAATAAAAATTAATTTCGATTTGATAATTATGATTTTCATTAACCATATGAAAGATACCAAAATTCTTTTTATTTAATCGATAAGTAATGATATAGCATCTAATTCAGAATTACACACTGATTAAATATAGCAGAGTATTTGAATTACTAAAAACTGATTGGCGGTTGTTACTCTGAACCTATACAAGATAAGTCTACAATTGAAGATATTTAAATTAAAACTGTAGAAACTGATCCTGAAAGCAGAATTTTAACTTGAGATCCCTAACAGCACAATTACATAGCAGGCATATGCCTATCATGTTCCCTCAGGTACATGGGAATGTGTCCAGTATGTGCCTTATATACCTCTGAGAGAGAAATCACATGAATGGCAAGTGATAATCACAGTCTATGTCCTCTCCTAGGCACATGCCTAGTATGTACGTCGGGAACGTCCCTAGTATGTTCTAGATATGTCCCCATGGCGTAAGCGTCAATGAACCACAAAATTACTCCCCTAAAATATGTTAAATCGCCTATATGCGTAATGTGTTTACATTAAGGTGAGTAAAAACACTTTAAACAAGTAAAAATAATGTACCCCAGGGTGGGTGCGACTCACCAACCTTTGGATTACTACCCGCGAGGTGGTTTGGATTCGCCACGGAGGCGCTGAAAAGAACGAGGCTTGTAGGGGGATAAATTGTTGAGGTCTTTTAAATTTGGCTAATCAGAGTGCTAATTTAACCGTGTATATTCGACGATAACCGTTTGGGATCAGATAAAATCTACTCGCCATGTAATTTTATAACAAAATGACGAGTGAAATGACGCCTTGGTTTCATGGTTCTTCCATATTTACTTTCAAATGATCGGCGACAGTTGCTATCTAATAAAGGTGATGCGTTTGTTGCTTCTAGTACACAATCGCTTAGAAAAAGAAGCAACAAATGCATCAAATGTGAGAGATTAAGTTAGAACACCTAAATGGCCCATGCCTAGCACATCTTGTGCTGTTAGGGTATCTGAAGCAGTATGTACCTAAAAGACGTGCCTAGAACATGACAGATATATGTCCCAAGTAACGACATAAAAACAAATGACTGGTAGAGTGCGAAACTGAGCCAGGTATATATGTGCTATATTTGTGGTACATAGTTGCAAATATCAATTAGGTGTAACAAGTACCTAAAACTGTAGGTAGCTGAAGTATATACTTAGCACATGAATATCATATGTGCCAAGTGTCGGGTACCTAAAAAGTAGCTGGGACACCTAAATGACACATGCCTAGCACATCTTGTGCTGTTAGGGATATTATTAATTTGTCTAACAAGCTACAAGACATCGGAATTTTTAGGTGTTATAGGATAAATAGTAAAAGATAAAATTGGCAATGCACTTGATTTACATGACCGTTTAAAATTTAATATGAAATTATTTGCTTCGTACAGTACCCTAACAGCACAGGATGTGCTAGGCATGTGCCATTTAGGTGTCCCAGCTACTTTGTAGGGACCCGACACTTGGCACTTGTTTTAAATAAGAGATTGATCTAGAACAAATAAATTCTTATATGAGTTTAGTGATAGAAAAAGGAAAGGGGATTGATTATCTGAATGCAATAAATGATATACAAAAGATGCTAATAATAAATATACAAAAGCTTATAATTTAAATAAGTAAAGCTCCTATTTGCTAGATTTAGATACGAACAATCTATATGGTTGGCCATGACGCAGTATTTACTATATGGAGAATTTAAATGGTCATACACAGATTATAAAATTATAACTATAGCTAGTGATGCTGATATTAGTTTAATACTTGAAGAAGATTTGGAATATCAAGAGGAGTTACATAATGATCATAAACATTATCCGTTACTTTCAGAAAACAGAAAATCTCCTGCGTCTAAAATACTGAATTATAAGTAACATTTTACAATACACAGAAATGTGTGTTTCATTATCAAAATACAAAAAAAAAAAAAAATATTTATAGCTGGGATTAAAAGTACCTAAAGTACAACACGTTCTCCAATTTAACTAATTCATTGATTTAAAAAGTAACACATATATCAGAACAAAGACCATTACCAGTTTTAAAAAAGAGTTTTATGTGCTCATGAATAATAGTGTATTTTGAAAAACAATGGAAAATATTAGAAATCAGTTAGATTGTAGAACAGTTTCAGATTATAAACAATACGAAGAGTCGTGCCTAATTGGTATCTATTGGTGTATTTGTTAGCTAAGCATATTTATAGCTGAGAGCTGAATAGAGCTGAATAAAAATTTGACGAACCAATGTATGTTGGTGTATGTACATTAGAATTACAAAAATTAGATTGTATGATTTTCATTCCAATGTTAAAAAGAAAAATTATGGAAATAAAATTGAGCTAATCTATACTGATATAGATAGTTTAGAGCATCTCATATTTACTGATGGTGTACGTGAAGATTTGAAATGAATGCATGATGAAGTTGATCTACTAGATGAATTGGATAGAAAATAAAATAAATATGGTATACTACAAGTAAACAAAAAGTACTTGGGAAATTAAAGATGAAAATAATAATAAAAAATATTTATCGAGGTTATTGGATTACAATCTAAAAATATTGTCATGATGTAGAAAGTTTAAAAATAAAATGCTTATGAAGCTATAAAACTGTTGCTAAAACTGAACAGTGGAAGATTATAAAAATTGTCTATTGAATGAAAGAAAGAGTATAGAAAAATATTTTTTTAAAAATTATTACGCATGAGGTTCATACTGTAGACTTAAATATGGCATCACTAAGTCCTTGTGATGATAAAAAAATATGTCTTGAAAAACGGAATAGACAGACTTCCACATGGCCATTATAAAATTTCAAAATCATGATGCATTTACCGTAACAATAGGAACTCTTTCTTAGTGAAATTTGTATCTTATAAACAGAACTTCCCGCAGTCTAGAACTGACAAAATATATATTAAATAACATACAAATTTTTATCAAATAATTGGTGGAAATGAAGGTAAAAAATTATCAGAAGATTTTATTAGAGTTCAAAATAAAGTTGATTGGAGTCACATTTCTCAATTATAAAACGTTATCATAAGATCTTCACTGGATTCAGAGATAAAGTTGATTGGCACTATATTTCATTGCAACAAGCTTTATCAGTAGATTTATCAGAGAATTTTACGGTAAGATAGAATGATTAGGTATTTCATCCGGTCGAAGATAACCAAAGGATTTTATTATAGATGCATAGTAAGATTAATTAAAAAAACATTTCATATGTCAAAAATTATCAGATTGTATACGATGGATAAAATTAACAGGGATTGGATTTAAAAATTAAACAGTATAAGAAGATAGATTTTATCAGAGAGTTCAAGGAGAAAGTTTATTGGAAATATCTCAAACTATCAAACACTATCATAAATTTACAATAGAGGGTTCTAAGTTAATTGGGGTTACATTATAGCATGTAAAAATTATCAAAAGAATTTATTATATAATTTATTGGTATATTACAGATATAAAATGCAAATTATATAAGAGGTAAAACACTCACTTTTGCAGTATTTGCTCTATATGCTCCCCTTTGATATGTGCAACTCATTGTACTATCTCCGGAACCATTCTCCACTTTACACCTCTTCGATTTGATTATCTGCTTTGGTTTGGTTATTTGACCACGAAGATATATACCTATTCTACTGTTATTGATTTAGAAACAAAACATTGTTCGCCATTCAAGAAATTATTCGAAAATGTATTTAATAAATACTGTAGGTTTCGTAGTAACATTGTAAACGAAAATCAGGATGTGCATATGGTAATGTTCAACAATTTAATTATTAATCATAATGTAAACCATCTTTAGCATTAATTAATGCGTTATTCGTATTGTACTTTTCCCGATTGTTTATAGGAATTGTAAATAAAATACAAGAATTAAAATTGTAAATAATGGAAATTATACAATTTTTTATTACTTACGTACTTATACACCATTTTATCGTTATTTTTCAGATTTTTGTTATTAAATATTTTAAATCATTTTTGAAATGATTGATCATGAATAACATTATACAGAAAAGTATGGTACACAATATGCCGTTAACACAGATTCATTATCTTGATAAGGTTCCTAATTTGTAAAATATATTTTACTGTTATTCGATATAAAGCTCTTTATCTCCTTTGAAATTTCATGGTGAAACTGTAGAAATAATAACTTTTTTGTTTTTCATTCATGTATACTGCTATTCAATATGTTCTGATTTGTCTAAATCAGAATCTGATTTGTCTAAATATTATTGTAGGTTCAAACAGTGGTTCGATAGTCAAGTGAAGTTTATCAATCGGGTACATTGCAGTAACACTAGAATCTTTCACTTTCTCAACAAGTACTTTTAACTCTTCACTATTAAACATAATTAATAATATTAATTTTCATTTTTTGTAGATACCATCATTATTGTTCATATCTATACACTTTTATGTATTCACTATACACTAGCGTTTCATGAGCACTGTACCTGTATTGCGCGAAGTGATATTTATTTATTATGAGCACATATTAAATGTGAAATCGCAATGAAGTATACTTTGAACACACTATTTCTTCTAAAATTGTTACTTTTCTTGAAGAATTGGTTGAAGAAAACATTTCCTAGTTACGCCTTAATAAGGAACAATACTAGTTTTTGAACAGTATTTTTCAACTATATCATTAAGATACTAATACTGTACGTCACCTTAGTACTAGGTAATACTATCCATGTTGTAATGCTCTGCTCTTTGCATTACAGTTATTAGCCTACATTTTATGTTTCGAAGAGGTCATTTTGTATCTTGGAATTGTATTATCATTAATTTAATTATGTTTATACTTGTTTGAAATATGCTATATAAGGAAGTTTTTCCAGTTAAAGCTCTAAAAAGAAGAAAAAGATTTTTAAATAATAGAATATAGGATATATTTAGGTTTTTTTGTATGGAATACTAATGCACAAAAGTGATGACATGTAATATACTTTATTTTATTTCAAGAGGAAATTAATACATCAGTACAATAAATTATTTTTTAACTACCTACAAGATTTATATCAGCACAATAAGTTATTTTTTAACTACCTGCAAGATTTAAGTTCAGAGTAATCGTTCTAACGTAATTTATTGCGTATTATATGTTTGAGAAGTATAATTTACCTTAAAATTGTGGATCTTTAAGGAAAAGCCAGGCTTAGAGGAAATCATCCTCCTTTTCCATTATGCTGTCTTACTACATATACGGTAAACATGTACAAAGGTGGCGTTAGGTGCGCGCCAGGCCTAGTGCCAATAATCAGGGGACTCTCGATTCAGCCTTTCTGCTCTCATTTTTTAAGGATACTTTGCGGTCGGTGACGCACAAGGAGGTATCACCAAGGATGTTATAAAATAGAGGATCTGCCCATACCACAAAATCGTGAAGCCATACGTCATAGCTATACATGTCCTGTGATTGGTGATTTTCTTACGTTTGAAAGATTACTTCGGGTAATTTCTTCTCACTCCTATTTGTACACCCATACGTGCAGCATGTAATCATTGTACAATATAAATCTGAAGCAACGACTTAAATAAAATAGACAGACGCACTACATATTTATATATGAAGATCGCAATGTTTTGAGCCAACATATATGACAGTCATTCAGTTACCTAATAGGATGGAGATACATATAAGCCGATCCTCTGTCTTATAACATCCTTGGGTATCGAGTAGGGATGGCCTTTTTCGAAAAATTTGTTTTTCGATTTTCGGAAATTTCATTTTCGTTTTTAGCTTTTTTGAAAAAATTTCGATTTTCGCTTTTTCGAAAAAAAATTCGTTTTTCGGAAATTTTTCGTTTTTCTTTTCTCTGAAAATTTTTCGTTTTCGTTTTTTCGAAAAAATTTTCTTTTTCGTTTTTTCGAAAAATTGTTCGTTTTTCGTTTTCTCGAAAAAAATCGTTTTTCGAAAAAAAATTCTTTTCCCGTTTTTCGATGATTTTTCGTTTCTCGAAAAGTTTATGGAATTCGTGGAATGATAATGTGGGAGGAAATAGGAGTATCTCGGGAAAACACACGGACACGATGTTGTCTGCCACGAACTTACTTGACCTGGGATCAAGTGCACAAGAGGTTAGCTTTTTAACACAGCTACTGTGACCCCTTGGATTTGGATTTAAATTTGGATTTGGAATCGGATTTTGGAAAGGATAATGTATAATACCTACTATTGACGAAACTCATCCAATCACGACCAAAATTAGTATGGTTATGGACTGCGATGTATTTTGCACACACGTTAAATATTATGGTGTTTGGGACTTTGGTTCCAGAGTTATTGCTAATCAAATTTGTGTTTTAAGTTAATGATATCAAGAAATTTCACTCAAATGATCTTGACGAAAGTTGGTAGGGACATAAATATTGACAAGCTTGGTATGCATGGAAGCTCAGTATAAAATATGATGGTGTACAGACTTTTTGTTCCTGAGTTATTTGCTATCAATGTTACGTTTGGAATCAGTGAAATCAAGAAATTTCATTAAAGCGCGAAAGAAGGAACTCATACAATTTTTACCAAACTTGGCAAGGTGGTAGATCTTGACAAGCTTAGTAACTATAAAGGTAACCAAGAAAGATCTGTCGCTTTTTCACCCAACACCTTCAAACATCGATATGTAACCTAAGACATACCTGAAAGATCAAAAATAGTCTCCATCAGCATCGACGACCTTCTGCCAACGTTTTGGAAGGCCATGTATTCCATTGCGGTAGAACTTGGTGGGCCGTGAAGCGAAGAAGGTATAACGTGCATTTTGCACCTATACTAGAGATTTGAACTTGCGTCCTCTAAGCTGATTGTCCAAGGAATGGAACAGGTGATAATCGAACGGTGCAATGTCCGCGGAGTATGGCAGATGCAGTAGTGTTTCCCATTCAAAGTATAGAATGGTGTCCCGGGTCATCCTAGCCACGTGAGGCTTAGCGTTGTCCTGTAATAGGAGGACCCCTTTGCGATTCAGAAGTGCTAACTCAAAGTCTTAAGTTTGTTCTTGAACACGGCTCAACTGCTGACAGTACACAGTTGCATTGATGCTCTGACTACCTGGTAGCAGTATTATTTTTTCTCAAAATATTGTCCACAAAATTTGGACTTGAACTTAGTAAAATCAAGAAATGTCATTAAAACGTTTTAAACTCATCCGATATTGGCCAAAGTTGATATGGTCATAGACTTTATCGAGTCTGGTATACGTGCGAGCACAGCACGAAATATTGTGATGCACAGACCTTTGGTTCTCGGTTCTTGAGGGATATAAATTAGAAGTAATAATTCACAAAGGTAAACAGTGTAAAATCTATATTTTACAGAATATTAAAAAATAATTATTTACTAATAGTGATTATTAATGTGTTATCGACAATATGGCATTACTGCTGTGTCGCCGGACCAATTTGAAATCGAAAAATTGGAGCAAAATATACTGCATTCGTTTATATTTGGTTGGATTACATTACGTTACGTTAGATTATATTATTAGGTGCGCAGTTTTATTATACGGATCCATAGTATAAGTAGTAGTAGGAGTAGGAGTAGCAGTAGTAGTAGTAAGAGGAGTAGGAGTAGGGTAGTAGTAGTAGTAGTAGTAAGAACGGGTTAGAAGCCCCGCAGGGGTTGGTTGGGTTCTGTTCTCGACATGAAATGGGAAAATTAAAGATTTGCCCAAATTTTTCTGTACATTTTACAATCTATGGATCCGTATAGTAAAACAATTGTACCTCTCCGCAAAATAGTCCATCCGCCTCCACATACACTGCCGCTTACAACATCAAAAACAACCAGCAAATACAATCCCTTTCTGAGATTTTACTATTCCCCTTACCCGACTTTCAATCACTCTTCCTCATAAACTTAAATAAATTCTCCAATTGACCCGGTAAATTTCCTAAAATTGGTCCGTCGATACAGCAGTTAACCCGACAATATATTTTATAATGTAAAAAAGACTAACAAATTACCAAATAGAAGGATCCTGTATAAACTGATTGTGATAGTATCAGGCAACTCTGTAATAAATTGACTTTTAACAATTGATTTTAACAAAATATGAAACATGAAGTGATTATATGAACTGATACTGATTCCAAAGGACTTTTCACTAAGATCCCCCATTCATTTATCTTATTTTCTATAACTAACTAAGTCAGTATCAGAAACAATTTGTTTTCAAAAATAGGCAATTTAATACTAAAAAAATACTATTGAATGGTTTATTTGTTCTAAAGATGTTTTATTTAGGTAGGACAAAGAACTAAGTATCTGACTATAATAATCTCATCAAACGAGAATTAAAATTTTAAATAGGAAGGTCTTCGTTTTCGTATTAGTTTTTACTGCTACTAACTTCAGTAGAAGAATACTACTAAGATGAAATATTTTTTATTTGGTTGTTTGTTGAAGTTCAGCGTCCCTTTTCAGTATCGAACGAGACTATACAAGACGTGGACCTACATTTTAAAGTGGAATCCGAACCACCATAACACGTTCAATGCTTTCCCACTCGAGGTCCTGTGCATCAAAGGAATGCGCGCTAGCCACTAGACCAGTGGACAGGGCTTGAAATCATTTCTCGGAATTATGAAATTATATATTTAAAAGAAATGTTTGTCGCTTCCAAATACTTCTCTCGTTCTATGAGAAAAAAATATTGTAACCAGAGATATAGTAAATATTTATCACTTTCGGTTGCATTAAACTTAGAGATGGAAACTACCATTGTGGCACAGAATCTATATCAAAAACTGCTTCCGGCAATCGTTTTTTCTTTACTATGAAACCGGAAATGGGTTTCTCACTATTTTCGGTTTACATCATAGAGGGATAGCGACCGAGATGACAATTTTCATATCCTGGATTCATATATATATATATATATATATATATATATATATATATATATATATATATATATATATATATATATATATACATATCTCGTTATCTCTTATTATTTTTGTTCTATGGTGATCACTATTGAAATTAGAAGTGGCAGTAAATTTCTACCACTGGAAAACTTGGAGATAGTCTATTGGCAAGGTACTGAATTCATGTTTCTCGCTATTACCATGCTTGCTCTATGGTGATCAATACTGAAACCAGGAGTTGTGATCAGGGGCGGATCCAGGACGGACTTCTAGGGGTGGTGGCGGTGGGTTGTAATACTGCTACTTAGAGCTACTTTTAAGAGCTCCAAAGTGTGGGATGGGTTTTATTTATATATGAAATAAGAAAGCGTTCTCTTCTGGAGGGGGTCGATCGCCCCGATCGCCCCCCTGGATCGGCCCCTGGTTGTGATACATTTTTCCCATTTCCTGTTTTTGTAGAGAAACAAGTGAGTTTCGTTTCACAGTGTAAAACTACGGTAGACTTCCAATCTATGCGAATTGAATACTCAAACTGCAGTACAACAAGTAGCACAACTAAAACTCCTGGTTGGAATAGATTGATAGGATCAAAGATAGAATTTGTTCCTTGGATGCCGAATTCGTATCAAAAAGTCATTATTAGCTATCACTTATTCTATGGCGATAAAGATTGAAAGCAGGAATGGTTAACTTGACCCACTTCCGGCTTGAATAGAGGGTTAAGGGAGGAGATGTGGTCTATTCTTAGGACGCTAAGTCGATTTCAGAAAAACCTCTTCTCGATATCTTTTATAGTTTTTGTTCTATGAATATAAGTATTGGAACCGAAAGTAGTAGTAAATTTCAAGCATTAACGGTTACAAAAGAGTGAAGCAGGTTATGACGATATGTTCTCTTAAAATCCTGAATTGATTCCAGAAAATTGCTTGTCGCTATCTATTACAATTTTTGTTTTATCGCGACAAGTGTTAACACTTTCGGTTCAAATAAAGTGTTAACGAAGAAGGTGGAATCTATTCTTGGGATGCTGGATTGATTAAAAAAATGCACCTCGATATCTCTCACCGATTTTGCTCTATGAAAATTAGTATTACCTATAAAATCAAAAATAGTAATAAACTTCAACCATTTCTGCCCTTGTGGAGTGTTGCGGATTGTAATGGTACTTCCTCTTGAGACCCTGAATCGATTGTAGGTGAACCACTTGTCGCTATCTATTACTAATTTTGTTCTGTGGCGATAAATGTTGAAACTTGTAATCGTTAATTTGAACTACTTCTGGTGTGAATAGAGATGAAGGTAGAAGGTAGAGCCTATTCTTAAAACTTTTAGTCGATCGCGGAAAACCGCATCACGATTTCTCCAAGTTTTTGCTTTATAAAAATCAGTATTGAAACCAATATACTAGTAAATTCAACCACTTTCGGTTTAGATAGTATTGTGGGTTGAGATGATATATAGCTTATATATTCTTGAGGCGCTGTATCGATTCGATTGAAAAAAAAAAAACACTTGTGGCTATCTATTGCTATTTTTGTTCTATATCGATCAATGTTGAAACCAAAAATTATTATTTTAAACAACTTCCAATCTGAATAGAGAATTAATGGAAAAGATAGACCTATTTCTTGGTACCTGAATCGATTGCAAAAATCTACATCTCGTAATTTAATATTGAAACCGGAAATAATAGTAAATATAAACATTTTCTGGTATTGATTGAATGTTGTGGATAGTTATATGTTGTCTTAAGACGCTAAATTGTTTGCAATAAATCGCTTCTCGCTATCTATTACTCTTTTCGTTCTATAGCGATAAAAATTGAAACCAAAACTGAATATTTGAACCATTTAACGGTTTGAGTGGAGGGTTAATGGAAGAGATTGAACCTATTTTAGGGGCTCTAAATCGACCGCAAGAAACGACTTCTCAATATCTCTGACACCTGACACCTGTCGACAGACAGACGGACAAAGCCATTCTAAAGACTTCCGACACTTATGCATAGCTTAATCTGCAAGTGTAATAAGGGAGAATATTGAATATATTCTTGGGACACTGAAAAATCGGTCTTTCTATATATTACCGTTTATGTTATGTAGTGATCAACAATGTATCAGAAAGCGACAGATCTTTACCACTTTTGGATTAAATAAAAGTCAAATGGATTAGATGAATCTATTCGTTTTGCAAAACTATGTATGCTTCTCGCTATTTCTTACCGCTCTTGCTCTGATGCCAACCGACAGATGAACGGATGGATAGACAGACAGATGAACATAGCCGTTCTATAAGACTTCCTATACGTATGCATAGTATACTATATTTTGGAAGTACTAACAAATGAAATGAATTCCGTTTGTTTTACAAAAATTATCCGTTTTCCGTTTCTCGGCAGTTTTCGTTTCCTGTTTCTCGAAAAAACTTAGTTTTTCGAAAAATTTTTCGTTTTTTGTTTTTCAAAAATGTTTTCGATTTTCTTTTCGAAAAATTTTTCGTTTTCGTTTTCCGAAATTTTTTTTCGTTTTTCGTTTTTCAAAAAAAGTTTCGATTTTCGTTTTTTCGAAAAATTTTTCGTTTTTCGATTTTTTTCCATTTTTCGAAAAAGAATTGTTGTTTTCGAAAAAATTTCGAAAACCATTTAACGGTTTAAATGGTTTTGTTTTTCGTTTTTCGTTTTCGAAAAATTCATTTTCGAAAAAGTATTTTTTGAAAAATGTTGCCATCCCTAGTATCAAGAAATATCGTTCAAGAGAACAAGTGAATTACCGCATACGCAATTACGCTAATTGGTCCCGTTTCAAGATGGGCATAAGTTCCTCCACAAGATGTCACGGACAGGAAGCTAATCAGAGCCCTAACCGCGAACTGGGGCTACCTATTATTTTATATACTTCGGCCAATAATGACCCTGTGGGACCAGAGTACTGGTAAAAATCGCCGAGCGTGAGACTTTCGAATTTATCTACGATATATATCATCCAGTATTTACAACATATATATTACCTAACGTTGATGAATTCTAGAATATATTTGTCCAGAGAAGTCATGCAGTCTCGTAGTTCATACCTGTAATAATGGAAAGATTATTAGAAGTAAGATTACGTATATATTAATTTCGTATTATTAATGAAACTGCCATTTCAAAAGAATATAAGAACAAGATATATAATTATGATGTCTAAATATAGTTTATAATATTGATTATTATTATTACTAAGTTTAATATTAAAACAACTTAGAAGAAGTTAAAGAAAGAAGTTAGAGATGAAGTTAAAGAAAAGTAGAAGAAAAAATTAAAGAATAAAACTTACTCCACAATAATCTTTCAATGACCTTTCATATCCACTGTAGATCTAGAAGGAAGGAAAGATTGCTTACAAAAATTGTGCTGGTGAGTTTTGGTGCACCACATTTTCTAAAGGTTTACCGGGAAAATTTAATACTTCGCATGAAAAGACATGTTTATGAGGAACAAATTTCTGCAGGCGATAGAATAGTCTGCAAGTACAAAGTAATACAGTTATATTCTAGATTTATAAGGGTAGGATTATTATTATAAAATCATTACAAATGCTTTACGACAGATAGAGTTACTGAGTGCACATGAAAGATGACACTGTATTTTATGTTTACAAGTGGAGCGTTACTAGTATGATACCATAACAAGTGCTATTTAAACTTGTATCATTTCTAAAATCCCTTTTTTTCACTGCCCTCGCTTATGCGTAGGTTATAGTTAAGGAGCCGTACTTCCCATTTAGGGAAGGACGAGAAACGCCATACTTTCAGGCATTATTCATTGACTATCTAGGATGTTAAAAAGTAGGTAATAGACTGAGTTCTTGCCCTTGTACTTAGGGTGTTTAGGTAGTGCAACAGTAAGATGTATCCTCGTGTACGGGAGATGAGAAGTAGCTGTTCTTAACTATTACCTATGCGTATATCCACAGTCGATGACGCACCTGCTCCTTTTGGAAGAACCCTCCACGGACCCACCAGCTTCGTCCTGCCCTGAAGCTGTTAGATGACGTTCGTGCCTTTTGGTGTCCACTGACCACAGGTTGATTTGTATTTTGCACTAGTTTCTATGCCATACATTCGAAAGCTGCAATTATTCGTAAAAGAATTGTAATTTTTCAACAATTACTTGTAATAGTCCCCTTAAATTTTATCTGTGCCAAGTGAGATTTTTTTCATTTTGCCCACCGCGAATCTTTTAGGAGACAATAAGAATAAATCAATGAAAGAATTATATTTTTCAATTATTCCTAGTGGTGTGCCAAATTAAACATGCATGACAAAGACAAAAATAATAATAAAATACCAAAGTATATAGCTTATTATCTCATGAAATATGAAGCGCATATGCTAACCTGATTAAATACTGACATACTCACGTTAATACTTACCTACCATTTGTAGATGACAACAGCTTACGTGAACCGTTTATAGACCGCTTGATGTGAAACTTGTTTGAATTATTGTCTAAGGATCCCATATCGTTAGATGTCTGTTACGACAAATTCATGTATTTCATCTCACCCGTCATTGTGAAGAACACGTCTATGTATGTAAACAATTTCCAATCCGAACCAAGCGTGCTTCCCAGGAGTAGCGTCCTGGGGGTGATCCTATAATCTGGACTACTCCGTTCTAGGAGCAACATATAGACGGTAGAACTGAGCTTTCCAACATAATGACAACATCGTTGTTCTTCAATATCTATACTTCAGGTGAACACTGGTTTTGTGTTGTGTATAGAGAAAGCTGAAACGTTGTTGGATGTGCCAAAGCGTCGTTGAAGGTCAATCATTACCGACGTCATCAACAGTAATATACCTAATATATCTTAAAGATTTCAACCTTAACCATTCTCTCAGAACCTGGAAAGGTAAATGAAGGAGAAGAATAGTGCATTACAATGTTATTGCTTAAATACTTATTTGTATTTATGGTCGGATCAAATAATTCATTTAAAGGATTAGCCCCTCTCTTTTTCTTCCCATCTAGGGAAAATATCAAAGAATTGTCAGACACGTGTCTAATTAATTCAAATGATAAGGCCATATACCAAATTTAATGCCTCTATCCTTCAGAGATTCGGAGATATGGATATTTTACTATAATAATTGATATTCCAATTTTCACCCTTTCTCGTTGATTTTCCAAAAATCCTTCCTTAGTGGTATGTTACGTAACAAATTCTATGCGCTGTCAAAATCTAAAGTTTTTAGGTGGACAAACATCGTGCTCGTGGGTTTTCTCGGGGTTCTCCCGTTTCCTCCCACTTTCTTCATTCCACCATTTCATTCATTTCTCATCTTCACCGTCTCCTTTAGCCTAACCGGCATAACCGTGGGACGTAAAACTTAAAAATTTCATTTCATTTTTTAAAGTTTTTAGCTTAAGCGATTCGGCCTGGGCGTTAATCAGTGCATCACTCAGAATTTCTTTTTATATATATGGAAATATCTAAAAGTATCAATGGAATACAGCTTGGCCATCTTACTAAAACAGATACGATCAACATGGCTTTTTTTCTGAAGGATAATGTTACAAGAGTTCACGTCTGAAGCAAGTTATCCATACTGTTGAAGTGATTCTCACAATTTTGGACTAGAATTTGAATCAACAATGATCATTTTGTTGCACAGTCAGGTAAGAAATGAAATAAGGATCCTTAAAAATAAAAAGAAATGTCCTCACAAAATAATGAACCAAGTTTCGAATTTGACGGTATGCATTAGAAATGTTGATATAGAGGCCAGTTGTTTCTATGTATTCAGTTCTGAACATATTGTTGATATAGTTTGCAAAGAAACGACCAGAGATGTATTGTTGATGTATAACAAGTATAACAAAATAAATACATTAATAAAACTAAAGAATGGAATCCTGTAAATCCAGTGCTTTCTTAACAAATGGATCAGTGCACAACCACAAAATATTCGTAAATGATTTGTGATATTCAAACAGACATGAGAATGCCGGGTTTTTTCCTGCAGTTATGTCCCTGGTAAGATACAAATAGCAAATTGCAAGTCATAAGGAAAATATTTGATTTGTTTAAAAATGCGTGTATTAAAGCTTAGTTCGAGTGAGTACGATATTATTGATGGAAGATTACTAACCTACAATACCAGTGAGCGAGATATCCTGGAAGAGTCAGGGAATTTGAAATTTCTAGAAAAGTTACCGATTTTTCAGAATTTCTAGTCAAGGAGATTTCAAGCTTCGGAAAGTATAGTGCCGCTCTATAACAGTGAGGAAATTTTTTTATCATAATTTTTCGTCATAGCATCCTTGCAGTATCAAACATATTATATCAAATACAATTTTCTACTGCTCCTTTAACCTGTCATTTGGAACAGACAGTAGTTGACGGAATTATAAAAACAAAAATTTATGTGAAAAGAAAGTTCTGTTAACATTTCATTCAACAGAGAAAGGAACGCAGATATTGTAAAATATTTTACAAGACATTATTGAGTATGTACTTTTTATAATAGTGAATATGTACTTTTTATAATAGTTGAGGTCATAATGAAACGAAAATTGTTATATTTGAATAAACAGAGGAAGGATGTAAATATTGTAAAATCTTTTTCAGCTTTTTTATTCTTATTTCACTCGAGATTTCTCATACTTCGTTATTAAAATACTTACCAACATATCCTCATTTTATTGTCCTAACAAACCAATATATGTTGATAGTAAAGTAGTTTAGATTAATCGAGCTCCTGGGCCTTCAGACTTTCATGTCCGCCCCCTCCCCTCGTTACGAAATCCTGGCTAAACAAACCAATATATATTCCAGTAAAATAGTTTAGAATGATCGAGCCCCTGGTATGATGACCACAGTATTTCATATCACGGACCCCCCCCCCCCCCCCGTTCACGAAATCCTGGCTACGTGCCTGCTACCAGTGTACACGATATTATCCAGAAATGCGAATAATCCCGTTCAATAGCCTATAATGCATTTCACTTTTCCATTTGTTGTGTTCTAATACAATTACGTACAAGAATTTTATCACTTTTCGAACAAACAGGAAGGACCTCAAAATATGTTATGAAATTTTGAGCTTGATAAATCACAAAATAGCCTCACAACTTGTCACATTATACGGTTCGCGGCATTCTTTCACTTTGAGTTATGTACATGTGTTTTGGGTAACTGTGAACTGAAAGAATACTTTCTGTAAGTGCGCTTAATACAAATCCCAACTTCATAAATTTTTAAATATAAATCCTTCAAGAATCTCAATTTGTTGCAGTTCTGAAAAGATGCCTTTCTCTTTAAGTAGAAGTAAGCATGATAATATATTCATGATTGTAACATTTGAAGTTTTATTAATTACTACAGGGTGTTTCAGTGAAAAAGCCGTGATTTTGAAGTGCAACAACGTATTTTATTGATGACCATAGTAAGAGAAATTTACATGGTATGATAAGTGAAAGAATAAAGTTTATTGCAACAGTAAAGTTTAATGTAACACATGACCGAAGTGTACACCCTGACGATTGGACACTTCCCTGACCCTGATTCACATGTTATCAAAAACCTCACCAAGAATGACGTGACTAACTGCTGCCCTACAGTGCTCAATGTTTGCTCTTATTTAATTTTAAGATCGGGGTTTAAGCTTGAATACCTTCTGCTTGAGGTAACCTCATAAAAATATCACACGGATTAATGTCTGGGCTGCATGGAGGCCACTCTAAGCCTGTTCAGGAAGACAATGGATAGCAATTAGAGATTGCACGATTGCGGTATTTTATGTGAAGGAAATTAAGAACAGATTCTGTTGTATGCGGTTTATTTCCATCCTGCTGGAATCATTGCCGACAAGGTGGACACCTTTTATGACGAAGGCCAGGAGAGAAGTAATACTCAAGCATTTCCAAATAATTTTCTGATGTGACTTAGCCATCAAAGAAGAAAGGTCCAATTATGTCACGTTTGATAACGCATACCAAATCAAAACCTTTTCCGGATGCAGAAGTGAGTCCACCATTTCATGTGGATTTTCTGTTGCCCAAAATTTTACATTTTGTTTGTTTACTTCACCTAACAGATAAAAGTAAGCTTCGTCTGTTCACCACAAGTTTTCAATAATGCCTGGGTGATCAG
Source organism: Thermobia domestica (assembly GCF_964235325.1). NCBI lineage: Eukaryota > Metazoa > Arthropoda > Insecta > Zygentoma > Lepismatidae > Thermobia > Thermobia domestica. The sequence goes on along the minus strand of NC_137465.1, from coordinate 72,532,196 downwards.
CAACTAACGCATTGATCTGAGTTGCAAAATGCAGACCCTTCTTTTTGCAATGTCTGTTAATTTTTGAAGCATCTGCATTTGGTAGGGGAACATTTGCAGATCTTTTCACAGAATACGCCAACATGATGTTACGGATATTGCGTTTTCTGCTGACAAACGTTGCAGAGATTTTTCAGTGGGGACATTCACAACAGATGCCACTGCAGAATCACTACTGCAATACGCTATTCTGTACACACAGTTGGTCTGGATCCCTCTCTTTGAAATTCTGTAACATTACCAGTCTTATTGAACTGATCAACATAACGCAATATGAACCAGAGCCCTGCATGGGCCGGGCGCGCCCGATTCGGCCCGGTGCCCGGCCCGGCCCGGCCCGACCCGTTTCAAGTAATATCAAACTGGACAGGGCCCGAACCGGGCCGAGCACATATCGGGCCGAACAGGGCCGGCCCGGCTCGGCCCGATAGTCTGAAAGACGGTTCGGAAACTAATGTTGTCAGCCTATTTGGTTCGGAAACTAATGTGGTTCACTCTGGATATAATTAACAAAATTAAATCAAAATCATATCATCATAGGAAATTAAAAAAGAGGGAGGGGAGTAAAAGTTTCCATCAACAAGAATTCAATAGATTACGGAGGGAAATTAAAAATGAGGTACGGAATGCATATAATAATTTTGTACTAATGTCCGAGGCATCCTTAGAACAAAACCCATCCGAATTATGGAATTTTGTAAAAAGTAAGACACGGCATTTAAATGCCGAATTCATGTCTAATAATAGTAAAGAAATAAACAACGACGACGAAATCGCTAAGGAGTTTGCGGACTACTTTCAGTCTGTATACAGTAAAAGTAAAGACAATACAACAGAACAGTTAGTGTGGGTAGATAACGGTCTAAATATACTGCGTATATCATCGATAGAAATGCAGGAAATTGCTAATATAATAAAAAAATGAAATCCAAAATAGCAGTAGGACCCGATGGAATCCCAAGCTATATTGTAAAGGGGTGTATAGATCACTTCCTAACACCATTGAAAATCATATTTAACCTGTCAATTAAATCCGGAAAATTTCCTAATGAGTGGAAAACAACGAGAGTTTCACCTATCCCGAAATCGAATAATAATAAGAGAGAAATTAAAAACTATAGGCCCATCTAAATCTTAAGCACCTTTGCTAAAATTTATGAAACAGTCTTATACCAGCGGATAATAGCACACGTGCGACCATCTATATCAGAATCACAACATGGCTTTCTTACAGGCAGGTCAACGGTCACAAATCTTAGTCTAATATCTACCTTTATAAGTAAAACACTAGACTTGGGGGGACAAGTAGATGTAATATACATAGATTTCGCGAAAGCGTTCGACAGCGTAAGTCATAATAGATTGCTCAGCAAGCTTAAACAATTTAGCTTCAGCAGCGAACTTATTGATCTATTTAAATCTTACTTGGAAAACAGAAAACAATTCGTCGTGTACAAAGGGTGTAAGTCTCAGGAGTATGTACAACTATCAGGGGTGCCACAGGGGTCAAATTTAGGGCCATTGTTGTTTCTACTATTTATCAATGATCTACCGCGAAGTATACAAAATTCTCACACGCTGATATTTGCAGATGATGTTAAAATATACATGGCAATAGAAACATTAAATGACTGTAAAATGCTTCAAAATGACTTGAATGAACTGATAGAATGGTCCAAAGAGGACATCATAAACGTGAACACTAACAAATGCAATGTAATGTCCTTTACAAACCGCAAAACCCCTCAGCAATTTTCGTATAAAATGAATGACATCACTTTACCAACCTCGAATACTGTCAGGGACTTAGGGGTTGTATATGACAGAAATTTAACATTTAATAATCACATAAATCACATGATTGACCAGGCGTACAGAAACCTTGGATTTATCATCAAGATCAGTAAAGAATTTACTAGTATTACCGCCATCCGAAAGCTATATGAACACTACGTACGTACAAAACTCGAATACGCAGCCACTATATGGAACCCTTACACAAAAACAAATTTAAATAATATAGAAAAAGTTCAGAATAAATATCTAAGGTACTTGACATATAGGGAGACACAAGTATATCCGAAAACATATAATAGTCAATCTTTAAATTTAAACTTTAATACATTAAGTCTAGAACAGCGACGAATAATGCAAGATATGTTGTTCCTATATAAGTTATTTAATAATAAAATCGACTGCACCAATTTACTGCAAGAATTTAAAATACGCACTCCTACAAATGTAACTCGCCTTGAAAATTTCAATTTCTTTCACTGCGACAGATTACACACAAATGCAAACAAGAGGTCACCAGTATGGAGATTGAGTACAACCTACAATAGGTTAACAAAATGCACAATGGATTTGGATATCAATAGTAACAGCCTAAGTCAATTCAAGGAAGTTCTTTGTAATGTAATAAGAAATAATTGTAAATGAAAGAACATCAATGATATTGCAATCACATTATAACTATGTATTATAAGATGAATGTATGAATATGTTATAGTCGCTTAATATATGTAACGGACACTGTAATTGGGTTATATAGCCTGTTGTGTCTAGAAATAAATAAATAAATAAATATTTGTTTTTTTAATGTCCTCCACTACCTCTATTTTTGCCGTGTTTGTACGGTCTTACTGTCAGCCTATGTTAATCGTAGTGTGTTTGGGAAACTGACTCTTCATTCAAGACTGTGATGTACTGGTAATACTATTACTATTACTACTTCTACTACTACTATTACTACTTCTACTATTACTACTACGACCACTGCTAATACTACTACAAGTGCTACGACTTCGCGTCAGAGTTGACATGTCTGATGGTACCGAATTTACCTTCTAAGTACAGAATAAAATTGAGAAATGCTAGTTATTATGGCCGGTCTGCGTAGAATGTGAACTGATGCTTGATCTACGAGGGAGAATAGTGGCTCAATAGAAAAAACACTCACATCTGGTGCTAGAGGTCGTCGGATCAATCCCTGCTCATGCTATGTGAGCTTTGTTGTGGACAAACATCGTGTGCATGGGAGTTTCTGGGGTGGTCCCGCTTCCTCCCACTGTTTTCTTTCCACCAATTCATCCCATCATCATCCATTCAGCCTGAGCCGTAGTTACCTAAAGAACGTATGGTAAAGTCAAGTACTTGACCTAGTAAGTAGAATTTGGTACGCTACCATTGGACCACGGAGGGCAAAACCATAAACTGGCGTCCTCATAAGATCAGTGCAATTTGTAGTAATGTTCAATTAGCAAGGCAAATATCGAATGGTGTTACATGTTCATGTATTGTTTATAGTATGATGCTACAAATATAACAAAATATAATGATCAAATAAATCACCAAATCGCCAGGGTCGATTAGGTGTTCCTGGAACGGTGGCTCAGCGGTTGAGCGTTCACCTCTGGTGTATGGGGTCCCTGGTTTAATCCGAGCTCTTGCCAAGTGAACTTTGTGGTGGACAAACACCGTGTGGGGGGTTCGCGGCGTTCTCCTGTTTCCTTCCACTTTATTTACTCCACTATTTCATTTATTTCTCACCATCGTCTCCTTTAGGCTAGTTGGCATAACTTGGAACCACCTACCAAGGAGAATAAACTAATGGATTGGGAAGATAGACATTCAGTCTCTGGTGAATTTGATGATGAAGTAGACATCTACCTCAACATGTCATCATGTGTAAGAGAACTAGATATACTGCAGTGGTGGAAGCAACAAGAACAAACATTACCAAAATTGTGTAAATTAACGCGTCAGTATCTCGTCATCCCTGCTTCTAGTGCGTCTACTGAAAGAGATTTTAGCACTCAGGAACGGAGAAATGCTCTAAAGCCTGAAACTGTTGAATCTGTTTCCGTGCTATTCGATGCGTACAAGGACATACAGTAAAGCGATGTTCATTTTGCACTATTGGTTTCTTAGGAAACCTTATATTTTCATTTTCTTAATATCAACTATCCCTTCTATTATACCTATATGTGATGTTAAGAGGCATTTTTGATAGCTGATATCTATACATTTTTCATTCAGGGGACTTTTGAGGTATTTTTTGATCAACAATGATATGTGTGGATTTTGTTTTGATTTACTGCCTCGCATTCCGTCATATAGCTCTGTTATTTACTTGTTACGCACCGTTCCAGGAACACTTCATCGATCCTGGGGTCTGGGTGATTTATTTGATCATTGTTTTTTGTTATTATTATTGTAGCATCGAATTATAAAGAATACAGGAACATGTAATATGATTTGGAATCTGCCGTGCTAATTGAACGTTACTACAAATTACGCTAATCTTATGAACACGCCAGTTCATGGTTTCGGCCTCCGTGGTCTAATGGTAGCGGAACAAATTCTAATTAGTAGGTCAAGGACTTGACTTTCTCATATGTTCTTTAGGCAATTACGGCTCAAGACGTATGAATGATGATGGATGAATTGGTGGAATGAAGACAGTGGACGAAAACGGTCTAATCCAAAAACTCCCACGCTCACGATTTTTGTACACAACAAAGCTCACATAACACGAGGAGGGATCGATCCGACGACCTCTAGCACCAGATGTGAATGCATTCTACTGGCCAGACTACGCAGACTGGCCATAATAACTAGTATTTCTTCGATTTTTTCTGTACTTAGATTGTAAAGTATGTACCACCAGACATGTCAACTCTGACGCTCGTAGCAGTTGTGGTAGTAGAAGTAATAATAATAATAATAATAATAATAATAATAATAATAATAATAATAATAATAATAATAATAATAATAATAATAGCAGTAGCAGTAGTAGTAGTAATAAGAGTACTGGAAATACAGTACTTTACAGTCTTGAATAAAGAGTTAATTTCCCAAACACCAGTGGCGGCGGTTGGACGTTAAAAGTGAGGGGGCAAGACATGATCTGAATATTTGTATATAAATGTTAGTTTTCCTGGTTGTTTCTAACATTTTGTTTGACGAAAGGTTGTATAACTAATAGGATACTATATTTTCAGTTAAAATACCGTATATCGTATATAATAGTTTATTAAGTAAATTGAGAAGAACAACGCAAGTAGATACTAGCCCTTTATACTCTTAAACAACGAAAGTGTAAGAAGAGATTTGATTCCTTGCTCATGGACATCTTAAAATTCTGTCTGGAAAATTGTGTGATCAGATTATTTAATAAATTTGCAAAACAAATAAATAGAAAGGATAATATTAATCATAGTAATGAATAATGATGCTTGTTTTGCAAAAGTTATATTGAAACTGAGGATTAATGAAAAACTTAATATTTAATTTCACACATGCTATTAAATGTATGTTATTACTGTTAGAAAATGAAAGATAGTAAATACTACAAGCATATGCTACGACATTTAAAGAAATATTTGTTTTTGCAACTTCTTGAAATATGTTCGTTGCCATTAGGTGCAGATTTCACTTTCTTGGAACACATCAAAACACAACAATACTTACAATCCACACTTCAGTTATACAAAATAAACTTAAAACCTAGAATTATGTTCAATTTACTAAATTTTATTGTATATACACTCGTACATCCTTAAACACAACACTTCACTCGTATATTACATTACAAAACAATGGAAAAGGTAGAAGTTGTTTCTTATCACGCTCTTTTTAATCGATATTCCTTACTTTAGAAAGAAGAAAACACATTTTAGGAACTGTCAATTTTTGTGCAATTAAAGAATAACTTGTGAAATAGGCCCTACTTTTTTCCATAATGTTCTTTCGATTAGCTTCAAAGTGGCTCACTAACATATCGAGCCCTTGTAAGAAGAAATAAAAGTATGCTGAAATTGTGCTCCAATAGGTTATTTTTTGGGGTTATTTTCTGTGGCGATTAAAACGCAATTACTGTAGCTTTCTTTACTCCACGGGAAGACAACCAATACGTATTCACGCAACAGCAAATATTATATGGCAGCATTTTTTCCTATTAATCAGTAACACATACAAAATCGTTACATTTCCAAATGAAACTATATACATTAATTGGTTACTTAAAAAAAGTGCGGGGGCAACTGCCCCCCTTTGCCCCCCCTAATCGCCGCCCATGCCAAACACATTATGATTAACACAGGCTGGAGGCTGCCAACATTAGTTTCCGATCCGTCTTTGACAGTGTTCGGGCCGAGTCGGGCCGGCCCGGCTCGGCCCGAACTGTGTCCGGCCCGGTTAGAGCCCGGCTCGAGATTCGGGCCGGGCCGGGTCGAGCCGGGCACAGAATTCAGATCCATTCGGGTCGGGCCGGGCCGTCTTCGGGCCTGGGTTTGCAGGGCTCTGATATGAACTTGGTGGATTGTGCCCATGCACAATGATTCTCCAGTCAGAATCGTCGTTGGCAACAAGGAAGCATGATAAAATGAAGCAAGTCATCACTGAGATTTTCTGCTGTAACGTAAGTCTATGGTCCGCCATTATTATACTGGACTATGAAAAATAAAACAAAAAATAAACATTGTAAAACAAAATTTATACTTGTTTGCTGTGTATTTACATATATATATATATATATATATATATATATATATATATATATATATATATATATATATATATATATATATTACTATACTATTATTTAAATATATTGGGTTGGGGCTGGAAATTATGGCTTTTTGGGTGAAACACCCTGTATAATATTGTCAATATCTAAATCTGATGGTATGTAATTTATTTTATGTATGTATGTATTTTACTAAATTTTATTATATATTTGTGTAGTTACTTTGAGGTTAATGCACAAAAAATCTCAGTTCTAGAGATTGTTATAGTTAACTAAAAGACAGGGAGAATTTTAAAAAAAACTACATTTCACAATTGCGTATTTCAAACATAAAAGTACTGATACCCAATTGTTTTTCAAATAATGCAAACCTGAACGCTCCTAGTGTACATTATCTGAACTACTAGAATTGGTCGATAAGTAGCAGCCGTCTGATTGTGGAAGCCGGAGACATCTGTTGAACGTAAACTTAAATGCGTGCAACTGTTTTCATGATTTGATTTGTTTCTTTACTCTAAGCAGAGGCAAGGACAGAATGTCTTCCTTACATCGGAAAAATATTAATTGATGTGTGAATCAGTGATGACGATAGAGGGGACAAGAAAGCGAGCCCCCACCAGTGTTGCCATTTTGAGGGAAAAGTCACTAAATCCATGGGATTGGACCTTCAGAATAGCGACCAAAAATAGTATATTCGATTAGCGACTTTTTTTGGTGATTTTTAAATGATGTTTTGGCGACTTACAAATCTAGCGACCTTTGTGCTGTGAAAAACTTGTCCTTCTGTAATCTAGAACTATTAGTTCGAGGCAGTTTTCATGTGTTTGTTTTCTTTTTGCTTATTTGAATCAGCCCAAGCGTCGAGTTCGGCAAACATACAACGTATACAGTGGCGGATCTAGCCCGGGACTGGGGGGCCTATGCCCCCAGTTTTCTGAGTGACGAAAATAATTTAAGATATTGTTTATATATTTTAAAAGTTTATAGTAAACTCATGGTATACGTATCATAGTCTGACAAGGAGAAAGCAGGCCTTGGTAAATAAACTTCGGGTCCATTCTTTGCAAGGTGATAGTGCACATTCAAAGTATTCATATTACAAACTGGGAGCGCGCAATGGCCTAATATAGCAGAGAAAAAGCATCTTAAAGTTTTTGACTCGTTGCATATTTCGTGGGTTGTGGAAATTGTTTAAGTGACGGTGTGGCAGAATCAGTAGCATCCGCGACTCACGTGCTAAGGGTCCCGGGTTCCATTTCCACTAGAGTCAATCTTTTCTTGCTTCAATCAATAAAATAGTCACTTGTAGCTACAAGTAAAATGTTAATTTCCCATATCTTTATAATGAATTAAAACAATAGAAATAATCAAATCAGTTGTTAAATCTTTCAATGTTCCATTTTAACTACCAACAAAATATAATCTATTTCGTAAATATATTGATATCATTAGTTATATTATGGTTACCACAGTCGCGTAAAAAATGTTCTTGACGCTTCGTGTCTGCATCTGTTGACAGTGTGAGAATTACAAGGAAGGATGAGAAAGAAATCCTCTTCGGTAGTACTAAATGTTATTATAACGAAAGGAGATTTCCCACTTCTTTCCCTTGTAATAAGCGGCGAAAATCTGTCTCCAACATTGGGGGGAAGACGGGTAAGACCGTTCCCATATATTTTTAAAACGATGTTCAAAATATTTATGAAGTTGAGAAACAATGCTGTGGAGTAGAGCAGGGGAGCAGAATTGTCTTCAACGTTGAGAGGCGGGGAGATTTGAAGCGTATTCTGAGGGGATATCAATTTCATCTCATTTTCCTTTGTGGCAATTGGACACAAATAATCACATTTCTCCCCAGAAAAGCACATTTCAAATCGGATTATTGGGGGGAACCGTCCCTCAGTTCCAAGATTGGAGGGGACATGTCCCACTCATCCCCCCGTGATTTTTGCGTCAGTGCTTGTAATGCACACACGGTCAACAGATATAAACACGAAGTATAAGAACATTTTTTACACAATGACTGTGGTAACCATAATATAACTCATTATATCAACATATTTACGAAATAAATTACATTTCGTTGCTAGTTAACATAGAACATTGAAAGATTTTACAACCGATTTGAATACTTCTACTGTTTAAATTCATTATAAACACAAGAGAATTAACATTTTAATTGTAGTTACAAGTGGCTACTTTAGTGGTTGAAGCAAAAGAAAAGATAAGTTGACTTCAGCGAGAATCAATTCTTTGCACGTGAATCACAGGTGCTACTGATTTTGCCACACCGTCACTTAAAAAATTTGCGCATCATACGATATGTGCGGGAAGTCGAAATCTTTAAGACGCTTTTTCTCCGCTTAATTAGGCTATTGTGCTAATATGAACTCTTTAAAATTACACTTTTTCAGCTTGCAAAAATTGCCCCGATGTTCATTTACCAAATCTGCATTCTCCTTGTGAGACCTGGTAGCCTCCCAACCAGTTTTTACTTTCTAGATCCGCCACCGAGCGTATAGCGCGTGAAATTTCCAGAATTCCGCTTTGTTTTCTGATAGGCAACGTATTGCGCTCTAACAGAACAATTTTAATCCTCAATGTCATTTAGTTTGCAGTAACAGCTGGAAGCTTTTTCTATGTAAAATTTTAACTTTCTTTTGTTTTCTAATCATTTTTGATTTCACTGAAGTGAAATTGATCATAAGGTAGAATACACTGCACTAAAAGGAGATTATTGTAATCTAATTGACACTCACATCCACCCACCCATACATATATATATGCAGGCGCGGATACAAGGGAGCTATAGGGCTATAAGCCTCCCTGGACGCTTAGGTATACACTGGATAAAATGGGCGTCAATCCTGCTTTGGACTGGATAAAAATGTAGCGGATTGTTTGTAAAAGGAAACTAATAATCCTCCTTCTTCAGACGATTTCAAAATTGATAGACACAACTTCACTGTATTTACAGACGAGATAGATGTGGCAAAATTGCAAAGATATTTTTCTCCTATATTTGCCACTTTGGACAGCCAGCCAGCAGAAAACCCAAAATTGACACGTCAATTATTTTACTACGAAATTAGAAATGGTAAATTATTTCAGAAACAAAAATATCCGGGAGCATATAGATGCCTTTCGTGCATATTGTTATCATCGAGAAATTATGTTTTTGACTAACATAATGCCACTTTTCGTTCTCAAAATGTTATTCAGCAGCATTTGACAAGATTTACATGCCTAATCTGAAGCAATTTATTCAACAGATGTGTGAACAGTGAGTTTCTTGTCAAGTGAACAAAATCGCACAAACAGAATTCCATTGCATGCGCAAACATTCCCATCATATAATCCAACAGACAATATTTTTGGATGAATTTGGCCCCCTGTACCTTTATCAGCTACATACCGATACAAATATGTGCTAATATCCGTCAACGCATCCATAAGATATGTTATAGTACCCAGCATTCCAGCTGTTTCAACAGAGTCAATAATGCAAGTTTTGTATGAAATCGTACAGTTATTTGCAGTACCACTGCAGATTGTCTTAGACAGATTAGCCGCACCAAATTCAAAATTATGCAAGAGTTTACTGGTAGATTTGGTATTCATTTAAATTTCGCGAATATAGCCAGTGATTACAGTGTGGGATTAGCAGAATGTACCAACAGAATTATACAGAATTGAAAAAAATAAGTGAAATCTTCAAGTTTTACGTCCCACGTCTATGCCGGCTAGGGTAAAGGAGACGGTAACGATGAGAAATGAATGAAACGGTGGAATGAAGAAAGCGGGAGGAAACGGGAGAACTCCGAGAAAACCCACGCACACGGTACTTGTCCACAACAAAGTTCACTTGGCTCTAGCTGGATCATACAGAATTGTTTGCTACATTATATTGATAGCAAAATAACATCGTAGGATACAGATCTACAAAATGTAGTATTTTCAATAAATTTTCACATTCATGAAAGAAAAAAGTATTCACCACACTAGTTACTCTTTGGCTGGAATGCTAGAACACTACTTGAACAGGAATTAGACATACCATGTCAATACGTTGACAATGAAATCCGTGTCAAAATGTTCAGAATGAGCGACAATTAGAATATGGCAATTTACAGAAGAGATTTAGAATACAAGAAGCCTAATTTGAAAGAAAATTTACAAACCCTTAATATGAAGTTGGACCAAAGTTTCAATACAATAACTGAATCCGAAATCAGGAATTCCAGCTTGCTTTGGACATAAGTTTAGTATTCAAGGAGAAATGAAGGGTTTGAGGCAAGAACATGGTAACCAACACATTTTCAACTGCTGAGTTATGCAGCACCCGACAGAGAGCACAGCATACCGCTTCGAGTTCAAATTGTGCTCTATAGATCGCAGTAATATTCACTTATGGCAATCCTTTTTGTAACTTTTTGGAATGCATAAGATAGTAACCAACAGTTAAGATGACGGCAATGAGTAGCCGTGTAACACCTTTCCGTCCAAAAAGAAAAGAATGTGCACATTAGATGTTTCTTACAGCCAATTCAATGAAGATGATTTATTGTTGAGTGACTCAGAAAGTGAGTATTGTCCCGAAGATGACACAACTGGATCGTCGTGGGGAAATAATAAGGTAAGTTGTACTGTGTTTTGTCACGATCTATATGTTGCTTACTATGATCTGTTTTCATGACTTAGCAGAATTTTGCCTTGGTATTTTCCATTTGCTTTTGCATAATCCATTATTGTTTTCGGATAAGGGTTACTATTTGGTGCAATTATATCGAGTGGATCATGCTGTATTTTCAATAATAAGCGGTTAATGTAGAATATCAAGTTTTACACTGTAGTAGTTGCTGTGGATATTAATTATTGCATTTTAGTTATTTCAGCGTACCTCACCCAGATTTTTTTGCTGGACCACCAAGAATCCAGTACGTATTTCCAGCAACACTGTGTATCTTTTAAACATTTACGAGGATTCGTTGCTGGTCTAGTAAAAATCAAGGAAAACAATTTTTCGCTCCAGTAAGTTTCCATTAGCACAGTATGTATTCGCAAATATTCTTCCAGAATTCACACTGTGTTGCTGGAAATTAATGCTGGAATGCGTCTGGTCCAGCAAGATTTTGTAACTTGGGCCCCTGTACTTCAGAAACCAAAAAAACTAATATTGTTACGTCGCCTGGTGTGTTTTTCTTTTATTAATAGTGATCTCCTTTTGTGAAGTACAAGGATCTACTTCCCACTTTTCGGATCCTAAGTAACTATAGTTTTTGTTTCATGTATTAAACAAACGTAATTATGACTCGGGTCTAAAGCCATATTATTGTGAATATGCATATGGGAATTGAACAGTTTGATGTTGTTCATATGTCACTGCAACCATTTATTACCTTTCACGTTCTCGATACTTTACTAAGATTGTTCGACCTACAGAGATGTTAAGGAAATTGTATGTTGCCAATCTTGTTACTCCAGTAATAAGTATAAGCACATAGTGATGAAGATTGAAGGTTTCTAGTACGGGAAAGACATTGCAAAAACATTTTGAATATTTTTGTATTATAATCATCTTGTGCATTATAATATTTTGTAGAACATTATATAACGAGATAATCAAAACGTTGTTTTCTGTAAATCACGATATGAGATATTGGTATCCTAATAAAGCAGAATGAAAATCAATGGCATTAGTGCTCTCACGATGTTTCTGGAAGAGGTACGATTATGAGAGTTATAATCCCACGTAGAACCTTCTCGACGAGTCAGAAACTTAAATTCAACCATCTTTGACTTCTCACAGTATTAGTGCCGGTCAAAACATTTTGGTGTAACGCGGGTTTCATATCTTCCAGGCGTGGCCGAATTTGGTTTTCCTCATTTTCCACCAAGTTGCAATGCGAGTATCAAACCCCGTATTATACATAGATTGGTGATGTTTCTATGGAGGAAAATAGAAGGTGGTCACTCAAACATAAAGCAAAGATATTTGAATTCGCGCCTTTCGCTAAAAATGTATACTCACATTGTATTTCGAAACGCGAAACACATTGTTTCTTGTTTTGATGAGGCCTTCAAACAAAGTATATTCACATTTTGTTTCGCCCTCATAAATTAAGTGGTTTCCTATATATGAGCACTTTTTGATTTTCGAATTTTCAACAATAGCTTCGAATTCGAAGGGATTTGAAATTGATTTTCTGGCCAAAGTTATCTTTGGATATGAGGAATCTTTGGTATAAACATCACAACAATCCGTATTACACTTTTCACCGCCTTATCCAGCTATCATTTTGTGATTTTAAAATTATTTCCACTAATGCTAATTTTGCTCATTAACATACTCCAGCAGGCTTACTTTTCACATCGTTGGTCCCAGAGCATATTACTTAAACAACGTCGCATGACATTTTACCTACTATGCCTATAAAGTTTGGCCAGAACCTAACTCAATTTCTAGCATATGACAAATTTGAAACTGTACTTATTCAAAAATACAGTTTTATCAACGCAAACACAATATTGAAATTGAAGATATAGAGATAAATTTAATTATTTTCTCAACTTCATCTAAATTTATAAACTTCACTTTTAAAAACCCTCACTGATGTAAATGTGGAATTGCAACATCTAAAATTGATTAAAATTATTTTTATAGTTTAAATATTTTAAAACTTTACATACGACATACTTAATTATAATTCCAATTATATTAGTAAGTTTACTTACTTCAGTTTCTCCAGATTCGAAACTTAATGTGACAGATACAGCTAACACATTCCACATTCTAATGAGGCTTAGATTCAGAGAAAAACCTACAGCAAGCTTTAAGTTTCTTGGTATAATGTTACTCATGTAACAAGAAAAAAAAATCCAATTTTGATAGCAATACATTGCAGATTATAATTCACGCTCTATTCCTTAATGCTATTAAATACAGCATTTTCATACCTTAAAATTTTTGCATTATGAACTATTCTGCTCATTTGCACTTTCAAGTTTTGTTTAGTAAACTAAATACATGGAATGTATATAAAAGAGTACTTCAATGATACACATTTATCTTATGTTTAAAGCTATTTTATAGTCTAAAGCAATTATATCTGGTATGAAGTCACAACACACATTATTTCAGTGTTAAACTACATTTGTAATCATAAAAGATAATGGTCTGAAAGTATTCACAAGAAATTTCAATTTCTCTCACAAAACTACTTCTTGAAACTGCTCTTAAAAAAAAAAAAAAAAAAAAAAAGCAAGTCGGATTTAAAAAATATTTAAAGATAATATTAAAAAAAAGATCTGCGGTAAGAGATATGATAGGCGATCTTAACTAATTTGGAATCGCTAAACACGAATCCATCGTCCGTTTCTGCGCATTACGTCAGGTTTTCTCGTAATAGATACACCATAATAAGAAATATATTGCATATTATAACAAAAAGTACTGACTAAATATAAGTTTGGGTATATTTACAGAGAACTAAAATGATATGTTTATAATTCCCTGATATATGTATTTCATGTTGTGGATGTGAGTCAAATAAAAAGAAGTTTCATCTATTATCATTGCCAATACCTAGAGTTGAACCCAAGTACCTGGGAATATACGTGACATTTGTGATTCCTTTGCTCTAGCAACAAATTTCAAGCAATGAATTTACCAAAAAGTTAATTTATATGGAAAATAACACCTTAATATATAAAAAGAAAACTTGTACTCATTCTACCCCTTGGAATGACTTCTTCGCTGCCCAGCGTCTGACTGTTGTATGTTTGCCATCTCTTTTTAAACACCAACAGTAGTCGGCCATCTTGGATACATCCCACCTTCTCTGGTGTCTTCTTTCTGCATCCTTGATGTCTTGGTGAAACCTCTCTTCCATCTCTTCACTAACAGCTAAAGATTTTCCGGAAAATGATCGAGATGAGAATGAAGGAAGTGTAATTCAGGCTCATTTTACATCCCAAATCTTCCATGTGATCCAACATTGTTTTCACTGTTGTTTCATACTGCTCATCCTTGACATTTCCTTGGAACTTTGGCATGACTTCCCTCATTGAATCCCATGCAACATGCTCTACGACATTTACCATCTGTTTAAAGTTTCGATCTTTCAGAAGTTTCCTAATTTGTGGTCATCAAAAATGTCTTTCTTGCAATGTGGAAACTTGTTTGCGATGTATTGAAAACAGGGACTATCTTTGTCCAGGGCCTTCACGGCTTTATGTTCCCAGTTTGATGTGTAGCGGTGTCAGAATATCTTTTTATGGTCAACTAAGGCAACATTTGTAACATTTTTCACACCCGGTGTCAACACTTGTCTCTCCGGCCAGGTAGGTGTAGACCAGTGTTTGGCCCTAGCTCTGCTGTCCCATTCACATTAATGACAAGGAAATTTAGTGTAAGCCAGATTGGGTAAGCTTAATTTGTGCGGGTACTACGAACTTTAGAAACGCTATCTATTTAGCGAGTGAAAAGCTTAATTAGCAACAATTAATTCTAAAAATAGACTGATAACGGACGAATTCGATGGATGGGGAAATTTGGTGGAGGGGTGTTGGATTGACGAACATGCACAATAATAATAAAGCAAACCGTGGCAATACTAGTAACTGGCGATTCGTTGTTACTGTAAAGTAATACTTATACCCGACAATGACAAGTTTAGAGACGGTAAATGGCGATTATTACGAAAACTAGACGTAATACAAAAAAACTGAATACTAGAGGCAGGAGTTTTTCGCAATGCGCGATAAAACGAAATGTGTCAGAATTAAGTAATCTTCAGTTTCTTGACGTTCATGATATTCTGTGTATATTTTCGTTGGTTTCCGTTGCGGGATAAAACGAGAAATTGGCAGTTTTAAGCGAAATTGCTAACAACACGCGAAATAACGCGGAATTTTAAAAATACGTTTTCATTAATTAAAAATTGTCAGTTTTCCGCTGACGGAACGGTAGAATGTGATATAAACTTTGCTTTTTGGGTGCTTCGGACATGGCTATAGAGAACATGTGTTTTCAGAAGACAGCAAAACTCTCCTACTCATAGTAAGCTTAGTTACTGATTTTCCTTCAGTTTGATTTAAAAAAATAAAAATTTCTATAAGTGAAATTTACAGAGTTTATTTAGATGTTAAACATCCTTTTACTTATAACGAAACTTCTTTATTTTAACAGACTATTTAAGAAGGTAAAGAGTCCTCTTCATTGGTGTAATGGCTAGCGCTTGCGCCTTTGGTGCATAGGGCGTGTCGATTTTTTCAATTTTCAAAATCCTAAAATGAGGGATGCTAAAAAGTTGAGACCTGACATTGTATTTCGAAGCATATATTTACAAATTCGATATAATTTTGTTTTGCTAGGTAAATATCAGTCCAAAGTTTTGTCATTAATTTTGTTTTGTCATTAATTTAATTTTGTTGTTCATAGATAGCGCCAGCGTTGTATTTCATTTATTGAGCAGAAACACATGCTTATTAAGATTAGTTTTTATCTATTTGCACATTGCTGAATTACAGTTTTAATATTATGTCAAATTGATATTTTACAATCATTAAATTAGATACATTTTCAATTTTAAACGGGTGCTAAAGTTTTCACATTTATTATTTAATAACTCCAAGGGTATAAGAATAAGAGCTTCAAATTTGAGTGTGTAAACGTTTTCCACTAGTTTTTATATTAACATCGTGGTTTCTTGATGTTTCTTTACAGTGACTTCTAAGACAAAAACAAAACGTAATACATTTACGCATAGGAGTAGTTTGATTGGAACCGGCAGAGAATTGTTACCCTCTGAACTTCCCGTCATTAAGCTATGTTGTCATGCAGAGCATTTGGTATGGTGTCGGCTTACGTGTCACAGCTGCCATATCTACTGCCGCCCTTATGGATGTTGGCATGATGACCGACAAAGACCAAAGGCTTGTGATTGATCACAATAAAGTGAAGAGAGCACAAGAAAAAATAATGAAATCCGTGGACCAATAATTTGATGAGTTCTGTCAGCAAGGTATAATCAACTGCATCTTCTTTGATGGTTGTGAAGATATTACGAACGTTATGTTGGTAGCGGAAAATTCAAATCACCAGTTCCCTGGGATTATATGAGAACAACACTATTCTGTCTACAGCGAGCCAGGTGGACGCTATCTTTATCATTTCACTCCTCAGAAAGATTGTGACAATAAAAAGCAAGCTGAAATTTTTGCTGATAATCTTGAAGATTTTAGAAGGGTATTGATAAAATGTTACATGGATGTGATTCTACCAACATTAACACTGGTTGGGAAGGTCGTACTATGTATTGGGTAGAAGTCAAACTCGGTCGTAAGCTAAATTAGTTAGTGTGTGCTCTTCACACCAGCGGGTTACCTTTACGACATGGCATAATTTTGTCTAGCAATCAGTGGAAAGGTACTATTGGAGGTATGCTAGACGTAGTTACTGGACTTGAAATCGATCCTTCATAGCAAAAACGCCCAATTGGAGGGCTTCTTATTGCGCTGAGTGAAAATATCGTAAACGATTTATCTACAGATCAAGCATACGGATATCAGATTACACAGGCCATTCTCACTGGAAAACTTCCATGGGATCTGGCGCTTTTTGAAATTGGTCCAGTTAGTCATTCAAGATGGTTGACTACAGCAAATAGACTGCGTTGTTTGTGGGTTTTAAAACATGAACTTAACGTCAAATATCTCATAAATCTTAGACAGATAGTGAAATACATTGTTAGTGTCTATTGCGTTCTAGTTCAACATCAAAGTCAAGCATTGCTGGGAAAAAGAGTCACGCCACATCTTGTTTCAACTGCAGTGACTTAATATGCAGAAGAAAATTGTTGTGAATGCTGTACTACAAAAGATACTTAACTTCAGAAGTGAAGCAGTATAAGGAAATCTCTCTGTACGTCCGAGGAAAACATCTGCTATCGACCCCAATGCCTTGTTCGTGCTAGAGATGATCGACTGGTCTAAAGGTGTTTATGAATCTCCCTTGACATGCAAACTTTCAACAGTGGTAGTAATAAAATTTGTAGACGTTCCGATTGGTACTTTCATCGGCCAAATCACGCTCAGTCTATAGAAAGGTGTATGAAACAAGTCACAGAGGCAGCAGCAAAAGTCTATACGCACGAGAAACGTGAGGGGTACATGATAGTTCAAGAAGCAAGTCCACAGATGATGTCCGAAAATGAATCAAAACAGGACATAATGAAACTTGTTTTGTGAATAACTTGTGGGTTAATAGTATTGCTTACTTGTTGCTGTTTCTTGAAGACATTTGTAGTAAAAAAAGGACAGCTTTATCACAAAATGTAACACAAATGTAGCATATATATAGTAATACTATAGTAGTAAATAAGAAGTGTATGAACTGTATGATGCAGCAGTTACAAAATAATTTATTATAATGAAAATTAGTAGTTTGTCAATGTGGTTGAGTAAGGTATTTTTAAAATCAATGAAAACTGTGTTTCTCAACATTTGTAACAGAAGCTACACACTTCAAACATGGAGAAGGTTACATGTTTTTACCAAAACAATTATAAAGTATAATAGTATGTAATCAAAATAATGCTTTCTGTTCTTAGTTACTGCAATGCAATAATATAAAGTCTAAATACCGGTACAGTATTTCAATACGTACGTCTATGTATGCAGAAATTTTATTGACTGTTTTCTCAAAGTATTGGTTATATACTCTTTCTTACTGTATTTCTAGCTTTATTAATATGTTTGATGATTAATAAAATGTTTCATACGGAAAAATAATTTATTTTATAGCATTGCATGGCATTTTCGAAAGTATTTCAGTGTGAAATTCTGAAAACTGCTCTTGTGTTATATTCAAATCTTGATTTACCTAGCTAGAATTTCTTTAATCACAAAACTAAGTACGGATTTGAATTTCTCATACCTAAAAACAAACTTTTAAGACCCCTCATCATGAAAAATTGCAAAAAGTATATTTCACCCTCAAAAATGACACGCCCTAGTGCACATGGTTACGGGTTATCCGATTACCGGTAGAAGACATTGAAATTTGAATGTATTACAATGGTTTGGATTCCATCTTAAACATAGGTCTACGTCTCATATAGCCTCGGTACAAGAGATGGAGTGAGTTAGTAGGTCGTGGGTCAAATGAGTGAAGATTTGTGAGTGAGTCGTGGGTCAAGAGAACGTAACACACTGTGATTACCATCCACCATGATCCACTCTGACCCACCGACTCACTACGACTCATTCTGCTCAGCGCATTGTAGACAGCATCTTCTGAACCTGATGAATTTGTCTATGTTTCACTTTCAAGGCCTCCATTTTTCTTTCTGTTTCATTTGTTTCTATTTACTTCCCTGAGATGAGTATATCTAAGTGAAAAAAGAACTTCAGGTACTTTTGGATATTCATATTTATAGCAATAAGCAATATAGCAATAGCACTTATTTCTTGACTTTCGAGGGACAGTCGAATTTCACACTTTTTTCCTTTACGTTGACCCAATTTGATTTGAGACTTTCAAATTTCATCCTAATTTCCACTAAAAAGTAATTGTAATTTAACAAGGAAATAATTATTTATGATAATGAAATTGCAATTCTTCATAATATACCCCATGACAAACACTTTGCCATTTTGTATCATAAAGGTGAGATTCATTGTTATTGTAATAGAGTGGTGCTTGAGCGTTTCACCATAGAACTTCCTTCTCCGATTAGTGGTGATTTCACAGCCTTCAATACTTAATAAGTGTAAACTCTTTACTCAGTAGAGAGGAAGGCATGGATCATGGGTCACAGTTGATGACGATGGGTTTTGGTAGGTCATAGTGGGTTGTGGGTCGGAGTGAATCACAGTAGATCAGATTGACCCATGGTGGGTCGTGGGTATGAGCGAGTCACAGTGGGTCGTT
This sequence comes from Thermobia domestica, assembly GCF_964235325.1. Taxonomy (NCBI): domain Eukaryota; kingdom Metazoa; phylum Arthropoda; class Insecta; order Zygentoma; family Lepismatidae; genus Thermobia; species Thermobia domestica. Next base: position 72,512,691 of record NC_137465.1, on the reverse strand, counting down.
CCTCAGAGTACTGGAAAGGGACGTTAAGCATATACACAAACTTGTCAACTTGCACATAAACATATACACACGTACACATACACGCAATAAAATAAATAATAAATAAATAAAATAAAAATCGCCCAAAATACAGAATTAGCCTAAAAATATAACCACAGAAAATGTCCCTTTCTTTTGTTTTCTTTCATGCTTCTCGAGACACGGATTATCCCATCTTGAGCGTTTTGTTCAAATACTTGTTTATAAAACATCAACATAAGTTGTTTTTGCCATTGACGAGCAAATCAATCGAAAAAAAAAAACTTCTACTGTACTAGTAAACTATCTTGTGTGCACTTTTTTCAAGACGAACAAATTAGGTATTGTAGGGCTGCGTATTAATAAAATATGAACAAAATTATTAGAGGAGGTTTCCGGAAATCATCTGAGGAAAAATAACGCTCTCACCATTACTAATCTTTATTTATTTATTTTTCTTAAAAAAAGAAAATTGATTTGACCAGATTGCAAGATTTTTAATGAAATGTGGAGAACTGTTTTAAAAAAACTTTTTTTTGGAAGTTTTACTCCCCAGTAAACCATCCTTATTTTTGAGTCAAGCAGGAAAATAAAAAAATCCCTAGAATATCCCATTAAAAAACTAAAATTGGAAGTGGATGAGGCCTCCTATTCTGCATATAGGACAGACTCTACAAACCACTTTTCCGGGATGAGCATGCAAATGCGTTAATATCATAATTACAATACTTCTTTCTCTCCTAGTGTCGGTTCAAAATGATTATTTTGAGAAATCCTGGTGGAAATCGGAAAGTTGTAATGCCTGTGAATGGTAGTAGTTCAAAGTACTTCGTATAGATGTCACATGCTGTCGTTCCCTATCAATGGATAAAAGATGGAGCGTAACGCCAGTAGATGGCAGGAGAATCAGTAAAACTGCTTCATAGATGTGAGAAATTTATAATATACATCTCGGTAATTTCTTTGAATTCCATGTATTATAGCATTATCACTTTACAACAAGTTAAATGAATGCTGTTATTTGTTATGTTTGCTGAGAGAAAAATAAGTAAATGAAGATATTATTCAAAATTCAAAATAAATGTTGTGTGAAGAGGAGACGGGAAATATTGCGAGTCAAGATAGTGAAAAATATTGTTACGATTTTTTTTTTTTTTTTTTTTAAAGGAATGATTAACATTCTCTGTTATCTGTTGCATGTAGCTATATAATTTGGACAAAATGTAACTACAGTATCAAATGGTAAATTTGATGTTATAATTGCTCTTAGTATTAAAAAGTTTAGAAACTAGAATTATTTGAGTTCTAAATTCTATTTAATTTTTAGAGTAAGACCCCAACATTGTAACTCTTAATTGCTTAAGTGTTTGTAGATCATTTTCATCTATAATTAACTATTTTTGTTCTATATAAACTAATTAATTTATCTAATACAAGCAAGTGGTCAGTACTTCTTAATATACTTTCTAGAAGTTGTCTTTCAATTGGGGTTGACGTTTTTCTTTTTAAAAAAATACTCAAAACAAACAGCTAAGCCTAAAGAGAATTCCATATTTCGCGCACCCGTATATCACTTCAATAGAGATTTATTACATTCGCTTCCTTGAAGCATGGATAAATTGCTATGGTTCATATTTAAAGAAGGCTGTCATAAACCATGGAAAAATGTTTATTAAGTTTTTTAACAATAGACAACACAGTATTGTTTTATTATTTTTTTCTTAATATGGGTTTAACTTCTCAAATAGTTTCAATAAATCTCCGAAATCCTTAGAGCAAACATAGCTATAATTTCAACTCAAATTTTTAAAATATCGCGGCTTTTAAAGGTGTTTTCGATGCTTTTCAGTAAAGCATGTTTTGCTTTGTAGTTAATTCATATATATATATATATATATATATATATATATATATATATATATATATATATATATATATATATATATATATATATATATATATATATATATATATATATATATATATATATATATATATATATATATATATATATATATATATATATATATATATATATATATATATATATATATATATATATATATATATATAAAATTATTATCTTATTGAAATCCGGGCAATTTAATGTTAAAATAATATTTATATAGATATTTCCAATACTTATTCCTAACTTAGATACGCATTTAAAATTTTGGAATACACAAGTAAAAGACAGTTGAATCTGTGTGACACTCAACCCATGGCAAAATAACTTCATTCTTTATTTTCGTGTACATTGTCTCTGGTTTGACTCCCGAGGAAATTAATGGCATAGGATATGGAGTTGTAGGAGAATTGTTTCATTTATTCAGTGTGTTTATTTTGGATTCTAAATTTTAAAAGAAAAATATTAGGGGATAAGTATGGAACTTCTCTACTGAAGATGAAGCATAGGCCTACAGTATATCAAGAATCAAACATATATAGCCAATATACGTTCCTTTCATTTATTGTACCTTAAAGCTAAAATGAATTGATTGTGTAGAACTAGACGATAATTAGCTAATTGTAATCAGTAAGAAAAATGACAAATAAATTCTGCGAAAGACAGTAAAGTGTATTACGCAATTCCATATCCTTTATTATTTCTTTAGTAGGCCTACTATGCAGGTTACACAGAAGCTAGGCAATGTTATAGAGTTTGAATGAAATATGAAGTATAGTCCGTAATATATATGAACTGCATAATTTACAGATAAATAAATTACTAATGTCCGATGATAAACAACCCGACGGCATGATTTTAGTACCTTGGGTGAGAGGCAAGTCACTAGTATTGGACTTTACATGTTCGAATGCATTTGCCCACACAAGCCTCCCATTGACTGCTATGAATGTTGGAGAAATTGCTACACGTAGAGAGATAGAAAAGGAAAGGAAATACATCAACCTCCTCGATAAATATATTTTTGCTCCAATAGCCATCAAGACTCTTGGGGCATGGGGTCCTAGAAGCTTGGATTTTATCATAAAGGTAGGCAGACCCATTTCTATCGTTTCTGGAGATGTTCGTTCAGCCTCTCTTCATCCAACGAATATATATCGCGGTCTAACTTGGCAACGTTTCATCAATCCTTGGTACCTTGCCGCCCGAAAGGGAGCTGGAGGAGGCTTTTCTTCTGTTGTGCAACATAAACAACTGAATAATATCATAATAACAAATGTTAATTGCAGTTTTAATAATGTAAAAGTAATTTCAGAAAATAAATGTAATCTCGAACTATATACGAGGGCAAGTCAAGAAAGACTTGGACTGATTTTTTTCCCGGCAGTTCTGTTAACGCTGGAGCTTCATAGTTTGGCATACAAGTAGGGTGGGTCTTGCTGTGCATATATATAAAATGTTGTTAAGGAATCATTGCATGTTTGGTAACCACGACTTTTTATTGCAGGTGATGTTCTGCGCCGCCTCTAGAAGTCGCCTGTAGAAGAAATGGAGTCATTACGAGATGAACAATTTGCAGCTATACGGTTCTGCTATCGCCTGGGGAAAAGTGCAACAGAAACTCTAGGAATGTTGAGAGCAGCCTACAAAGATGACGCTCTGCCACGAAGTACCGTGTTCTGGTGGTTCAAAGAGTTTAAAGAGGGCCGAATGACAATCACGAAAGCTGGTGGACCAGGTGTATCAGCGTCAGCTGTTACTGAGGTGAACATTAACGCGGCAACAGTCATTGTTAGAGAAGATCGCCGCATCGGTATCGACGATCTGGCAGCCGCACTACGCATATCTCATGGCAGTGCCTTCAAAATTTTGCATGACCACCTCCACATGAGCCGAGTGTGTGCGCGATGGATTCCGCGACTCCTGACACCAGAGCAGAAGGCCGTTCGAGTGGAGACTTGCAGGGAGCTGTTGCAAAGGTTTGAGGATGGTGGAGACGCCTACCGCACCGTGCGACTTTTTTCTATTCCCTGCCCTAAAATCCAGACTGCGTGGACGCCGCTTCTCCGATAATTCCGAGGTTCTGAAGGCATCGGAGGCGGTTTTGAAGGACCTCTCAAAGAATGGCCTGCGACACGTGTTTGAGGACTGGAAGACTCGAATGAAAAAGTGCATTCAAATGGGCGGGGACTACTTTGAAAAGGATCATGTGCCTGTTGCTGAGTAATAATAAATTGCCTAGAAAAAAAATCAGTCCAAGTCTTTCTTGACTAGCCCTCGTAGTATATTATTTTATAATTGTCGTATATCACTTAATATTGTTACACTATATTATGAATATCTAAACGAAGAATTAGTTCTACTCGAATTCATAAAAAAAATTACTATTAAATATTTATTATCAATATTTGAACTTATTGATTCTCGATATTACTCGTAAAATAAGCAATATGTACGGGTATAAAGTTTCTCACAGCATACAGATAGTAATAGAAACAACTGTTAATTAAGAGTATAATTTCTATATTACTATGATTCCAATGTAACAATATATTTTCTAAAATGTTATTTGGTGCTAACAATTGAATCAACTGTAAACTATAATATGGGTAGAATTATTCGATTAATAAAGCAACTCAAGGATAAGAGATGGCGCTGTAAATACTAAGTATTGGAGAGCTTTGCTCTATTTTTATTCAATTTTTACTATTTACATTTCAATATTTTTGACAATTTTGTTATTTGTTACAAATTTAATATACTGTGATTCAATTTCAATATGTTCATACGCCGCTTATCCTTCCTTATTACATGAACAGTGTGAAAAACAATTATAATTAAAACAGGCTAATTCGGTCATTTTGGCACGAGCCATCTTAATACATAATATTATTTCAAACAATTTTCATTTAAAACAATATTAGTGAAGCAGTCCACAGGGCTCTAAGGCCGGGACTTACTTTATATAAATCTCCCGTAAGGGAGGTAACTGGAACCGGAGGGAACTCAAAGGAGTCATGCAGATGATCTAATTGAATTTATAACAATTTAATAATATATTATTGCGATATTATGTTAATATTTTGAGCATTTCTATTTTTAGCTTTGATGTCATTTTATAGAAATGACGAAACGCTCATATATTTGTTTATCCTTTAATTCTTTTGTAACCTAATAGACCTAAAAATAAAATAAAATCTTTAACATTCCATGGTTGTGTCATGTAGGTTAAAGAAGACTGGTTATTATTAGAAGCGAATGATTATGAAGTAATTGGTAGAATGAGAATGTAGAAGAAAACGGAAGAACCTCGAGAAAACGAACTGACACGATGTAGTCGTTCTAAAACTTACAAATCCTGGGATTGAACAGAGATCTCTAGTGCCAGAGGTTAGTGCACTACAAGTGAGCAACCACGGACACTATAGACTCAAGAACGCTTAAGAGGCCTCATCCCGGCGAAATTAAAATACTGCTAATTTTACAGTAATTATGTGATCTCCTCAAATAGATAAAAGATAATTGAAATGTGGAACAAGAGCACTTTTGCCTGAGGTACCGTTATCACAAGTCACCTAGTGCCGTTTTCAGCCGTTTAGAAACGCAAAAATAAATGCCGATTTTCAAAATGGCTCAAAATCGAAAGCAGATAAGTGAGTGATAACGGTATCTCATGTAAAATTATATTGTCTAGGACGCTCTTGCTCCACATTTTGGTTATATTTTATCTATTTAAAGATATCACATAATTGCTGTAAAATTAGCAGTATTTTAATTTCGCCGGGATTATGCCTATTAAAGAAACAGAAAGAATTACTATTTCAGGCATAGGTATATTACTACTTCAGTAATATTTTTATTCATAGCAGTGATCTTCTTAAAGCCACAATAGCTTCCTTAGAAACACAATGGAGATCTTTAGGACCACCAACAATCCTCAAACAGCTCGCAAACGGTTGGAGATTTGAAAAATCTTTTTCATACTCCAGCAACTCAGAATCTAATGGAGCAAGGGAAATTTCTTCACAATGGCTTAGTTCCCGGCTCCCCCTAGAACTATCATAAGATCTCAAAATTTTACATCTTAACGCTAATAGATCGTAAACGGCTAAAAATAATTTTTTTTTAATTTTACATTCAGGTAGTCCAGGACTCGAGGACGTTTTTTTCAAAATAGCAGAATTCCGTTAGGATTACTAACAATTTCCAAGACCGTTGATCGTTTTGCGCAATCGTTGGATACACCACACTTCCGAAAAGTAAAATAGGTGCTTGTACGGAAAATGAATGGCCGGTACCAATCTCTTTCGTCCACTAAGACAAAAATTATTGATATAAAGTTACGAGTGGTGTCGATTTCTGCATATATTCCACCCCGGAAACTAAATTATTTCCAGTTGTTTTAGTTACGGTATACAAATCGAGTTCGTGGTACTGACTTTCACTTGTTTTCGCTTATATGTCAGAATTTAAAAATAATGTTATATTGTTACATAGTTTGATATATGCTAAACATGGAGGTTCATTGTTTATCCATATTTAATGTTTCTAGATAGAAATGTATTACGTTACTGTAATGATTCATATATGGCGCAATATAATAAGAAAATTTATAAACAAGTTTTATAATTACTGGATTATATAACCCCTACATGTTTCGATTATACACTCCTGTCGGCTCACATTAAAATTACATAAACAACATTGTTTTGGTTTAACTTACACTACAATTCCTACTTCCTATTTAAGGAGATTAAATGTTTCAACAAAAACTTTAAACCCGTATGGAATTCTAATAAAATTTCTTGCCAATTTTGTAGGAAAAAATTAAAATTATTATGTCGTCAGTTGAAGGTTTATTATCATCCTTTCCGTACAGGTACATAATGGTTTGAGATCAAAGTACATAGAACATATCAGAAACGTTAGTAAGTTTAATTATAAAGCAAAAGAAGTAAAATAAAGTAGTAGAAAACAAAATTATAAGTTCCACACAATACCAAAATAATAGCAGCAAGGAATGCACCAAAGAGTTTATAACATGCATGAACAATTTATAACTTACTTTCCAGATACTCACAAACACTGATATATATAAACCTCACCTTTAGAAAAAAGTCGAAGTCTCATTTTTGAACTTTTTTTGTGTTCATAGTGTTCTTTAGATGCTGTGCTAAGCAGGGGTGCTCATCCCCCCCAAAGCTGATGGCGCACTCCCCCCCCCCCAAAGTGATGCCACTTTTGAGCTGGTTTACAGTTTACCGCAGGCCCTGGAAAATGTAATCGTACAAACAGAAAACTATACACAAGATTATCATTAATTCATTTATTATACATCATGTAGCAATTGAACAGCATTACTTATTAAGTGTCGTACATGGTATAAATAAGAAATAAATAAATACTCCCAGCAGAAAATGGGTAAATTACCTACACAAAGCGATAAACCGACCAGCCCATCCTTTCATATAGCAACTTGCTCGGTACTTCATTCATAGAGTTTCTAAGCAGGGAGTAGGGGGATTCATTCCCGAGATTTAAAAAAAAAATCGCATCGTGTTCCAATGTTATTCTGACGACAGAAAATTACTTATTCGACATTAGAGTAAAATTCTTCCCCAATTTTTTTATTCCCCCCAATTTTTTTTCTCGATGGCACAACTTGCGCCATTCATCCCTCCTGTGGGCGGCCCTTCTCTCTTAAAACGAACCAACCTTTCCTTTCATACGGCTACTTGCGCGGTACTTCATTCACCGAGTATTGAAGCAGGGGGTACGGGGGTTTACCCCGGAAAATTTTTGAAAATTAGATTCTCAAAATCGTGTTTTAATGCTATTCCGACAGTAAAATTGCTAGTTCGAAAGTAGAGTAAAATCCCCCCCCAAATTTTTCTCAATGGCGCAGCTTGCGCCATACATCCCCCCTGTGGGCGGCCCTGGTGCTAAGTAATCATATAATCTTATCCACATTGAATATACACTATTTCTTGTTGAGATATAGCTTCCTTGTGTCACATACACGTTCGTTGGGGCCTGGGATGGTTTATATATTTATTTATATTTCACTTTGACGGTGCAACTTAGAGGAGGAGGAAGGGGAGATATATAAAAATAAATAAAAATGCAGGTGACTACTTTTGTGACTTAATAACACTTGAACCACCTGACCGACCACAATCAAATTTTCAACAGAGATGAGGTTCGAGCCTGGGAAGGTTTTTATCATTTCATTTTAACGGTGCAAGTTAGAGGAGGGGGGATTTTAAAATGATTAAAAATGACCGATATTAGTGTCGAATCCATAGTTTTCTGGGTCGCTGAGATGAATAGTGACCTTTCCAATGCCGTTTAAATCCAAATTCAGCTTTTTATGTCTCAAATGAAACATATTCTCCCAGTGCGAAAAACGGGTATTCTGCCAGAATTAGATATAACAGTAAACGAATGCCAATTAGTCTAAGTAAAGATAATGCTTTTGTATGTGCAAGAGATGTAAGTATTAGTATTTCATTGAATTTAAACATCTCGCTACAAGATTATCTTGGTTTTAACTTTTTAAAAAATTATATGGCTTTTTCTTTTTTAAAAAAGGAAATTAGATCAGGCAAGAAAGGATATCCCAGAAGGATGAACGCAGAATAAGTGAATATATCTTGTCATAGCAAAGTATATCAAGAGACAATGCCTTTTAGACAATATAAAGCTAAATTTAAGCTGCATACTTTATTGTTCAAGGTTAAAATATTATAAGAGCTCTTTCTAGACAAATTTATCTTGAATTTGCTGAACACGAATAATTTAAGATTAATGAACTGTTCATTGTGAATATGGCGCAGTGTTTAACCAGTGTTTCAGCCAGTGTTTTATCCAGACATCTTAGGAGGGGAAAATTCCCCCCTTCCCAAAGTTGTAGAATTCACCCCCCAAATTTTTGAAGATATAGGTATAGCCATATATGTATATTTTCGGTTTTAAATTTAACATGCAATTTGTTTTTCCAATTTGTGAGTTTTCAGTCGATGTCCTTTCTCATATTCCTCAAAAAGTCAAATTTTCTTCATGGTACCGTTTTTATATTTTCCACTTTCCTTGTCATTTTAAGAAAACGCTTGCTAAAATTCCTTAGAATCATTTTTAGCTGAGAGGCTGAACACTAAGCAATATGTATCGGCACGAAGCAACAATAGAAAAGAGCCAATGCGTTGATCGAGTTTTAATGTGGTGTATTTGTGTTTTTTGAGGCGTAATGCTTGGAGTGTTATATTTCTTTATAATAGAGTTATTTGATGTATCCGAAATTTAATCAACTAGAACGTTGATGCTAATATGTCGTGTTCAAGCAGGAAAAAACTCAGACGTGACATTTGCCACTAGACAATGGTCTAGTGCTCTTTGTTCAGTATGTAGTATATACGTATTACAAAGATAGATCACATCCAAAAGGTTCTGATGGTACTTTCATAGCGAAAGGTTTCACAGACTGGAATAAAAGTACAGGTGAAACTCCAAAAGATGATAAACTTTCAAAACATGAAAAAATCGAATCTCATAGAAAAACTCTTAGTAGTGATTGCGAGGCTAAAAGAAGATGGTACTTCTGTATATTCGATGTTACACACACACACACACACACACACACTCACTCACACACACACACACACAAAATTTGGAAAAAAGAAGGAAGAAAATTTTCAAAAGTTAAATGACTTTGTAAAGCTAGTTATTTCATGTTCAAGTACGAAATTGCCCATACATCGAAGTATGAACCTCTCACCAATCTTCCTGCATAGTTCGATCATAATGACCAAATAGCGAAGTTTATCGCCCATTCTCCGTAACACGCAACATATAGAAGTACTACAACAGTCATCGAGTTTTAAAAAGCAACGGATGAGTGTCAAATGAAATATTAGAATAAATACAAAAAAACACATTATGTTCATTGTAGAAATCAACTACTAAACTTGGCCTCAGCGAATGTAGCGACAAAAAATTATTGTAAAAAGTTTTTTTCGACCTTCAATAGTCTATAGAAATTCATTCATCAGTCACCGGAAAATCATTCAAAGTTAAAAGCATTATAACATATAACGCATATTATAGCATGTATACAAACTATTATGAATGATCCTAATCCTTGTTGACTGTTTGGCAGTAATCGTAGTAACTCTACAAGAAATACATACAGATTGCACGGATTTGTCATCAGATTCAGGGAGATTATTGTTAGTAGTCCAGAACAAAAAGCTAATGGTCTTATTGTTTGCTATATTGGAAGTGTTGAAACCAATTAATTCCTTGACTAATTTTACAGTCCTATAAACTTACTCTTAGTGTTTTACCGATGAAAGTGCTGAATAAAAGAAATTTTGTCAGCTGATAAATACTTTCTTTCGTGACTGTACTTCCAAGAACTGAACACCTTTCGAAAATCCATGGGGGCAACTGCCCTCTGCTGCAGATGGCCATATTAGCATATTATTATATCGACAGATAAACATTTACTTGTCCTTTTAAGTTTATTGTAATGAATTAATTTCTGTGTAGATACTTCGATTCCTGTTCCAACCCATTTCTCATTATATTTAACATATTTTATGAAAATTTGTCGCGAAACTGTCATATCAAAACAGTATTGGAATGTATTGAAAAAAATATTATTTTTTATTGAGGAAAATTTGAATTGGAAAGAGTTTCTCAGGTTTCATGTAAATCAGGAAAATAGTTTATATTTTTTTTATGGAGAAAGACCTAGCTGTTAGAATCTTCAATGCAATTTTTGTCAACCGTTATGGAAAAATAAATGGCGTCGTGATGAGGGAAGACCTACATTTCAAATATGCATATTGATTTTCACATTTACTAGTAATAAACCTATCGAGTGTGGTCTTGTTACATCTTGTTGGAACATTTTTAATGACTAACTAACTCTATGGCCTGTCGAACCCGGAGGTTCAATGTCTCGTTCTCAAAAGTTCTTCATCGACTTCTAACCTTAGCGAACTGGATCCAGCTTCTACTTTATATTCCTATGTCTGTGAGATCCATTTTAAAATTGTCCTTCCATCTGCGCCTAGGTGCTCCTAATGGTCGTCTTCCTATTGGATTTTCAATTAAAAGTGTGAAAGCGTTCCTATTTTCTTCAATTTTGGCTACATGGCCTGCCCACCTGAGATTCTTATGATGACCCTAACAATGTTTGGTAAACGGTACAAATTATGTAGTTGTTCGTTAGGTAAGTTTCCGTCATTCCTTATTCTTGTTCCTCTTAGGTCCGAATATTCGTCTGAGGGCCTTGTTCTCAAATACTTTCATTTTTAATAACTTTCAAATTAAAAAGTTTAAAATTACGACTTCTTTGTCAAAGCTACTAACCACTACATTAATGTCTACATTAACTTTCTAAAATGTTACTGAATTTCTTACAAGCACCTTTCAAAAATGACTCGAGCTTATTTCTAAACAGATTAATATTACCTAAAGAATTTCTGTAAATGCAGATGTCACAGCTGCAACTTCTACATAGAAACCTTTCACATTCTCTTCACAAACAATAAGATCATTGTGGGTGCAAATAGCTACTGCATCTTATTAAAATGTACCATTTTAGTTGAATGCGTATTTATTCAACGTTCGGACTCATACAATAATTGCATATCTTTGAGTTCACTTGCTAGAGAAAACATTAAAATATTCCATTTTATTACCTAGCTCTTACAAATTTTGAGAAAAGACGTTAAAAACATCAGAGTTTCAATCACCAACTTGAAAGACTTTAGTATTGAATTGAGTAACTGGTTGTTTATGTAGGGCTTGTTTCCAATTACACAGTCAGAATATATATATATATATATATATAGATAGATAGATAGATTGGTTTCTATTTGATAGAAATGGGCTTAAAAGTGATTTTATGGTTTGTTCTAACTTGACGGGTATGGAGCATCCTTGATGGACTCATTTTCTTGTTTCTTTACTTACCATTATACACACTAATGATTGATAGGAGAAACGTAAAGTATATTATTCTAATACGTACTTTCTTCAAATGTATTTCACACACAGCACACTTGATCACTTACTGCACGTATGCATGAGATCATAGTGATAACGAAAACTTAAAATACGCATCAGAAATCAAATAATTTAATATAGTAAGGAATGCTTATAAGTTCTAGGTACGTGTCAATAATATACTTGAATCTCCATCAGTTTCTAAGTAAATTGCCAATTAGGATGTTCACATGTTTAATCATATCAGTCATATGACGGTTGGATTTTAGTTGAGAATCAATTATTACACCAAGATACCTGACGCATTCTACCTTTTCTATAGGCTTACCATTTATGCTATATTTAGCTACTATGTAATGACTCTTTTCGTATACGGGCGGGCCGCGGTGGCTCGATGGTAGATTGTTCACTCTGTTGCGTGGGGTCCTTGTATCCCAGCTCGCGCCAAGTGAGCTTTGTAGTGGACAAACACCATGTGCATGGGTTTTCTTGGAATTCTCCCGTTTCCTCGCACTTCCTTCATTCCACCATTTCATTCATTTCTCATTATCACCGTTTTCTTTAGCCTAGTCAGCATAAACGTGGGACGTAAAACTTTAAAAATTTCCTTTCGTGTACGTTAGATATTTACAATTATAACTGTTTATATTCACTGCATTATCACAAGCTCGTTTATATAAACCATCTAATGCCTTCCGAACGTATATTATTATTATTATTATTATTATTATTATTATTATTATTATTATTATTATTACTATTATTATATGTTGTTTTCATTCGAACATTGTAAGTTGGGTGAATCTTCAGTCTAAATAAAAGTTCTTTTATCGAATAAGGTATATGAATGTTATATAAATATTGCACTCTTTTTGAACAATAAATTAAATCTCGAGAACCTTCTTGTCCTCAAATGTGTGATCACCCTACTTTCCCCTTCTCCTTCAGCCGTCTAATGTGACACCTGGGCCTCACACAATCACCTAATATTAACAAGCTTATTTTGGCTGTGAAGAGCGTCAAGTTCCCCAAAAGGGAAGGGCTTTTGTTGAATGAACATTCAGATGGCCATGAATAGCTTTTGTGTGAACTTCGCTTCACTTCCAATAGAAACTGAACAGCAAGGGACCTCATTTGCGGGGAACTTCAATGCATACAACAAGAAATATTTAGACTAACAGTTATTATTTGTTTATTTTACCCCAATGTATGATTACAGTAGGATGAATGTTACAGGAGTTGGATGTTTTCTTTGTATGCACTTGAACAACAATACGAATCCGTTCAAGTGTGGTACAAGTACTTAAAAAAAAGACTAAATGAATAAATTAGCTTCGCATTCATTTTGGGGATGTTAAAAAGAAAATGTATGTAGAAGTGACCCAAGGTTGTTTGTATTACAAATCTAACAAATTCTAAGAAATTTCAGGGTTAAAAAATTATGTTTTTTATTAAGTTTCTAATCCAATAAAACAATACTATTGTTTACTAATTCGTGTCTTCTTTCAAGTGACTTAACACCTAATCAACGACATAATTTCTTAAGCCGCAATATTAACTTATCGTAAAATATACAGAAAATACAGTCGTTTTAAGCAACAAACAAAAATGAAGAAAATGCCTACTCCGCCCCCAAATGCCATTCGAGACAACTTTCGACTTTCGTACATCTTTTCTTTTCTATGGGTAGGAAGATGGAATATATCGCTAGTTTCAGGAAATAGGAGATAACAAGATTTTTAAAAATATCATTGCATAAACTATTTGGATATGAAAGAAATTAATAGGCATATTTCTTTTTCTTTTTTTTTATGTCTCCTTCTCGAAGTAAGGAACACTTCATTTATTACTAGGTGATATACCCGTTCTCCACATTGGGAGGATGAGGTTATGTAATATATCATATTTAAAGGTAACAAAATGACTTAAATAAACAAGATAGAGCAACGCCTTTGGCGTTGCCCTTGTCAATATGAGTAATAAATAAATAAATAACCAATAGCAACACCTTCGGCGTTTTCCCTCTGAATATGATTGAAATAAATAAATAGAGAGGAGCAACATTCCCGGACAAGCTGCCATGTACCTTCCTGCGTACAGTTGATCTCAAGTGTCATCGACACTGTCACTAATCAGCTTATCGACCTCAAAAACTATGGAATCGAACTAATATATCATTTTAAACAGGCTATTTTTCACGCCCCCAACCCTCATGACGATGGGAGTTAATGTTGGGCTTAAACGGCGTCGAGAGTGTTAATTTTCATCTCAGCGATCCCGAAAGCTATAAATTTGACAGCAATATCGGTCATTTTAAACATAACGCTCCTCCGAACGTCCATGACGATGGAGGCTAAAGTTGAACTTGAATAGCGTGGGGAGTGTTATTATTCATCTCAGCAACCTGAAAACTATGAATTTGACATTACTATCGGTAATTTTGGACTTCTTCTTTTTCACTTTCTCTAATCCCCGACGACTATGGGCCAAAGCTGAATTTGAGCGGAGTCGGTAATGTTTTCCATCTCAGCGACCCCGAAGGCTATGAATTCGATACTAATATCCGGTGTCCCGAGCATCTATTACTGCTCTGTAAGCATACATTTTTAGCTGCCAATAGCATCTTTCAGCAAGACAATGCCTTGTGTCAAGGCCAACGCTGTGTTGTAGTGATTAAAGGCAGGCCCATAGCCAGCCTACAAATGTAGGGGTGTGCGACAGAAGTTAGAGTGGAGCGGTAGGAGTTAGGGGGTGATCCAACCATTGTATAGTTCATCACCATATTATAGTTCATTTGCAAACCTACCGTAAATATTTTAGGGAAGTCAGTAAAAATTTAGGGCGCCCCCACCCGTGCATATGGGACTGATTTATAGGAGCGTAGTGATGAATTTCAATTGCTGCATTGGCTCCCAAACTCAACCGATTTTAACCCAATTGAACGCTTTTTTTGGTGTCATTAAACGTAAGGTCCGAGCTGACCGCGGAATTTACAGTAATTAAATGAATTGTGTCTCCAGATGTAATATGCCATAGCTCCATCCAAGGTCTCATTGAATCCATCCCAAACAGCATTGCTGCTGTCCTGCGAGCCAAAGGTCTATATACCAATTATTAGGTAGGTGATCATAATGTTTTGACTGGTAAATGCAACAAACTCTTTCCTCTTCGGGTGATCCTGTCTGATAAACGTACATTCAACAATAACATTTTTCATAGTCGCGACTGAATATTGGATCTATTGTCGACGATAGTTTGGTCGAGAATTACAAGACCAGAAATCTATTTTGGGAGGGAAACTATGCCGGAAACATAGCCTAGAGTGCCAAAGTGTGTTAATTCAGTTCTGCAACTATCACTATACTTAATACATAGAAATATATTGATAATTGACATGATTCTTTCACCTATACATTGCAATCTTATTGACGACCGTGTGCTTTTTCTTGAATTTATCGGATTAACTAATTTTGTTATGTTAAAGTAAATAACCTGTTATTCAATAGCAAAACATACAAAGTGACAGATACCAATCAATAAGATCTTCGTTTGATTAACTTAGTATTCTTTGTGGTATCAAATACTT
Source organism: Thermobia domestica (assembly GCF_964235325.1). Classification (NCBI taxonomy): domain Eukaryota; kingdom Metazoa; phylum Arthropoda; class Insecta; order Zygentoma; family Lepismatidae; genus Thermobia; species Thermobia domestica. The sequence continues at coordinate 72,497,167 of NC_137465.1, read as the reverse complement.
AATTGTTTTAAATTAAGGTAAACCCTAAATTAGAAATATTATCCATTTGAAACTAACTTCATTTTATTCCCCAATTCGTCTATTTAACACCAATGCAGAGTAAAGGAGTTTAAAAAAACGTACAATTTTTCACATTTTGACTAGAAACATGAAACTCTTCTTTCTATGGTAATAAAAAAATGGAAGTCTTCAGAATTTTTTTAGGTACTGGAATCCTAAAGAAGTGAATATAAAGACATGATTGCGGTTCATCTCAAATGACGGAACACCTTTATGTGGGATGTCGACCCTAATAATCGCTTAAAAAAGGAAAAGAAGCTTTTTATTCTTCAATATCTCAAATGGTTTCTTCTTTTTTTTGCTGACATTTTCTGTCAAAACACACTTTGGTGAGAATAGAGAAAAAATCTTCAATTGCCTGCGACCATTGGTATAGTCTAAGGGAAGGTTTTGGGTGACGATAATTTTGATCTTCTAATGGAACACATGATCCATGCACTTTCTTTTTTATATATAAATGTGGAGGGAAAAGAAAGATGGTTTTTGCAATGAATAGTTCGTGTGTGTATGTGCTCTACAATCTTTTTAGAGTATAAAATTGTCTCACAACTAAAGCCAAAACTACATTTTAAAAAAATACATAGAAGTTTACAGATCCAGCTGTACGGAGTGTTTTCTGTAGGATAAGATTAAATCATACCAGACAAAGAACAGAAGTGGAAAAGTTGAGGTACCACTAGATTACGATTCCAATTTGCAACAAATAACCTACCTGGATAACAATGATTAAATGTGTCATGGGTCACCGGGCCACTTCGGTCATGACTTTCGTCCGGGTCATCCTGGTCTTGGTCTCGCTTCTCAGATTCGGTCTAACCCGTTGAGCAGGACAGACCCGGCGACCCGAACTGACCCTACGACTCAGAAGCAGCGGAAATAGCAGCTCTGCAGCATAATTGCAGAATTTTATAATTAATTAATGATATTCATTGCTTGAGTCCCTATATTCGTTTGTTTGATTCTTTATGTGACATTTCTTAACCCTTTTGGACCCAGATCATTTTTGGCGTTTTCCTACATTTTCATTTAGTGACTTATTGCTCAAACACTATTCACCCGATTGATATGGTTAAGAACTTGTTTTTTAGAAGAGGGATGTGGCTGCTTTTTCGTGTAAGTTACATTGCAGTGTTGCCAACGGGGGAAAATTATTGAGGAAAATGTAGGGGTGAAAATTTACAAAAGAATCCCTAACCTAATTTCAAGATTTTTTTGTAGCTGGCACCACTGAGTCCAAATCACCCAAAAAAATCTTTGGTGTGTTGACAGGGTACAGTGAAAATCTAAAGTCGCTGACTGCCATACAAAGAGAGAAAGAAAAAATATGTCATCATATGCATGCAATTTTGGCACTTTTTACGCCTCAGAAGCATTAATCAAGAAATATACAAGGTTACAGCTTCCCTAAATATCCTATTGAAACTTTTCATAATGCATTCTGTAGGCCAAAGAGGAGGCTTTCAGATAGAGGTACGTTTGTTCCAATGTAACCAGCAAGAGGAAAATAATAGAGGGGAAAAGGAAAATTTTCCGAATTTTTCATCTAAAATTAGGAATTAATTTTTTGGGCTGAAAACATTGACACCAAACAGACGCAAACTATCTGAAAATAAACCTTCGTACCCCACTAATATATCCTACAAGTATCATGGTGATATGTAACATAGTAACCATGAATTTTTTTTTTAAATATCTCATTCTACCTCAGAAATTCACCATTTCCTTACCATTTACAGAACATGGTTTATTATAAACCTCAACTGTACTCCTCACTTTCACCCCTGTTCTAAACTTCTAGTTTTACAGGTCGGTTAAACTTTGACGATCCTTCATAAAAGAAACACTTAGCTTATATTTTCTGTGATTCTGTTAGTTTTATACTCTGATAAATCTTGTAGTTACCTTTCAGTGCAGTGTTTGACACACATATTCGCAAACAACAAGTGAGAAAGAAAATTACACTTAGCAAAAAGCAGGAGCGTCATTTGGGGAGGCTGTGAGTTTGAGAAGTGTATAGTTTTTAATCTATTGTATATTAACATAGTAGTAAAGAGGGTCAAAGTCAGAGATGTTCACCCTCGCGAGAATGGCCCTCTCGAGGCCATCCTCCCCTCAAATTCCCTCGCCCACAATTACACGAAGGCGAGGGTGCGCGAGGACGATGATAAATTCCCAACACGAGGACGAGGGTGCGCGAGGACGATGGACACCTTCCTTCGCGAGGGTGAACGAGGGTGAACGAGCAAGGGCGAGGGTGGGAGAGGGCGAAGACAAGTTTCGACAGTAATGGTGAGGGTGCGCGAGGGCGAGGAGAAATTCCCAACACGAGGGCGAGGACAAGTCTTTAGCACGAGGGCAAGGATGAACGAAGGCGAGAACCAACTATTACTGTGAGGGTGAGGGTGCGCGAGGGCGAGGGTCAACTTCCACTGCGATAGCGAGGGTTCGCGAGAGTGAGTACAAGTTTCGACAGCGATGGCGAGGGTGCGCGAAGGCGAGGTGAAATTCCGAACACGAGGGCGAGGACAAGTCTTCAGCACGAGAGCGAAGACTAACTGTCACTGCGAGGTTGAGGGTCAACTTCCACTGCGATGGCGAGGGTTCGTGAGGGTGAGGGACAATTTTCTTCGTGAGAACGAGGGCACACGAGGGAGAAGCACAAGCTTCCTTAACAACTATTTTGAATCTGCTGTTTAACCATTTTTGGAGGAATATAATATTTAAAATAGCATCTGTCATGTCCTTAGATGAAAGTTGATGCCATAGCAAGATCATAGATTGGACATATTCTTCCTTTCATTTAATTGCAGTAGACAATTTCTCTTGTGTACTTCTACATAATTATTAAAAATAATGCAAATGAATATAATATTTGCATGTTTCTCATGAAAGTTTCCGGATAGAAATAGCTCTACGTTTAGAAGCGAGTGTGCCTCATTGTTGCCCTGCCTGTACTACAGACTTTTTTTTTTTTTAGATAAACAGTGTCTACACTGTCATGTTTAAAGAGTACTGGTAGACAGACAGTCACTCACGTCATTCAGCAGTAAATGACATAAACTTAAGAGCGCTGATACCTGAACAATCAGTGATAGAACCAACAGAATACAGTAGATCAGATGGAAAAAGACTTGATAGAATAACTTTTGTTCATAGATGGCCATTTGGCACTGGGCTTGCTCGGGCTCGCGCTCACTACTCTCAACTGGGCTCGGGCTCGGGCTCAGTTCCCTCAGTTCGGCTCGAGCTTAATTTTTAAGTGAATAGTTTGTATTAAGTTTCTTGAAACAAGCAATATGTTCTGAAGTTAATTGAGCAGTAGTCTATTTCTTAACGTTTCCAACTTATGTTGTAAAAATAGATACTAAGTAATATAATACGTCCATGAACACACGGATGATATAGTCTCAGTGAGATTTCTTTGTATGTTTTTTTCTGTTCTCCCACCCAAAACGACCTTTTATATACTCAAAGACACACACACATATACGAGGGAGGATACAAAAGAAACAGGACTTTCGTTCTAAAAAAATAAATTATTACTTTTTTTTTTTTTTTTTTTTTTTACAAAATTCTTTCAGTCTTCTTCAAAGTACTGTCCATTAAGTACGATTCATTTCTCCCATCTTCTTTCCCACTGTTTGAAGCACCTCTGGAACTTTGGAACTTTTTTATCGTCCAATGTGCTCTGCGAAGTTCTTTTTACAACCTCTACACCATCAAAACATTTTCCTTTTAGATTTTGTTTAATTCTCGGAAATTGTCATCATGTTGGTCAAAAAGTTTGGATCACTTTCAATCTGATTTTTTAAGTCCTGGCTCAAATTAAGACGAATGATTTGATCCTGTGTGAGCGGGCGAGAAACTAACTTAGCGGCAACATGTCTCATTTGCAGAACCTCACGCTGACACGAGCTCACACTCACTCCTGCCTGTTTTGAAATATCATCGATCATGAAACGGCGATCCTCGCTGATTTTGGGGCAGATTTGTTCGATGTTTTTGTCGTTTCGAAATGATGAAAGCACCCAGAACGAGCATGATCTTCAACACTCATCTCATTACACTTAAAGCGCCCAAACCACTTTAAAAATTGTGTGCTGTTCACAGTATCCTTTTTGAAAGCCTGTTGAAGCATTTTGTAAGTTTTCGTTTCCGATTTTCCAAGTAGGAAGCAAACACACTCCTTGTTCCTTTGAATCCGCCATAACGATTTCGCACGCGGCAAACGAGAACAGTTGAGAAAAACAATAATACGATCAAACGTTAACCTCCTAGGAAGACGCCGCTTAGCCAACTGATCTGGGAAGGTCTCGACTAGACCCACCTAGCAGGAGAACTCTCTACTACGCCTAGGAAAGGCAGCGCTCTTTCAATCCGGTTTCTTTTGGGTCCCCCCTCGTATATATATATATATATATATATATATATATATATATATATATATGGTGTGTGTGTGTGTGTGTGTGTGTGTGTCTTGGGGCAATATAATATAGGCAATAAGTATGCAAGTTAGTTGGGAACCTGGGGTCCCGCAACAGCGTTCCCAATCGGGCTCTGCACCTTCTAAGTTCAATAGATTACGTTTTCCCACCTTACTTTGAAACATTAAATTTTTAACTATATGGCTTCCCTCAGGAACAGCTTCTACTTTCAATTATATGTTTGAACACATATTGTCCTACTAAATACATTAAATATAATAATTCCTTTATTAGTTCTTATGCAGTAGTAATAAATTTTGGTCGGACACGTTCTTATCTTTTCTATTATTATTATTAGACAATATACAATATTACCTACTCACCAACCAATACGCATTTCTTTGAAAAGTCGCCAGAACGAACCTTCAATTTATGGTACACGAAGAGAAGTTTTTATCTGCAGCTATAACGCCTACAGGTAATCTAGGATTGAAATCCGGGGCTGGATTCAGGACGGGCTCCTGGGGGGGAGGCAGTGAAAGCTTTCTGTGATGATCTGAAACTGCCACAATATTGTGGCGCTATAGGGAGGGACAAACGACACTTCGTCCGGTGCTGACGCTGAGATTTCTTTGAATTTAGTAGAAGTGTGTTCCTCATCACCTCAGTAAAAATAGAAACTAATTCTACACACAAAAGTAATATTAAAAAGTGGGTCAATGATTTTTTGGTATAAGAAATATACACCACATATTACAAAGGGTGTTATTGCTGGAATTGAAAACAAATTCACCAAGCTAATTTCGTGCAAATAACTAACTGAATTTTTCACGTTATCTCCTTATATGTTAATAAAAAACTATAAGTTGAAAACAACACTTTTTTTAAAACATCATCTCCGCACCACAAGACAAGACTAGAATTTTTTCGAGTCTTGTGAGCAACACTTCTGTAATTCACCCAAATCGTACGTCTCAAACACTATTTTAGCGCTAAATGACCCGTTTGAAAAACCTATAAATTGATAAAAGTGATCACAATGAAGAGCATTTATGAACGTTTAAAGATACTCAAATCACAATATATTCCAATAATAAATATGATTTAAATGTTCTTAGATACACCCTTCTTACACTTCTCGTGACGCAGAAGGATTCTGAGAACTTCTAGATAAAGAAATACATTTTTTACGTAAATTTACATAACGAGACGACAAGTGAGTCGTCGAGAATCGAGACAAAAATAAAGTTTCCGAAAATCGAGACGAGACGATACTTCTATAAAATTTACGAGACGATATGATAAACTTTATTTCTCGTCTCGTCTTGTCTCATGGGTAACACTAGTTTCTACAGAAAGGTGTAAAGGAAACTATTGAAATTCTATCTAAACATATTTGTGGTAATATTAAACGTGGAGTAGTCAATGATTTGTTCCATTTTAGAGGATCCCAAGTAAGTTATAACGATGGTATGTTTAGTTTTCTTTGTTTAGAACGTATGTTAAGGAATAATTCAGCAAAGAGGCTGTAAAATTGAAGATCTAATCCTTGCGAAGTCTTCCTCACCCTCAAATAACCTCGCCCTCAATGGTATGAGGGCGAGGGCTAGCCAGGGCAATGGACAACTCCCCTTGCGAGGTTGAGGATGAACGTGGGAGAGAGCTAACTTCCACTGTGAGGTCGAGGGTGCGCGAGGGTGAGAACAAGTTTCCAGCACAAGCCGAGGGTGCGCGAAGGTGGTGTACAACCCCCTTCGCGAGGCGAGGGTGCACGAGGGTGAGGGTTAACTCTCACTGCGAGGGTGATGGTGCGCGAAGGCGATGGACAATTCCCTTCGCGAGGGCGAGGGCTAGGGATGCGCACGAGTCGAGACATGTCTCGAATTTCGACTCGACTCGACTCGAATTCGAGTCGAGACACACTTTGTAAAATTCGAGACGAGTCGAGACAAACGTATTTCTCGACTCGAATTTTCGAGTCGAGACTCGAGTCGAGTCGAGACAGCTCGTAAAAATCTCGACTCGACTCGAATGTCTCGAAAATCTTTCTATAACTTTTAATATTATTTTGAAAAAAGTACTCACTCAGAAACACTCGGCACGAGAATTTCGGAAACTGCGGGACTTGTCAGATGTTCGAGGAGCGCTGTGGTGAGTGTCTTTGTCAAGTGTCGAAACCAAGGGGAAACGACGCCCAAACGTCGGGGTGTTGGGCGCCCCCCACCTCACTACATATGTCGGACGTCCTAGGTTGGGCAGACTGGTAAAGCAGGACAGCAGCGAACTTCGTCGGAACTAACATCAAAGTTTAATGCTGCGCAAAGTACAAGTGTGTCGGAACTAGTGTTGTAAAATTTCCGGTAATTTTGAACCTGTTGGTAAAAATCCGTTTTTTTCTATTTCTTTCCGAAAAAATTGGAAAAATAAAAAAATGTTTGTATTAGGTTAATTTTACTAGTAATGATACATTTTTTTACGCGTGAAAACTATAAGTTCAAAAATTTCAATATTGCGATTAAAAAATAGCACTCGAAAATCAAAGTTATGTTGCAATTCAGAAAGTTCTATTCAGAAAGTTATGTTGCTATTCTTCATGTCCTTACACACAACGGACATACTGTTACTAGCACTTTTGATATTTCGTAATCAAATGTTTCGAGTGGCCTGTGCCCCTTAATATCCATATATTAAAATACTAGATTTATGCGTATATGGTTGTCCCCATAGAAAAGTTTATATGTTTGTCTCCATTCCTTTCGGCAATGAGATCTTGAACCCACAAGTGCTAGAAACGTACCGTTTTCATTGGTCGATTCCAAATTTTGTGTAAATTGTCCAGTTCTAATTAATATTTAAAAAAAAAAAAAACAAAGCATGACCATTAGTTCTTTATTACATTTTTAGTGGTACACTGGAAGTACTGAAATTTTTGAAAAAGTAAAGCATCATACCCTACGAGTTATATATTCAAACATCACATAGTTGTATATAGGGGTTGTATATCTCTCAGGTGTTTATTTCATGGCCAAATGATAAGAAAACGAAGGATAACCATTTCTCCAGTCTAAGATGAAGAGGTTCGCGATGGTCGGTTTTTATCATTTCACTTTGAAGGTGCAACTTGAGGGAAGGGGAGAGGGGAAAATAACAAATATTAGTGTCGAATCCATAATTTTCGGGGTAGCTGAAATGAACAATGACACTTTCGGCCGTTTAAATCCAAATTCAGTCAGATTAGTACTCTAAGGGGGGATGGTGGCATGTAAAGATAATTGAAAATTACCGATATTAATGTCGAATTCATAGTTTTGGGGCTCCATAAGTCCGTTGGTGACAGTTTTAGTGCCCTTTGTGTTAAAAGAGAAACCTATTCTCCCCGTGCGAAGAACGGGTATTCTGCTAGTCTGTAATATTAACGAACGGAAGTTTCACATATTCAAACCTTTAATATATGTATGTGTGTATGTGTAAATAAGATCATCTCTCTTTTTGAGTTATTCGAAAAATATACAAAGAATAAAGAGGGATTTTAGCAGAAATCAGAAAACTAATAAGTAGAATTAAAACCTTTTGATTGAAGTATTTTTCTGTTAGCGAAATACCTTGTATATACAGTAGGATGCCGATAATCCGAACGTGAAAAATCCGAACGCGGTCCCTAGAAGCTTTCTTAACGCTAGCGATAAATAAACAATAGTGTGTCCGTCGATGTTGTGTAAAGTCAGTGTTTTTACAAAAGTACATTCATATGTAACTGTTTGTCATACATACTTTTATTTTTATTTTCTCTTAGGCCTATAAGCTTTAAGTGTGACGTACAAGATCAGTGTAATGTAGTGTACGAGCAGGTTCTTCAGAAACATTAAATGTAAGTAGCCTTACGTACTGTATTGTAGTTACTGTATGTACTGAATAACCACTGTATCGATAGAAGAACATACAGTACAGTATATGTAAGCCTAAAATGGCATTTTCTTGGTCATTTTCGAAAATCCGAACAATTTGAAAATTCGAACTACCTGTGGTCCTAATTAGTTCGGATTTTCGACTTCCTACTGTATATGCTGCAGACATGTTACAGCAAGTAAGATTACTAGCATGAGGCCAAGAAATAGTTTTTAAACTATACTTTCTTGTTTTTACCGATATTTCCGAACAAATTATGTTTCTAATGGATTCAAAATTTCTGGAAATTTTACATAGAACAAGGAAGATATCTCTATAAAATGTATGTTTGATTTAACATATTAACTGAAATGATTCTGGCCCCCTTATTTTAACACTTTCCTGCCATCAAGGGGGAACTTCATAATAAGATTGCTGAAGATAACTTTAGTGCGTCTATACTAATTAAGCTAACTAGGATTATATTTTAGAGTCTTTCGTAGCCATAACTCCATTCTATCACGGTGCTAATTTTGAAGTGTTTGATAGAGTTGTGCTCAAAATTTCCCTACTCTAATACAAGAAACATAAGTACTCAATAATCTTAACTCCAAACTAGTAAATACAAAATAGTTTTAATTTTAAAAGCATAATATACTAAAATATTCGAAAATTTCAATTTCACCTAAATTTTCCGTTTTTTCCAAGCTCGGGAAGACCATAAAAAAGTGTTTTTTTTAACCCAAAATTTCCGTTTTTTCCCAGGCCTTCACAACACTAATCTGAACACACAGTGCACTGAACACTCCTAACAATGGGCATCTGCAGCCGAAGACCCATTCATGTGCGAATGTTAACACCATGACATCGGCAACTACGACTGAAATGAACACGTGACCATCGCCACTGGACCTTGGCACAGTGACAGAGCGTTGCATTGTCTGATGAATCCCAATACCTTCTTCATCATGACGATGGGAGGGTGCGAATCCATCGTATTCCAACGGAACAGCTCCTTGACACCTGTACTGCGGGACGGAGACAAGCTGGCTGCGGCTTAATTATTATCTGGGGAAGATTCACGTAAGCATCCATGTGTCTAGTGAAGCTTGAGCAAGGCACCACGACGCCGAGGGGTATCGCACACTGCTTGCAGACTACGTGCACCCCTTCATGACGATCATGTTTCCTAACGGTAGTGGCATTTTTCGACAAGATAATGCATCATGTCATTAGCCCAGGAGTGTGATGGAGTGGTTCGAGGAACGCAGGAGCGAGTTCCAAGTGATGTGCTGTCCCCCCAACTCACCGGATCTGAACCCAATCGAACACATCTGGGATGTGATTGAACGTGACGTCAGGGCACATAGCCCCCTCACCGGAATTTACGGGAATTAGGTGACCTGTGTGTGCATATGTGGTGTCAACTCTCTCCAGCGACCTACCAAGGATCATTGCGTGCATGCCAAGACGCGTCGCCGTTGTTATCCGTGCCAAAGGTCGACATACTGACAATTAGGTAGGTAATCATAATGGTTAGGCTGATGTGTGCGTATATTTTAACTCGTATATTTTGTCTCGACTCGAATTTCGAGACGTCTCGACTCGAATTCGAGTCAAGTCGAGACAGAGACTGTCGAGTCGAGACTCGAGTCGAGACAGAAACATATTTTCGAGTCGAGACACGAGTCGAGACAACATTTTCTCGAGACACGCTTAAATCTCGACTTGACTCGACTCGTGCGCATCCCCAGCGAGGGCCAACTGCCATTTTGAGGGCGAGGGTGAGTAAAACGAACACCTATGGTCAAAGTTGAATGTATGTGGAGCATTCCCCCCCCCCCCTCGCGTTCCTGGCAAAATTTAAATTACGCTACCGGCCAAAAAGGCAATGAGAGAGGAGAGAATTAGATTCGTTAGAATTGCATAAGTAGCCCTATACATACTCAGTATGTGTATGATGACGTTCCGTCTCGTGTCGTACCGGATCACTCCAGGTTATGGGTCTGTCCGGGTCAGATTGGGACAGTACAGGTCATGGGTCTATCCACGTCAAACCGGATCACTTCGGGTCATGAATCTGTCCAGGCTACCTCGTAGGTGACCCATGGATCTGACTGTCTCTGGGTCATCCAGGTCGTGGGTCACGAAATTCGTATTTCACTCCGCAACTGCTGTACACAACAATTGGTTAATATCCACGTTATTTCCGATGCTGTTAACTACAAAACAAAACATCCCGCATTACATTGTTTCCATATGATTCATAAATAACGTATTAGAGTAACATGTTAATTGTAGTTGGGTACAGTCAAAGCTTCTTATTTGCACTGGTTATGTTCCGTTAATCCGCTACAAATAAGAAAACCGTGAGTATGGAATGAGAAAATGTGAGAGTATAAAAGATACGTTCCAAATTTACAAAATTACAGATTAATAATGTGAAAAAATGTTTTAATTAAAGTTTCATAAAAAAATTAACATACTTAATTATCGGCCATAGATGGTAGTTTAAAAAATGTTATTATTATTATTATTATTATTATTATTATTATTATTATTATTATTATTATTATTATTATTATTATTATTATTATTATTATTATTGTGTATTGTAGCTTTTTAAAGGTCTTGTAAATCGTATTGGCACTTGACAGTTGATTGACCAGTTATTTTTTTTAAGAAGGCTTCTGTGCATAAATGAATCATTTTTATAGAAAAGTCCCAGGAATCATTAGCCATTTCACTCATTTTTCTCAAAACGTCGTCGTTGTTTCAAAATGTTGTCGTTTCCGTATTGGTTGTTTGAAGGTTCTTCTTCTTCCCTAAAATCAATGTTAAGTTTTCTTCCAATCCCATTTACGTTTTCGTCTTCAATGTCATTCGATTAACTGTTCCAAGCCATCTCATCCATGTTATTTGCAATTTGAGCAATGTTTTCAGCCATAGTTTTTACACACAATTTGTATGGAATGGTTATAATTGACTTAATTAAACAATTTCTTGATATTAGAACAAAACAGCAATGTACCTGTCATTTGCTGACATATCCAGGAGCAGATGTTTTACTTGGATTGTATAAATTCTAAGCCTAACTAAGAAATATTAGAACTGGACATGTAATACTTTTAGGCTGTATTTATTGAACCTTCTAATGATATCATTCCAAATTAGGAATTAAATTCTATATTTTTTAAGGAGGTTACATTTAACGAATGAAGAAATATTACAAGAATTGGGTGAAAGCCACCTTGTTCTTGGGTTTTCCGATGATTTAGACGCAGATTCAGATTGGAAAGATTGATTCTGAACAAGATGCAATGTAGCGAACATGCAGCATGGGCAGAATTTTCGCTACAGCAAATACTTCGGACTCTGATCTTTATTACCAGGTAACTACAGTAAACCTGATTCCTTCTTTATTTTTATTAGCGTAATACTCTTCAGAGACTAATGGCTATTTTACACTGTAATTTTATTAGTGGATGACTAACATTAACAGGGTACTTTCCATGAATTCGGTCACTAGTTCAATTCCAGGCAGAGTTATATGCATCGTATTTATAATCAGAGTAGTTGTTCAGATCATTTTTTATGCAATAGCTTCCGCTTGACTTATTCTCTGTGCAGAAAAGGGATGTTGAACTACAAGTAATTAATAAATGAACACAACGCAATGTCAAATATTTAATATTTTTTTAAAAAAATAATATTACACTAAATTAGGTATAACCCTTTCCGGATCCTGGTTTTTTGGGCTATTTTTTAGACTTTCAGTCAAGCAGCTACTGTATCGTCACTATTTATCCTAGGATCATGGTTCATACCTCATTCTCTTCAGAATAAAGCTGGCTTTCAAATGGTACCACTTGCATGCTCATACCATATACCAAAAGCGGGAAAAAATGTCAAAATGAAAGTTTCGGAGGGAAAATTTTTTCTCGAACTTTCGCCCCCCCTGGACCCCCCTGTGTCAACGTAGCCATCTAAAAAAATCTGAGAAATAGTACTTGGTATACTGAATGTGTGTGCCAAATTTCAAGTTTCTATCTTGAATAGTAAGGGAGGGAGAAATTTTATCAAAATTTCCCACCATGCCCCAAATTACCACAAAACACTATGATCTCAGGGAAAAAAAATCCTGAGACATCCCTAATTACCCTAGGGTCATGTGTCGCCCATATTCTCTTCTGAATAGAACTGCCTTTCAGGCGGTACCATTCAAATGTCTCCATCATGTATCTAAGGCGGGAAATTGCAGAAAAAAGGGATTTTTTGGTCTAAATTTCCCTTTTTTCAAATTTTAGCCCCTCTGGACCCCCCTGTTTTAACGCAGAAATCTGAAAGAAAATCTGTTAAATACTACTCGGTGGACTGAATGTTTGTGCACAATTTCAATCTTCTAGGTGTAAAAATAAGCCCGCCAGGAAAAAAATCAGAAATTTCCCCATGTTACCCTATACAGAAGCATATTTTGAAAAAAAAATCACTGAGACGTCCCTAATTACCCTAGAATAATAATTCGACCGTCATTCTCTTCAGAATAGAACTGCCTTTCAGACGGTATGACTCACGTGTCTCCATCATGTATGTGAGGCGGGAAAATGACGAGAAACGGGATTTTGGGGGTAAAAATATCCCTTTTTTCACCCCTTTGCCCCTCTGTTTCCCCCCTTGTTTTAGCACTGACATCGGAACTAAAAAATCTGGCAAATACCACTCCGTGGACTGAATGTTTGTGCAAAATTTCAATCTTCTACGTAGAAAAATAAGCCCGCCAAAAAATATTGAACATAGGCTTAGAAAATGAGAAAAGAAATATTTCACTTATGACGTCATCACCTCCTATGTCTGAACGCAGGACGGTCTGAAACCATACGTAATGTCTTCTACAAGGCCTCTGGACTTGGAAAACAAAAAAAAAAAAAAAAAAAAAAAAAAAAGACGAAAAAGCTCAAATAGAGAGAAATAACGCAATGTACCATGAAAAGCGCGTATGGTACAAAACTGTACCATAGGATCCCCAAAGGGATAATAGATTTTAGGTAACCATACTAGGAAGTTTGTTTTTAATTATTATTTTCATGTTTGTTCTTCCTTGTTCCTAGCCGGGTAATGTTAACGATATTTCAACTTTCTTCAACCAGTTGTTTCTGCAAATTGTAGGGAACTGATTTTAAGATGTCAATTTAAAAAATCTGAGATGAGAAAATAATACTATTGAATTTTGCAATTCTAAAGATGAGTACAATTACATGACTTTGAAAATCCAATTAAGCATTTTAATGTGATTGGAGATTCTACATTTTAAGTAGTATTATTGCACATTTAATAATTTACTTTATCTTGTTTCAGGAAGATGACCCACCAGAAACTCAGGTTAATATGGAGGAATAAAATAAGGAAAAGCACAAAAGGGAACTCGGGTGGAGAGTGTCAACATTTGAAAACGATTTCACTCAAATTACTGACGCCGAATGGAACGTAGATACAAGTGAACATTGGACTCTATTGAATTATTTTCAACAATATTTTAATTATGAATTATGGGAAATGGTTGCCGATCAAAGTAATAGGAGGGTATTACAGGATCCTAGTATGTTGACATCGCTTGGTGCAACTTCTGAAGAGCACAGGAAACTAACTGGGGCGCATATAATAACAGAATGTTTGAGATTACCTCGCTTGAGAATGTATTACCGAAAATCCTTGAACTTTCCTATTGTGACACGAATTCCACGCGATAGATTCTTCCAGCTCCACAATTATATTCACTTTGCTGATAATTTAGCTGTAACAGGCGAAGAAATACAAAGAAATAAGCTGTGGAAAGTACAACCAATATTAGACGCATTTAAAAATAAATGTTTGTACTTCCACTTTCAGGAAATTTATTCATTGACGAACATATGATCCCGTTTGAGGGGAAAACTAATCTTCTTCAATACGTAAAAGGAAAACCTAATCCTGTAGGTCTGTAAAACTTTGTGTGAGCCAGTCCAGATTGTTTAGTTTTAGATTTTGTAATTTACGAAGGAGCTAATACATGGCTGGATGCACATCCCAATCCTAAGTTAGGTATCGGCGGGACAATAGTTAAAAAGTTATGTGTAAGAAATCCGAATGGCCATATTGTTCACTTTGATAGATATTTTAAGAGTATACCTCTTCAAGATAGCCTTTCGAAAGGTGGAATATCTGCTGTAGGGACTATTCTTACAAGTAAATTGAGCAACTCTGTTAAAAGCAAATTGCGAAATGGCAAAGCACTTTAAAAAGCTGGAAGAGGAGGTTTTGATGAAGTGGTAAGAGAAGATGGGAAAATATGTATTGTTAAGTGATCTGATAACCACTGTGTTTTGGTAGCATCTAGAGCAGTAGGCTCTAACCCTGTAACAGAAGTTAAAAGATGGGATAAGAAAACCAAAGCATATGTATCAGTTTCTAGACCAAAGTGTATTGCAGTCTGCAATTAATCCATGGGTGGAGTGGATATGTGTGATAGATTAACACACATTACCGAACATCAATATTTCATATTACCGAACATCAATGAAAACCAAAAAGTGGCCTGTTCGAGTGTTCCTTCATTTTGTAGATATGGCAGTTACAAATTCGTGGTTGGAGTACAAAAGAGACCAAATTGCTTTGGGAATACCTGTGAAGAAAATATTTGATCTTCTGGAATTTAAAATTTATGTTGGAGAAGCACTATCACTAGGTACGACAGGCTTGGGCATTGCTTCTCCTGAAGCTAACACTACTACGAAAACTAAACTTTCTGACCCAGACAATGAAAAAAGTGAAAGATCTAACAAAAAAAAAGAGAGAGAGAGAGAGAACAACTCCTCTACCTCAAAAGAACGTACGACGAACGTGAAACGATCATTTTCCAATCTGAGCTCTCGAAAATAACAATGGTTATATGAGATGTAGAAACAAAGACCGTAAAAGTAAAACATGATTTTTATGTGTTAAATGTGATATGTTTTTATGTATTTCTAAATGAAGGCAATGTTTTTTTAAAATTATTTTTTAAAATTCCACATGTTTAAATTAGTACGCATTTTTTGATACAATGTATTATACTCTTATATAACTTGTAATACTAATGTTCTTTTTTATTTTAATTCAAACTATTGGGTATTTCTAGGTAGCTATTTGTCATTTACATTGTTTATCATTATGTGAGTATACAACACTGATAAACATATCTTATCTACACTAACAATGTTGCTGTTTAAAAAGTTTTAATTTTTTATGGTATTTTAACATATATAATAAAAGTAGGATAAAGCCCCAAAAGTAGAAGCGGGATACCTAACCCCCGGTAGCTGAAAAATCGCCTTTTTTTCCAGGGTCTCCTGAGAGCAAGGACTCAATTTTCCAGTGTCTCACGATACGCTATGTCCCAAGCACCGTCCACCCATGGTCTTTTACGACCTCTATTTTAGGGATGTATTCATTCTCTTTTATGAGCACTTTTTAGGGGGTGTATTCGTTCTCTTTTACGACCTTCATTTTAGGGGTGAACTCGTTCCCTTTTATGATCATATTTTCCACCCCTAATTGAACATAGCAGATAACACATAAGATTACGAACATATAGCATAGCAGATAATACATAAGACTACGAAACATATAGCATAGCAGATAATACATAAGACTCATTCCCTTTTATGAGCATTTGTTAAGGGTGTACTCGTTTTCTTTTATGATCACTTTTTCAACCCTTATTTTACCATAACACATATTACATAAGACTACGAGCACATTCTCCAACCCTTATTTTAACATAGCAGAGAATACATGGAGACTACGAACATAGCACAGATTTCATAGCAGAGCTAATAAAATAGTGTGGCTTATTTTTTAACCCCTAGCAGACAAACACCTATGTAACATAGCAAAGAGTACCAACATAATAGAGGGGTGTACTCGTTCAACCCCTATTTATACATAGCAGAGGTAATAAAAGAGTATGGCATACTTTCCAACCCCTATTTTAACATAGCAGAAATTACACTGAGACTACGAACACACAGCAGAGCGGAGAATACATAAGATTCGTTCCACCCCTATTTGAACATAGCACAGCTAATAAAAGAGTATGGTTCATTTTTGAACCCTTATTTTACCATAACAGAAATCACACACAGAGTACGAAACATAGCGAAGATTAAACATAGTCCATTTTTGGGTGTGTACTCGTTCTCTTTTATGAGTGCAATTTAGGGGATGGACTCGTTCCCTTTTATGATCATATTTTTCAACCCCTATTTTAACATAGCAGATAATACATAAGACTACGTACTTTCTCCACCCCTTATTTTACCATAGCAGAGAATATATGGAGACTACGAACACATAGTAGAGCAGATAATCTTTAAGAGATGGACTCGTATGATCACTTTTCCACCCCTATTTTTACCATGGCAGATAATACATAAGACTACGTAACATAGCAGGGGTGTACTCGTTCCAACCCCTTTTTTAACATAGACAATGAGCACATTATAGCAAAGATTACTGAACCGTCCACCCACGGTCTACAGATAGTCATTTTAAGGGGTGTATTCATTCTCTTTGATGATCACTTATTCCACCCTTATTTAAACATAGCAAATTCATTACACCCCTAATTGAACATAGTAGAGATGTATTCGTTTAGGGTGTATTCATTCTCTTTTATAAGCACCTTGAACCGGCGACCCACGGTCTTTTACGATCTCCATTTTAGAGATGTACTTGTTCCCTTTCTAACCCCTATTTCCCACAGAGGCTACGGACATAGCAGATTACATAGCAAACGGGGTGTACTCGTTCCAACATAGCAAAGAATTCTTTTTTACCTTGGTCTTATAGTCCATGTGGGATATGCCCTTTCTATGGCAATTTTATCCAATTTGGATGAAACTCGGCATAATCATCATGACTTAAGGTCAACATGGTTTTCGACCATGCTAATTACGAATATTATATTTATTTCTACCTTGGTCTTATAGTTTATGTGGGATACGCCCTTCCTATGACAATTTTATCCAATTTGAATGAAACTCGGCATATGGGGGTTTTCGGACATGCTGATTACGAATAGACTATTATATTTATTTCTACCTTGGTCTTATAGTTTATGTGGGATACGCCCTTTCTATGACAATTTTAACCGATTTGGATGAAACTCGGTATATGGGCGTTTTCGATCATGGTGATTACGAATATCATATCTATTTCTACCTGGGTGTTATAGTTTATGTGGGATACGCCCTTTGTATGACACTAAAACCCAATCACTCGTAAACGAAGCAACATATTGAGGTGGTGTTTCCACAATTAGCAATTGGTCATCAACTACTACAAGTTCCAAAAATAATGACCATCGAGGTCAAAGGTCAAAATACTTAAAACCTAATAACTCGAAAACGGATCCTAATATTGAGGTGCTGTTTCCAAATCTAGTAATTGGTCATCAACTACTGCAAGTTCCAAAATAATGACCATCGAGGTCAAAGGTCAACATACTTAAAACCTAACAACTCAAAAACAGAGCCACATATTGAGGTGATGTTTCCACATTTAGTAATCGGCCAGCAACTACTACAAGTTCCAATCATGGAGGTCAAAGGTCAACATACTTAAAACCTAATAATTCGAAAACTGAGACACATATTGATGTGGTGTTTCCAAATCTAGTAACTGGTCATCAACTACTACAAGTTCCAAAATAATGATCATCGAGGTCAAAGGTCAACATACTTAAAACCTAATAATTCGAAAACTTGAGCCAAATATTGAGGTGGTGTTTCCACATCTAGTAATCGGTCATCAACTACTACAAGTTCGAAAATAATGATCATCGAGGTCAAAGGTCAACATACTTAAAACCTAATAACTCGAAAACTGAGCTAAATATTGAGGTAGTGTTTCCACATTTAGTAATCGGCCACCAACTACTACAAGTTCCAAAATAATGATCATCGAGGTCAAAGGTCAACATACTTCAAACCTAATAATTCGAAAACTGAGACACATATTGAAGTGGTGTTTCCAAATCTAATAATTGGTCATCAACTACTACAAGTTCCAAAATAATGATCATCGAGGTCAAAGGTGAACATACTTAAAACCTAATAATTCGAAAACGAAGCCAAATATTGAGGTGGTGTTTCCACAGTTAGTTCATCAATCACTGCAAGTTCCAAAATTATGACCATCGAGAGCTCGTAAACGGAGCAACGGATAAATTTTGTACCAAGCAGAAAAAGTGAAGGAGGAATAAATTTGAGTGGCCTATTAAATTTTGTACCAACGAGAAATCTAATTTGTAACTAGCTCAGAATTTCTCTACCTGTTTGGGTTATTCCAAATAAACGAAAAAAATAATTTGCATGGACTAACGAAAAAGAAAGCAAATATATGCCATTTTAACTAGCTGAGAATTATATGTCTTCTTGTATTAATTAAATAAACGAAAGAATATTGTACCAATGAGAAATGCCATTTTTCTAGACCATGTTGTAATACACGAAGGGGTGAATTTGAGTGACCTATTCAATTTTGCACCAACGAGAAATAACTGCGTATTTTAAATCATTTTGTACAATTTAAATCAACAATCGGATAAATTTAACCGGTTCAGAAGTTCAAAGCTATTTTGTACTCTTGAGTGAGCTTTCGAATTTTGTAGCAAGAAGGACCATTTTTTAAAACTAACTCAGAATTTCATTTCATTTTGTAATACTCAAATTTGGATGGAGCGTTTAGTTTTGTACGAACCAGAAAAATTTGATTGGATTATTTCCTTATGTACCAACTGGAAAAGAAGTGAAGGGCCATTATTCAAATAAACGAAGGAATAGAGTATTTAGTTTTGAAGCAACTAGAAAAAAGAGGTGAAGTGGGAATAAAATTCATGTGGACTATTTTCTTTTGTACCAACTGGAAAAGAGAAGAAGAGCTACTTTAACTAATAGTCCATGCAAATTATTTTTTTCGTTTATTTAGAATAACCCAAACAGGTACAGAAATTCTGAGCTAGTTACAAATTAGATTTCTCGTTGGTACAAAATTTAATAGGCCACTCAAATTTATTCCTCCTTCACTTTTTCTGCTTGGTTCAAAATTTATCCGTTGCTCCGTTTACGAGCTCTCGATGGTCATAATTTTGGAACTTGCAGTGATTGATGAATTATTACTAAATGTGGAAACATCACCTCAATATTTGCCTTCGTTTTCGAATTATTAGGTTTTAAGTATGTTGACCTTTGACCTCGATGATCATTATTTAGGAACTTGTAGTAAGTAGTTGATGGCCGATTACTAAATGTGGAAACATCACCTCAATATGTGGCTCTGTTTTTGAGTTATTAGGTTTTAAGTATGTTGACCTTTGACCTCGATGGTCATTATTTTGGAACTTGCAGTAGTTGATGACCAATTACTAGATTTGGAAACAGCACCTCAATATGAGGATCCGTTTTCGAGTTATTAGGTTTTAAGTATTTTGACCTTTGACCTCGATGGTCATTATTTTTGGAACTTGTAGTAGTTGATGACCAATTGCTAATTGTGGAAACACCACCTCAATATGTTGCTTCGTTTACGAGTGATTGGGTTTTAGTGTCATACAAAGGGCGTATCCCACATAAACTATAACACCCAGGTAGAAATAGATATGATATTCGTAATCACCATGATCGAAAACGCCCATATACCGAGTTTCATCCAAATCGGTTAAAATTGTCATAGAAAGGGCGTATCCCACATAAACTATAAGACCAAGGTAGAAATAAATATAATAGTCTATTCGTAATCAGCATGTCCGAAAACCCCCATATGCCGAGTTTCATTCAAATTGGATAAAATTGTCATAGGAAGGGCGTATCCCACATAAACTATAAGACCCCGGTAGAAATAAATATAATATTCGTAATTAGCATGGTCGAAAACCCCCATATGCCGAGTTTCATCCAAATTGGATAAAATTGCCATAGAAAGGGCATATCCCACATGGACTATAAGACCAAGGTAAAAAAGAATTCTTTGCTATGTTGGAACGAGTACACCCCGTTTGCTATGTAATCTGCTATGTCCGTAGCCTCTGTGGGAAATAGGGGTTAGAAAGGGAACAAGTACATCTCTAAAATGGAGATCGTAAAAGACCGTGGGTCGCCGGTTCAAGGTGCTTATAAAAGAGAATGAATACACCCTAAACGAATACATCTCTACTATGTTCAATTAGGGGTGTAATGAATTTGTTATGTTTAAATAAGGGTGGAAAAAGTGATCATAAAAGAGAATTAATACACCCCTTAAAATGACTATCTGTAGACCGTGGGTGGACGGTTCAGTAATCTTTGCTATAATGTGCTCATTGTCTATGTTAAAAAAGGGGTTGGAACGAGTACACCCCTGCTATGTTACGTAGTCTTATGTATTATCTGCCATGGTAAAAATAGGGGTGGAAAAGTGATCATACGAGTCCATCTCTTAAAGATTATCTGCTCTACTATGTGTTCGTAGTCTCCATATATTCTCTGCTATGGTAAAATAAGGGGTGGAGAAAGTACGTAGTCTTATGTATTATCTGCTATGTTAAAATAGGGGTTGAAAAATATGATCATAAAAGGGAACGAGTCCATCCCCTAAAATGTACTCATAAAAGAGAACGAGTACACACCCTAAAATGGACTATGTTTAATCTTCGCTATGTTTCGTACTCTGTGTGTGATTTCTGTTATGGTAAAATAAGGGTTCAAAAATGAACCATTCTCTTTTATTAGCTGTGCTATGTTCAAATAGGGGTGGAACGAATCTTATGTATTCTCCGCTCTGCTGTGTGTTCGTAGTCTCAGTGTAATTTCTGCTATGTTAAAATAGGGGTTGGAAAGTATGCCATACTCTTTTATTACCTCTGCTATGTATAAATAGGGGTTGAACGAGTACACCCCTCTATTATGTTGGTACTCTTTGCTATGTTACATAGGTGTTTGTCTGCTAGGGGTTAAAAAATAAGCCACACTATTTTATTAGCTCTGCTATGAAATCTGTGCTATGTTCGTAGTCTCCATGTATTCTCTGCTATGTTAAAATAAGGGTTGGAGAATGTGCTCGTAGTCTTATGTAACATGTGTTATGGTAAAATAAGGGTTGAAAAAGTGATCATAAAAGAAAACGAGTACACCCTTAACAAATGCTCATAAAAGGGAATGAGTCTTATGTATTATCTGCTATGCTATATGTTTCGTAGTCTTATGTATTATCTGCTATGCTATATGTTCGTAATCTTATGTGTTATCTGCTATGTTCAATTAGGGGTGGAAAATATGATCATAAAAGGGAACGAGTTCACCCCTAAAATGGAGGTCGTAAAAGAGAACGGATACACCCCCTAAAAAGTGCTCATAAAAGAGAATGAATACACCCCTAAAATAGAGGTCGTAAAAGACCATGCGTGGACGGTGCGTCGGTCATAGCGTATGGTGAGACACTGGAAAATTGAGTCCTTGCTCTCAGGAGACCTTGGAAAAAAGGCGATTTTCAGCTACCGGGGGTCAGGTATCCCCCTTCTACTCCCAAAGTCCAGCTGGCTGGACATGAAATTTCGGAGGGTAAGGGGGGAGGTAAACATTTTATATAAAGTATTATGCTTACTTACACCTAAACTATTATTGTATTAATAAATCAGAGAAATGAAGACTACCAAAACAAAAACATCTCGGGACTGTGGAGGTTAATGTCGACTTTTATTCTGATATTACAGGTCCAGAAAGACAGAAGAATGAGCAAAGTGTGACCAAATGAAGAAGTTTACGGCGAAAGATCTACACCAACATGATTGCTACTTTAGGTGATATGCCACAGTGAAGAATTGGGCATCCGAAGTTAAGAAGGGGAAAACTTCCATTGAAGATGACACTCGATCAGGAAAGCCCATGGGAGCGCTAACTCAGGTGAGCATTGATAAAGTGTATGAAATCATCATGATGATCGTCGAATTGCCATCAGGCAGATGCTGATACAGTGGACTTATCTACTGCAAGCGTTGACCAAATTATCACCCAGCGTTTGGGAATGACGAAGGTTTCTGTGAGATGGGTGCCAAAGCTTTGGACACCTGATCAAAAACTCAACAACGCAACGTTTCAAGGGAAAATCTTCATTTCTTCCGAGCAAATCCAGATATCTTTCGCACTCGATTCATAACAGAAGATGGGATCTAGGTCCACCATTACCAACCAAAATCCAAACAAAATTCCAAGCAGTGGAAACACCCGTCATCGCCCTCCGAAGAAGATCAAGCAAGTCAATGCCCTCAGCTGAAAAAGTGATGGCTACAGTTTTCTGGGATTCGGAACGGATAGTGATGGTGGATTATCTTCCAAAGGGGCGAATAGTGATTAGGTAGTACTATGCAGGTCTTCTACAACAGCTGCGTGATAATATTCGACAGAAGCATTGTGGGAAACTGGCAGTAGGTATGCTTCTCTATCAAGACAATGCCCCTAGCCACAAGTCAGTCATCATAATGGCAGCAATTCACGATTGCCTCAATTGGTCCTCCACCCACCTTATTCGCCTGATTTGGCACCTTCTGACTTTCATCTCTTTCCAAAACTCAAAAAGAAATTGGAAGATACTCATTTTGACACTGATGATGACGTCATGCATGCCGTACATGAAAATTTACACGCCTTCGAAATTTTCTTTTTACCAGCGGCATTAACGCATTTAGACATCGATGCGCAAAATGAGTTTACTTGTCAGGGAACTTACGTTGAAAAGTAACACCATTCATAAAGTCTCTGCTGTTTCTTGCATAGGTAGGCTTAGAACTTTTGCAACAATCCTCGTTCGAAGGTTATATTTGGAAATTTTCCCTAGAATAAACCTGTTTCATTCTCATTAAACATTTATTTGTGTTAGTGTCCGCCTTCAGAAATTAACTGCAAATATCCATCTAAAGTTATCATATGTCCCATTTTGACTGAAAAAGTCCTGGTTTGAAGGCTCTGTCGCGGTGTCTCACCGATTTACATTTTTTTTTCTAGTTTTCAGTCGTGACACTCTTTTCATACCATTTTTGTGTGTCATATCCTCATTGCAGTATATTACTGTTATTATTACATGCTCTTATCTGAACATCTTCATATATAATCGTAAATAATAATACCATTGAATATTAGTAGAGCGCATCATGTTATGGCATGTAGTTCATACAGGAAACTTTGGATCTAAAGTGCGTGCTACTTTCCTAATCATCATTACTGATACATCCGACAAGACAAATAAAAATCTCTTACATCACTTTCGACAGACGGAAGAAGTGAAAGTAAACTTTCCACCAAACTTTCCTGCTTCGGAACATTTGCCTTCCCCCCCCCCCTTCCACTAAAGTGACCCGGTTTGGCATAGCAGAAACATGGTGAGCCTAGGTTTAAAGGTTCAGTCTCAAGGCGACTTGTCGATTATTCAAGTAGAACTTAATCAATAGATAAAAACAAATATTATAGGCCTTCATTCTCTCTAGATCATGAATTTATTAGATTGTTTAGTAGTATTCTACTATCTCCATTTTAATTTATTTACGTTATTTTCTGTTTCAGTCTGAAACTAGGAAAGATGTTAATAAAGGTAACCAAGAAGGTTCTGTTGCTTCTTGTGGAGGTTTGTATTCAATTGGCCCTCACACCGTGAGTTGAATGCGAATGGAGATAAAGTGAAGGTCAGTTGTTGGTGTGGGTATATCCAACATTACACCTTGTTGTGGGAGTTCAGTTACACCGTGAACTTGCGTAACGATAGAGTGAACATGGGAACTCCGACCTCCACAGAGGGTCATAAGGGCGTGTATGCTGTACGAGTTCACACCTATATTTCTTTATTGTCTCGTCTGAGGAAGGAACCATTTCTGGATAGGGTGTTGGCATGTGATGAGAAGTGGATCTTGTATGAAGCTCCACGGCGCCGTCATCATTGGTTAGCATCCAATAAACCGTTTTAAAACAGCCGAAACCAGCGGCATCGTGCATTGGGAAGTGGTACCAGCTGTGCATCAATGCAACTGTGTACTGGCAGCAGTTGAGAAAGTTCAAGAAAAACGCAAAACTCTGGAGCCAGCACTTCCGAATCGCAAAGACGTCTTCCTGTTACAGGACAATGCTAAGCCCCACGTGCCTATGATAACCCTGAACACCATTCTATGCTTTGGATGGAAAACACTATTGCATCCGCCATACTCCCCGGACATTGTACCGTCCGATTATCATCTGTTCTTTCATTGGACAATCACCTGAGAGGACACCAATTCAAATTCCCGGTTGTGCAAAATGCACTTGATACCTTCTTCGCTTCATGACCCACCAAGTTTTACCGCGATGGAATCCATGGTCTTCCAGAACGTTGGCAGAAGGTCGTCGATACTGAAGGGGACTATTTTCAATCATCCGGGTACGTCTTAGCTGACATATCGATGGTCGAAGGTGGTGGGTGAAAAAGTGACAGAACTTTCTTTGTTAACTTTATAATTATACATCCGACATTCTTTAAATAGACTAATGAGATAATAATAATAATAATAATAATAATAATAATAATAATAATAATAATAATAATAATAATAATAATAATAATAATAATAATAATAACGCACTCCGATTGAAACAATTATGTGATTGAAACAATTCTCTTTAGTATTTCTCAGGACAACTGTAGGTTGGACAATTTTCGAATAGTGAACGGAAAGAGTCGTAGTGATTCATTACATATTAGAAAGTTTGATGAAAACTGCATTAAAAAAAAAACTAGATTTCCATTCATTTTACTCTTAAACTTCTAAAAAAATCATTGCATCTGTAGTGTTATTACCGTATATTTGCGAATCCAAGAATCCCCCCCCCCCCAAATTTTAACAAAAATTACAAAAAAAAAAAAAAAAAAAAAAAAACTTCTACAGCACATAGTATAGTTCCAGAACTCACTACGAAACTACATTAAAAATAAAATCAATTACGCATGTCCCTTAGTCTTTCTCACCGGAAGAGTCAACATATCTCTGAATGTTCAAGGCTAAAGCGGCAAAGGCAAGGAAGAGGGTAAAGTTAGATCTTAATGAAAGCTCGTGATTTTATTCAGTAAAGAAAATTTCCTCATCATACGTCGCGAAAGTAAGACAGCCTCATATTTTTAGCACTAGATGGCGGCAAAAACACTTGTCTTAGATTCAGAAATACACGGCAATTATATCAACAAAATATGTATACGACATTTTAAGCATACCTAGATGGTGCCATGATTTACAAGAGTGAAAATACAGTAACTGGTAATACTGTATCTAATGCATCTTTATTTGTCGTACGTAAATAATAACTTGTAGAGCAACTTTTCGTAAGTACAAAAACAAGTAAAATATAATGTTCTTTTGATTTAAGAACAATTTGTCTCATCATATTGATATTAATATTAGAAAATCACATGATTTTTTAGTTGTGGGGCCTACTATTAACGTGAGCTTTGAAGTAACACGGTAGTTTGAATTCGTTGAGTTGATTTTGAATTTCGCGTCCCGTTCAGCAGCGAGGCTATATGAGACGTGGACCTACTGATTAACGTAGAATCCCGAACCACATGAGCTCCCGCCGGGAATCGAACCCGAGCCTTCCACGCCAAAGGCGCGTACGCTAACCGCTTAGCCACGGAGGAACTCTAGTTTGAATTCGGTGCAGATGGCGGGTGCTCAAAACATCGAGCAACATGAATCTTCGAGCTCCCTCGTGGCTAAGCGGTTAGCGTGTGAGCCTTTGATTCCCGGTGGGAGTTCATTGGTTCACATCCCATGTTAGGCTGTCGACCCACGTTTCATAGCCTTGCTGCTGAAAAGGACGAAAATCAAAATCAACCTTCGTACAATAGTCGTTCCGTATCTCGCCCCCAGGAGAAAATTAGCATGGTTTGAAAATGTATTTGTATATTTGTTTAGACTTTAAGGTCTTATTTTAGCTTATAGATTGTATAAGACGTGCACCTACAGTTTAATTTTGGTTCAATTCATAAGTACGATTAGTATTTCTTTTTAAAAAAAAATGTTCAGGGGGAACATTTAGGGTTCCAGGGGGCACTGCTGGCACTATTCTATTTAATTATTATATTATCAACGTATTATTCTGGTCTCCTCCGGGGGGCACTCTCAGATTTCCGGCGGGCAGTTCTCCGCCCGAAAAACCACTGAATACGACCATCGGGGATCAAGCCCTATTCTTTACCAAACGTTCCAAGCAGGCACCCACCCAGAAATTTTTGCTGGGAGGGGTCCATGCTGTGGGAGGTCCAATACTACTAGCCACTACGTCTATGTAGAATTGAACGGTATTACCCGAAAAAGACCATAAGTAATTGTAAAATACTTCCACCTAAATTTTCAGAAAAGGAACAATATAACTAGATGTTTATATATATATATCGGGGTTGGACAAAAAAATTTAAAAAGTTTGTAAAAGTGTGAAAATCATATATATTATGGTGTGGGGCCTCCTTTTGCGTCCAAAACAGCTCGGATCCGACGTGGAATGGACGTGTACAGCTCCTGAATCGTGGTGTTTGAAATTTTGTACCATTGTTAATCCGAAAAATGGTCCAGCTTCTTAAGGGATGCTGGTGGAGGGTAATGAGACCGAACACGCCTTTCTAACTCAGACTACAATGGCTCAATGATGTTCAGATCTGGTTAGGAATGAGCACGAGACAAGATTTGAGGCTGTCTCGTCTCGAAAATGTGCTGTAAAAGTGATATCTCGACTCGAAAAATGTATTCTCTATTGGAAGAGCTGTCTCTCGTCTCGAATTTTGTCAGGAAAATTCAGTCTCGACTCGTCTCGTGCGCATCCCTAGATCTGGTGATTGTGTGACCCAGGGGAGGTGTGATAGCTCCTGGTCATGCTCCTCAAACCATGATTTCACCGTTTTTGCAGCGTGACAGGGTGCCAAATTTTCTAGGTAAATGCCATCACCATCAGGGAACAATATTTGGGCTATGAGTAGAACCTGGTCCCCCAAAATAGCCCCATACGCCTTAGCGTTCATCATTCCATGCAGGGCTATTATGGGACCTGCAGAAAACCACGATATCACTGCCCATACTGTAACAGAACCATTCCCATGCTTTACAGTTTGGAGCAGACAGTCTGTATCATAGGCCTGCGACGGTGTTCTCCATGTGTAAACACGACCGGTTGTTGGAAACAAGGTGAAGGTCTATTTATCGGACCACATTACGTGTTTCCACTGCTCATGAGTCCACACCTTGTGGTCCTTAAACCACAGGATACGCCTCTTCGCATTTACCGCTGTGAACAGGGGTTTGGCGATAGCGGTCCTGAAATGAATTTTCATTTTATGAAGTTCCCGTCGCACAGTTTTCAATGAAACCGGGTTCTGTAGGCCGGAATTAAGTTCAGACGTAATTTTCATTGTAGTGGTCTTCTTTTCAGCTGCTACAATCCGTTTTAATGCCCTCCGGTC
Source organism: Thermobia domestica (assembly GCF_964235325.1). Taxonomy (NCBI): domain Eukaryota; kingdom Metazoa; phylum Arthropoda; class Insecta; order Zygentoma; family Lepismatidae; genus Thermobia; species Thermobia domestica. The sequence continues at coordinate 72,469,283 of NC_137465.1, read as the reverse complement.
CCTATCTGACAGGATTGTCTTTCGACCACTGTTGTGCTTTGCAGACGTCGTTTGTCCATGAATTGTGTATGCCTTCGTGACATTGGACACAGTGCCTTTAATACCCCCACAATGTTCGCCACTGTTGCTACTGAAGCTCCAACCAGACGAGCACCAACGAGCATGCCTCTTTGGAAGTCTGTCAGGTCGCTCATTTTACCGCACCACTTTCACACCACGACGCTCACAGGTGAACAGGTTACTGCAGACGAAAGAGGAAGATCCACATGACACATTGAAAACAACGGCAACCGCAACACATGTACATTGGAGGGCCAAACTTACGCGTACCGTATGAAGTGCTTTTAGGTTTTTTGTCTATCCCCTGTATATATATATATATATAGACTGTACCATAATTCGTGTAATTTTCTACAGCATTGGGAGAAGATGAAGTTTTTACACTATTAACGTAAAATTTGACACTCTTATTGAGAAATACCTGAATTTTTCGAACTTCTAAAGGAAATAAGAGAAAATTGTTGTTTAGCCCCTTTTTTAGGGGTGTAAACACGAATGTTCATTTTCCTTATGGGAGATTCAATGTTAAATTTTGGAAGCAGTTTTCTCCAATAATTATTCGAGAAGATTTTGGGGCAAATGAGTTGTATTTGTTACAAAATGCAAAAACACTCATTCACAAAGCTAGTAAAGCCGTCTCAAATATTATTTTGGGAAGGTCCCCCTTCTGGGGGGCAAGGGGCGTAAAAAGGTGGTGGATGATGTGTTACCAAAATCCCAAAATTTATTTTCGGAATGCCAGTAGGCGTCAGATTAATCACAAATGTCACAGAATTAATGCTCCAATGCTCCTTACATGTACAAGTGACTGATACTGGGGCTACTGCCCCATTTAAAAATAAAAAATCTCCACAAATATCCTTAGTAGGGACATACGAGAAGAATGTATTTTTTGTGAATTAATGTGAAATTTTGCGTCACTGTAGCAAAAGAGTATGCGTTTTTCAAATCTGGAATGTTATTTTGGTAACGCACCGCCTTAGGGGGCACAGGGGGCGTAGTATTAGAAGATGGATCTTTATAAAAATTCAAAATTATGTTCCGGAAATGCCAGTGAGCGTCATATGTTTCACAACCGTCACATAATTAATATTCTAATGCTCCTTGCATGTACCAGTGACTTATATGGGGCTAGAGCCCCCTTTCAAAAATTAAAAAAAAATCACCATAAATATCCTTACAGACATACGAGAAGATATTTTTTGTTAATTAATGTGAAATTTAGCGTCACCGTAGCAAAAAAGTGTGGGTTTTTCAAATCTGGAATGTTATTTTGGTAACCATCGTCTTAGGGGGCACAGGGGGCGAAGCATCAGATGATGGATCTTTATAAAATTTCCTCCAAAAATTTTCTTTTCGAAAATGCCAGTAAGCGTCAGATTATTCACAAATATCACAGAATTAATATTATAATACTTCTTGCATGGTCAGTGACTTATATGGGGCTACAGCTCACTTCCAAAAAAAAAAAAATCACCATAAATATCCTTATTACGGACATACGAGAAAAAGGTACAGGAGACACAGGAGGCGAAGCATAATTTGGTGGATCTTTATAAAAATTACAAATTTTATTTTGGAATTCTAGGGAGCGTTAGATTAATCACAAATGATACAAAATTAATATTCCGATGGTCCTTGCATTTGCCAGTGATTGATATTGGGCTACAGCTACCCTTCCAAAATTCATATAATTTACGATAAATATCCTTAGCAGGGACGTACGGGAAGAAGGTAAATATGCCTTACAATTAATGTGGAATTTGTCATTATTGTAGATCAATGTTTTGATTTTTTTTTTTTTTTTTTAATTTCGAATCTAGTGTAAATGAATATCGTCTGTCAGTGTACCAGATTGAGAATATAGCTTCGTTGTTTTGGCATCACTGGAATATAATCAAAGAATTTTTCGTTTTTAGAAACCAAATTGGACTCTTCTTATGGCATAAAATCACACATACAAGTCACTTATATTTTTTCTGCACACTTAAGCAAACCAGCTTGAAATAAAACACAAAATGACAATGGAAAATGCCAGACGAAAAAATCTTAATGAGAAGTAATATTTTAAAAATTAAAAGTCTAATAGGTAATCTTTAAGATTTAATATTGTTTTCTTTATTCATAAAAAAAAACGTAACTTTTCCCTACTTCTTACACAATAACTGTATGATTCCACTTTCCACGCAGTAGCTTAATCGTATACTGCACATGTAAGCACGTCAGGAAATCGTATACTATGGACAAATGGTTGTAGTAAAAACAAATGTCTCGCGAGGAATAAGGATCAAGTTGAGTAAGGCTATACCATAAACCCAAGAAAACATATTATTCTTAAAAAAAAAAAAAAAAAAAAAAAAAAAAAATGGCTCAGTTGCCATTAACTAAATTGTTTAAAGATTTCATTAATCTAAGTGTAAGACAGATAAAATGAACTTACTTTTATTCAGTATGCCTCGTGAACGAGCAAGACATGAATTAATGTGATTTACTAAAGCCACTAGTGATCACCTCTACTCTCTGGACAATTCTTTGTTTTAAGTCATCTACATTGTTACATGATTTTTGATAGAACTTTTGTTTAGGAATCTCCATAAGAAAAAAAAATGCATGGAGGAAGATCTGGACTACTTGGTGGCCATTCGACACTTCACCCCATAGAAATAAGTCATTCCCCAAACTTCTTTTTTAAAAGATTTATAGTCGTAGTCGTATAAAAAGGTGGTGTGGATATTTATCGTGGTTTTCAAAGTGATTTTGGGACCTGGAAGGGGAATTTGTAGCCCCACAATGACCACCGGCACATAGAAGTAGCTCCTGAGCGTAATTTCTGTGATATTAGTGATTATTTTTACGCTCACTCCAATAACACAAATAATGAAAAGTTTGAATTTTTCTTGCCGCTACTGTTGCCCAATATAAGAAGGAATGTCCGTAATAAAATTCCAGACGCATGCACCGTCATAGGTACAAGCGAAAGAGTGTTATTGTATTTTCTAACTAAAAATGCAAATTTACCGCAAAATTCTTACAAATAATTAGAGAAAACTGCTTTCAACTGAGTCCACGCTCCTAAAAGAAATCTACACATGGGTATTATCTTATTGCCTTTTAAAATTCTTTCTAAACAAATGCTTTTTAAAAAAAAAATAATGCCAAATTTCACATTAATTATTCAAAAAATGCTTCTACCAGTAGGTCTTTAAGTAAGAACAATCATATTGCTTTTCGAAGAGAACTGTAGTCCCATATTAGTCACAGGTACACAAAAGTAGTATGAAGCATTAATTCTGTACATCTTGTAACTAATTTGACACTCATGAGCACTCTCAAAATAAAATTTGAAATTTCTATCAGTCCTCCCCCTATGACCCTCAAAGGTACCAAATTACCCTCCGTGACCTATGCCTCCTGTTACCAAAATAATATTCCAGATTTTTACTATCATAACGCCAAATTTCACATTACTTGACAAAATATAGCTTCTTCCATCTGTCCCTGCTAAGGATATTTATCGTGAATTTTTAATGTGATTTTTGGCAGAAGGCTGCAGCTCAATATCAGTCACTGGCACATGCAAGGAATATCGGAATATTAATTTTGTATTATTTGTGATCAATCTGACACACACTGGATTTTCCAAAATAAAATTTGAAATTTTTATAAAGATCCACCAACTATTGCTTCACCCACTGTGCCCCCTAAGGCGGTACATTACCAAAATAATATTCCAGATGTGAAAAACACATACATTTTTGCTACAACGAAGCCAAATTTCACATTAATTGACAAAAAGTACCTTATTCTCGTATGTCCCTACTAAGGTTATTTATGGTGATTTTTTTATTTTTGAAAGGGGGCTGTAGCCCCATATAAGTCAATCCCATATAAGTCACTGGCACATTAAGGAGCATTAGAATATTAATTCTGTGAGATTGTGAAAAATCTAACGCTCAATGGCATTTCCGAAACAAATTTTTGAATTTTTATAAAGATCCATCATCCAATGCTTCGCCCCCTGTGCCCCCCTAAGGCAGTGTGTTACCAAAATAACATTCCAGATTTGATAAACACATACTCTTTTGCTTTAATGACCCCAAATTTCACATTAATTCACACAAAAAATACATTCTTCTCGTATGTCCGTACTAAGAATATTTGTGGAGATTTTTTATTTTTAAATGGGGCTGTAGCCCCAGTATCAGTCACTTGTACATGTAAGGAGCATTGGAGCATTAATTCTGTGACATTTGTGATTAATCTGACGCCTACTGGCATTCCGAAAATAAATTTTGGGATTTTGGTAACACATCATCCACCACCTTTTTACGCCCCTTGCCCCCCAGAAGGGGGACCTTCCCAAAATAATATTTGAGACGGCTTTACTAGCTTTGTGAATGAGTGTTTTTGCATTTTGTAACAAATACAACTCATTTGCCCCAAAATCTTCACGAATAATTATTGGAGAAAACTGCTTCCAAAATTTAACATCGAATCTCCCATAAGGGAAATGAACTTTTGTGTTTACATTCCCCAAAAAGGGGCTAAACAGCAATTTTCTCTTATTTCCTTTAGAAATTCGTAAAATTCAGATATTTCTCAATAAGAGTGCCAAATTTAAGGTTAATGGTGTGAAAACTTCATCTTTTTCCAATGCTGTAGAAAATTAAACGAATTATGGAACAGTCTGATCTACCTATTTATCTATCTATCTATCTATCTATCTATCTATCTATCTATATATATATATATCTATATATATATATATATATATATATATATATATATATATATATACAAGGGAGGATCCAAGGGGGGAGCTAAGGGGCTATATCCCCCCCCCCCGCTTGACGCTCGGGTTTACACTGGATAAAATCGGACTTCAAGTCTGCTTTACACTGGATAAAACGGCAAATTATTGTTTAGCCCCTCCCTTGATCATATCCTGGATCCGCCACTGTATATATATATATAAGGTGTATATATATGTATATATATGTATATATATATATATATATATATATATATATATATATATATATATATATATATATATATATATATATATATATATATATATATATATATATATATATATAAGGTGTGTGTGTGTGTAAGGAAGAGCACAAATGAACTGTAAGATCAAACTTTCATATTACATCAATCATTTCCCTGTTAAACAAGTATAGTTTTGTTGAGAAAGTGTACAAATGTATTTTGAGTATTTGAGGTGTCCGAACCCTGTGGACCTACCCAGTGGCTGCGCTCCTGGTTCCAAGGATATATTATACCAGATTTACTGAGTTCAGTTTGTTAGAAACGACTTGTTTTTCTATGGCTAGTGCTGTCTGTTCTAGTCATAGTTGTTTAAACAAGGATTCATGAAGTGGTGTTGTGATTGATGCATTAAGTGTTCAGTGGTCCTCGCCTCATTATATTCCTATTGACCGGTAAGTAAAGTCAACACACTACGGCCACGTCATGTGTTTTTCTTCGTGTCTGATTTACATTTGAACAACTGCATATGTTTTCATTGAGATATCATCAACTGTCATGAATACATCATCAAAACATAACTACTAAACTGCTGTTCATGAATACTTCTTTAGTGTCGAATAAAAATAACGCTCTGGCTATGTTTCCAAACCGATGTATTTATTGTAAGCAGCCATTTTGTGTTTAGAACACTTCAAAATGTAGATATGTTTAAATTAGACAGCTGGGCGGAATGCACAGAAATCGTATTGTAGGCTTTATCATTGTGAAGCATATTGAGGCTAACATAACAATGTCTTAAGATAAACATCCGAGCGGGGAACTTTTCAGAGGACAATAGTAGATGGCGTGAAGGAACAAGCAGCATTCTTTCTATGTTTTGACATGTATAAATCCGCGGGGGTGCAATGTTGATTCTAGCCAGCGTTCCTCGTTACGCATCAATCTGTCAGTATTATAACAATAAGTGTTTGAGAATACTTGAAATATTCAACTGCAAGATTTTTACGGAGCACAACCAAAAAATAGCTCTAATTATTTATCACACTGTTAAAGTTAAACAGCTGTTGTTTGGGTATGGGTTTTCTTTCACCGATTCACGTTTGTTGTTCTTGGGCTTGGCGGTAAAATATTGTACCTTACCTCCTCTTGCAACAATAGAAAAGATCACAAAAAGATTGAAGCACAAAACTAGAATTGGACTTCCACCTTTGTTGGAAATAGAATGAAAGAGTTCTCTCAAACTACAAAGGATCCCGTGAAGACACCACACACCGGTATTCAATATCTCTTAGAACTTATATTTAAATGAAGAATGCACAGAATGTAAGAATAACAACCTTCTAAAGACTCAATCTTTTATAGACATAGGAAAGTAATCGTGACTCACTTTTGCTTTAGGTGTGTAGCTGAAAGAAGGCGAGCGACATACCCCATCAGAATTACACAACTTCCAATTTTAGTGCTCCTGATTAAATGTCTTTTTATTTGTGCTTTCTTGGCAACTGGCTGGTTGATGTTCATTGTCTACAAGACGAGATCATCTACTTAAACTAGAATCCGAATCACTACTTGATTTTATTCAAGGGTCAGCATTCAACGGGATCAAACCTAAAGTATTAAACCTGGTATTAGTTTTGCCCTCCAGAGACGAGACGATAAATTTCTCGTCCCATCGGCAACCATACCCTACACTCAACGAACAGTTTGAGTGTTACATGGTAAATAGTATAAACTATGAACTCGTAAAATGACTGTAAATACAATTTAGTATTTGTCAACGTTTAAAGATATGCTAGCCATTACACAATAAATATACTCTAATTATATACCGCGCACTCCATCATGCTAAAATTTAAAATAGGTTTGCAATTTATTTTAAACGTGACCGGTTTTGTGATGTAAAAGGCAGTATCTATAGAAGTATATTAAAAGGGTTTTTTTTTTTTTTTTTTTTTTTTTTTTGTTGTTTGGGTTGTGGATCCCAGACCATTTTTATATATGAAATTATTGAATGGTTTTGATATTTACCTAAATTTTTTTAGAAGAAATTTAAATTAATGTATGTTTTAGGGGTGTAAAAAATCGTAGTTTAGAATTGATTAAAAATATGGGAATAGAAATTTAAAGATAGAATTTGATAATATAGAAATAATTTAAAATAAAAATGTAATGATTTGATGTTGAATAATGAATAATTATAGAGTATGGTATGGATTGGTATGACTTTAAGATTAGAGAAGATAATGTATAATTATTTATTTTTGGTAATGGTGATAAGCAGAATTTTTGATGGACAGAATGACGGAATAGAAAAATAATGATGCATGCTTTGATTTACAGAGTTTTAATGTCAAAATAGAGTGTTTAATATTTGGAAGAGAATTTGGTAGTATTTGTATGATATTTTTGTTAACTTTTTCTTTGTTAGTGTTAGAAGTCATAGTTGGTTATTTGCATTGTAGAAGTTAAGGCACTTTTTATGAATGAATTTTTAAAATATTTAAATTTCCTTTACTTTATATATTATTTATTTTATATACATATTTTAATTTAATTATACATTATAATACACAATTATATATATATATATATATATATATATATATATATATATATATATATATATATATATATATATATAATTGTGTATGTATAATTCCATTGCGGCTCTGTGGTTAGCTTATGTATATTTGGGTGCGGCACACCCAAATTCGATTCCTCGTACGGAACACGACGCTAAACTTCAAATCCATCAATTCCAATTATTTATTTAAAAATTGAAGTTCAGTAAATTAAAATCATGTTGCATTTCTTACACCTATCTCATATAATTTCATTTATTCAGAAGTAGCAAATATACTTACTAGTTAGTGAAGTATAAATATTTAAATACTTCTTGTAAGCCTATGTAGATTAGATAAGAAATAATGAAGATCCGAAGTTAGACCTCGTCATTTGTCATTACATTTTTGATGTTTTAGGTTTCGACTATTTATACAAAAAGAAAAAAAAAAGTTTTATTCTGTACCATTAAAGTGTCATGTTTCTTCAGTGTAAAATATAATAACTTATTAACTGTTGAAACTTTGTAAAACTGTGTTCAATCTTAGTTACAACACATTCAACATGTGAGAAAATTCTTTCCAATATCCTTACAGACAGCATAATGTGGGTGTACAAACGTGTTAACTACCAAATATCAAGACGTTTGATTCTTAATTAATTTAATATTTCACTTCACGGCTTAAGTAGGCAATACAGGGTGAACCTGAAAGACCTGCACAAATTCCAGAAGATGATTCGTGACAACAAAAGAAAACAAAAAGTCCTCTTGCATATTGTCGAATTCCGCGTCGTGTAAGAGTGACAGGGGCGCCAACTTGGAATCAAAAATCGAATCGTGACAATTGGAACGGAACAGAAAGATGTGTACATACTCCGGGAAGTGATTCGTAATATCAAAAGAAGAAAAAAAATCTCTTGCACTATCCAAAATATCTTTTGATCAAAAATAAAAAATGCATTGCGATAATCAGCCAGTGACAAAAGTTCTCTCCGTTTGATGAAATTACATAATCAATTACACACCAGATTCTCACCGTTCTTTCTCGAAGACCCTGTACTTCATTATGAAAAGAAAGGGAAAATTTGTTTTGTTTTTCAAGGGAAAATATCTTTACGATTTTCTCTTGCTAGTAGTTATTTCTTACATGAATTAATAATTCATAGCTAGTTTGAGTGAGGGTCTTTCTTTAAGGATAGAATTTTTAATTTTTTTTTTAAAGTTTAAGTCCACAACTTACATTTTGCATGTACTTATTTAGCATTATTTTGAAGGTCTTTCTTTAAGGATAGAATGTTTTACATTTTTTAAAAATATATATTACTTTAAGCTCATAATTTGCATTCTCCGTGTAATTATGTTGCATTATTTGAGTGAATACTTTATAAAGTGATCTCTGTTTAGGATAGACAGTTTTCCAAACACCAGGACATAGCAGTTTAAAATATGAGTTTAAACTTAAAATTTAAGTTATTTATTTAACATACTCTATCAGCCAGTGACAAAAGTTATCTCCGTTTGATGAAATTAGTTTCGTAAATAACTTGAGAATGGAAAGACAATATGAGTACAATTTTCAAAAAATTAAAAAGAATGTAATTTCCTGTAGTTTCTAGATATACTACTGGCGTAAGTTCCAGCCATACCACCTTTATTCCCGAAATAAATTTTACCAAACTGAAAAAACAAACTTTTGTAACTGACTGTACAACGTAATTCAGAATTAATATTTGGAAAGAAGTCTGCCTTTAAGAAGCAAAGATTTGTCCATTTACTTTATCCCAATAAGTATATAAGTTGAAATCTATACTGTTTACAATTAATTATTTAAAATGTTTGTGTATTGATGCAGAGTGTGTAAATTTAACTTCATGTAGAGCATTAAAAAAAACTGAAATTATATTATATTAATATAAAATTATTACCGTTAGAGAAAGAAATTAGTATAATAATTTTCTCTGCTCCAATGTTATAGAGTGTAGTAGGGTTTTTTAAAATTTTTTTCTTTTTCTACAAGTGCGATCTTCTTTTATCAATGAAAATGCTCTACGGGGCAATCTACTCTTTTTGCCGTTGAAAGCAAATTATCATTTCTAAATGGTTTTAGTTAGTATACTAGTATATTTTTAAAATATTATTAATTAAAATTGGTCTAGTTGTATCAAGAACAGCTTATATTTATACATCTCTGTAAGTTATTAGAATTTAATAGAATGCATAATCTTTATTAAATTGTATTATCTACTATTTATATGATCTAGAGTCTACCTATTTGAGAATTGTAACTCTAGTACATGATATGCAAGGCACTTGAATTTTATTTTTTAAATTTTTTGAGCAAATGCTACTTCTAAGACGACCTCAAGGACATAGCTTCAAGAACCACAGTTTGAGAAACACTTTTGTATAGTCATTCTAAAAATCTCAAGGACTCAAGGAACTCAAGTAGACAGTGACAATGTAAACACAAGATCAACTTCTTTATTTGCCTCATATTAAGAGAGATTTTCTTGTGTGCGTATATATATATAAGAACTCTTTCGGATATTGTAAATAGAACATCTGTGACAGAAGGCGGGCAACAATAATAAATCCCACAATAATGAAGAGATGTTCATTTTGGTTAACCCTGGCAGGGAGAAAAATGAACTGAAAATGCCCGCTGTCGATCACCACTTCTCCCCATACAATGAACAGTGGTCCTTTTAAGCCCTTGCCCACAACATTACTTTCTGTTTCGGAAGTCCATAAACTAAATTCTCTATTTGAAAAGGGTTAAAGAAAAATCTTGTTAAACCACTGCAGAACTTGTAAATCTTTTTATGAAGTGAATGGAGCATATTGACAGTTTAATGATTTCATGATGTTTTGAAAGGTTTTTATCTTGTTAACAATGTTGAAAATATGCTTTGACAGCTAAAAGCGATAATTCCTAAAGAAAGAAATCTTGTCGCAGATAAGGGAACATACATGTCTATTTGCATTTACATGAATTTTAGATTTAAAAAAAATGCTTTCGATAACTTTCTAGAATAGTTCTTGTCAGTAGTTAGTATTTGGATTCTAATACTAATTATTTTCTAAAAATTCCTGTATACGTTACATAGATACAGAAGGTGGACATTTATCTCACTGACATTTTTAAACTAACAGAGACAAACAATGAAATTTTGTACGATCCAGATATTGGCTGGAGAAAATAGTATGACATATTCTAAAATGCCATCTTTTGGTGCGGGAGACCCAGGTTCGATTCCCGACGGGAACTCATGTGGTTCAGATTCCACGTTAATCAGTAGGTTCACGTCTCATATAGCCTCGCTGCTGAACGGGACGTAAAACTCAAATCAAATCTAAAATGCCACCAGATTAGCAATGTTGCAAACCACACATAAATTCGTAGTTTCCGAAGGGCATTGTGTCATTTCAAACCTATATGTAAACGAAAATTTACAACACATTAACACTCAAGTATACGCGTTGAAGGAACTCCGCGTTTTTTAAAAAAAAAAAATGTGTGACTACTTGAGATTAGCTTCATGCCCTTTAGGTTCCTCTTTCAATTGTTTGTGGACATACAACAGGTTGTCTGTTTCCTATGAGCTGTTGTTGTAGAAATATTACATTTGCGGGGAAAACCTGTCACCGCGTGTGGATTTGTTCATATTTTTATGATCGCACTATACTTTTTGTGTATATAATTGTGATCAAAATGGAGTGTGATAAAGAACTTGTGTGTGCACATGTAGTGCCAACTCTCTCCAGCGACCTACCAAGGATCATTGCGTCCATTCCAAAACGCGTCGCCGTTGTTATCCGTGCCAAAGGTGGACATACTGACAATTAGGTAGGTAGTCATAATGTTCTGGCTGACGTGTGCGTATATTATAACTTGTATATTTTGTCTCGACTCGAATTTCGAGACGTGTCGTCTCGAATTCGAGTCGAGACAGAAACTGTCAAGACAAGACACAAGTCGTGATAGAAACATATTTTCGAGTCGAGACATTTTCTAGAGACGAGTCAAGGCAGGTTTAAATATCGACTTGACTCGACTCGTGCGCATCCCTACTATGTTTTAGAGAAGGTTAAAAAATGGTACTCGAGGTTATGAGCTAAGCAGCTTCTAAAGTATGGGCAATCCCCGTCCTTCGTGTGGTTTCGTTCGTAAAACTTCGTGCAGTTGTTACAATTTCAACTACTTGAGGTAAGGTTTTCGGCGCACTTACAATAGAAATTAAGAAACTTTGTATGTCCTTAAGAAATAAATATATCAATACATCTGTAAGAAAAATAACTAAATAAAATACGTTTAAATTAGAAAGTTTTGACCAATCATTCTCAAATTGAAGGAATCCCCGTACCACGTGTGGATTTGATGCAAGAGATCGCATGTACCTGAGTGTTAATTATTCAGTGTTAGAAACTAAAGAGGCTAGAGTGTCATAATCATTCAACTTTGGAGGTTTCTACAACAGCAATAACGCAAGTAAAACGGATGGGACAATGCACATCAACGTTCCTCAGTATCGAATACTCTGTTTATAGTATTCCAGATTTTAAATTAATACGAAGAAAGTTTTAAGAGATTGGAAATTTGATGTTTTTTTTTAAATTACTCTTTCCTTACATAACATTGAGTATAATATTTGGTAGTAGCAATTACAATTACAATTACAAGTATTATAAAATTTAACAATGTTTATCTTATCTTCGGAACTTTCTAATATCTCAAATTGCTGCAAACGGCATTTTGATCTTTACGTCTATTGAAAACCATCTACGTGTTTGGATATGATAGTAATCTCATCAGTTTAAAAAAAATCGGGGGCATGACACCACGAAGGGGGCTTTCGGGATTTTGTAAATAATTTCTACGGATTCTTTGGACCCACATTTGTGATGCAATTTTTTATTTCAACTTGATAGCATGTACCGTTTTCGAGAAAAAGTAGTGTCTGTGTCGCTCTGGAACACACTGTATATATACACTATACCACAGTGCGAATGACACAATGAAAACGCTAATGATTATCCTGTTGCACCTGTCCTGTTGAACCTGTTCCTATGGTTTTTCTTTTTCACATCAGGTACTTTCTAAATATCAGAATACTTCTGGATACATATCCAATGGTATTCATAACACAATGGATTCGTTTAATGCACTTTTTTCTAACTTGAAATGATCAGTGGCATACACAAGGAGGATTTCGAAGTTTAACCTCCCCCTTGAGTAAGATATTATGGAAAAATAAAATACCTTCACTATATACAAAAACCACGCGCTCTAAAAATATATATATAAGATTTGAGTACTTGAACCCGCTTCCCTTGATAAAATTATGCGTACGCCACTGGAAAAGAGAATATTATTTTGAGTGCAAATGTATTCGTCCTATAGAGCTCTCAGCAAAGAGAGCTGTAGATAGATAGAAAATAATGATGAAAAATATGTACCATGAACTCGGACCATGGATTCGCGATGGGCCGATGGCTCAGTGGTAAGAGATTTCACCTCTGACTCATGGTGTCCTTGTTCGATTCTAGAACGCACCAAGTGGGTATTTTGATGGACAAATACCGTGTGCGGGATTTTCCCGTTTCCTGAACCTTTCGTCATTCAAGCACTTCATTCATTCTCATTATCACCGTCTTTTTCTTAGCCTACACTTCATAATTGTTGGACATAAAACTGAACGTAACTAGGATCGTTAAGTAATGTTGAATAGGCCTATTAGGGAATATGGTATCGAGATCCCTTACTGCGTTGGCTTTGCAACGATCCAAAAGCAACTTTTCTTCCTACAGTAACAAATTTCTTAAGCCATTGAATAACTGGAAATGTTAAAATTTTTAACAGAAAGAAAGTGCAGAGTTAAACTGATAAAACCGTCTTATATTTCACCTGGGTAATTATAGGCCTATCATCAGTTGATTTGGGAATGCTTAATTTCGACAGTAGTACTGAATGATGAATTGAGGCTACGAACGGGCATGCTGAACTATTTTCTGTATTCCCATCGTTATTTAAAAAATTAAATATTTCTTGTCCATCTAAGTTAGCAGGCTATTTCGGTTTCACACTATTCTCAGAAAGAACGAGCATATGCCAGCAATCTTTTCCTATAAATTATATAAGTTTTGTTTACATGGAAACTCCAAGAGTAGTTTTAGACTAAATCTTTTAGTATCAACCTTTATTGTCAAGCTATTATCTTGCTTTCGGTGTGTTTTGTGGAAGACTATACAGGGTGCCCAAAAGTAGGTTTACAGTCCCGTACTGATCAGCTCACTGTATTTTTATTGTTATTAAACAGGTAGACCTAGTTTCTTTGTTATTTGTTCTTAACATCCTTTTAATTATAACTTAAATGTGGAACAATGGAAGCAAATAAATCCATAAACTAGAATATTATACTTGATGAATGCAGGAATGTATACCTACTTTGGGCCAACCTGTATATCTATTATAGCTAAAGGAGACACAAAATCAGTAGAACAGTGGAAAATTGATTAGTTTCTTTACAGTGGCTGTACACTACAATACGTTTTTGAACGCTAATTCCATATTTAAAAAAAAAAAAAAAAAAGTCATTACTCGAAATCGTTCACTGTTTTTGCTCTTTGAAAATTAGTATTGAAACCGAAAGTATTGGAAAATTTCAACCACTTCTGGTCTTGGTAGTATGATACATGTGGTAATGATATATTCACTTGAGATGCTGATACGACTGCAAAAAGTTTTCCCTATCTGTTATCGTTTTGGTTCTATGGCGATGAATGTGGAAATCGGAAATGGTTTATTTTTATCACTTTCGGTTTGAATAGATAATTAGACTGGAATATGGAACCTATTTTTGGGATGCTGAATCAATTGCAAAAAGAAAGAAAAAAAAACTTTTTTTTTTTTATGTCTGTCATCGTTTTGGCTCTATGGAAATCAGTACTGAAACCGTACGTGTTAGTAAATTTCAATTATATATTTCTGGTTTTGGTAAAGTGTTGCGGATGGTAGCGATATGTTTCTTTGAAGCGGTAAATCGATTGGAAAACACCACCTGTTGTTATCTATGACCAATTTTGATACACAGCGAAAAACATTGAAACCGGAAAGGCTAATTTCAACTACATTCGGTTTGAATAAGAGGTTAAGGGGAAAGATGGAACATTTTCTTGGAATTCTGAATCGACTACGAAAAACCTTTTCTCGATATCTTTTACCGTTTTTGACTGATACCTGTCGACAGACACAAAAACGGCTGAACGAACAGACGTGGGCGTTCAATTATACTTCCAACACTCACACATGACCAAATCACGAGGAGCTGAAATAAATGTATGTATACAGTTAACAACTTCGAACTGGGTTTTTGTCATGTTACTTCGATTAAAACGGTGTAGCCGTGGTCATAATTAATGTGAAAAATTTAATATCTCATGAGTCCATCAAGTTAGAAAGATGAAACCCGGTATATAAACACTTTCTTAAAAATAAAATTATACGTCCTCCAGCGTTTCTTTAGAGTAAGGCTTCCGTTTTAACGAGGTGGGAAAGGGTGAATTTCCTATTTAATGCTTAAAAATGAAAGTAATCTTCTTTGTGATCGAATCACAGGAAAACGGCAGGACCGTTTGAAACGAATTTTCTGTATAGTTAACAATAATCTCGAGCTGGATTTTCATCGTGTTAGATGGATTAAAACTATGGGGCGGGAAGTCATTATTAATGCAAAAATTGAGTATCTTATTGAGTCCATCAAATTGGAAAGATGAAACTCGGTATACAAACTCTTCATTAAAAAAAAATCCTTTTTAACGGTATGGGACAAGGGAACAATCTTTTTAATTTATTGTACCTACATAAAAATGAAAATGATCTTTGTGATCGAATCATGGGGAAACGACTGAACCGATTAATATTATATTTTCGATGATATGATATCAATACCTCGAATTTGGTTTTTGTCACGTTACTTTCTTTAAAATGTATATTCTAAAGGAGGAACGGAGAGCGTTATAATTCCCGTGAAAAATTGAGTATCACAAGAACCCCTCAAGTTGGGAACATGAAACTTGTATATAAACTCGTCATTAAAAATAAACAGGCCTATGTCCCACCATTTTAGAAAATTTTCTAGGGAGTGGAAAGGAAGTTACATGTAAAATTAATAATTAAAAAAAACTGGTATTAGAGTCTAATCAATAGTTTTCTAGGTCGAGTGACACCCCTAATGGCATCAAAGTAAAAGTTCAGCTCCAATTAATGTGGGATGAGAAGAAGTGAAAAATAAAATGTCCAAAATAACTGAGATTAGTGTCGAATCCACAGTTTGTAGGGTCAGAAAACAGCTGATCCGTTTGAAATGACTTTTGGAAAGTAATTAAGCTGGCTCTTTTATCCTTAATTTTTGTAAAGCAGAGTTTAAAATTTATACGAAAAATTGAGTATCTCTCGACCCTCTCAACTTAGGACAAACACCGTGTGCGTGGGTTTTCTTGGGGTTCTCCCGTTTCCTCCCACTTTCTTCATTCCACCATTTCATTCATCACTCATCACCGTCTCCTTTAGCCTAACCGGCATAACCGTGGGACGTAAAACTCAAAGATTTCATTTTATTTTCATTTTTTTTCCTCTCAACTTAGGAAGATAAAACTTGAAATATTAATTCTTCATTTAAAATAAGCGAAACCGCGGTTTAGAAAATTTCTGTTTTAAGAGTAGTTAGCCTCTCTCTCTCTCTCTCTCTCTCTCTCTCTCTCTCTCTATATATATATATATATATATATATATATATATATATATATATATATATATATATATATATATATATGTATGTATGTATGTATAAATGAATGAAACTATGTTTGTCCCCAAACTTCTAGACCGATTTTAATAATTTTGGTACTTGATACTACAATGGCCTAACGTAGGTTCTAATTATGTTATTTAGACTAAAATATGTATCTTAAGGACAGGGTAGAGGGTTCAAGATTTATGTAAAAAATAGAGTATCTCATGATTCTCTCAAGTTAGGAAGATGAATTTTTTACTTCAATTCTTCATTTAAGACAAGCTGACCCAGCGTTTTTCAAAATACTCGTTTCGACCGGGACAAGTTAGCATCTTCTATTTATATAAAAATTAATGTAATGACTTTTTGTCCGCCAACCCCTCCTAGACTGCTGCATCGAATTTAACTATTTTTAGTACATGAGTGGATCATGGCCTTGCTTGTCTTCATAATATCAGATAAGAAGAGTTGAAGGAATTACCTTGTTGACATGTAAAAATAATCAAAAGTAACCGATATTTGTGTCCAGTCGATTGTTTTCGGGGTCACTAAGGTGAATAGAGACACTCCTGATGTCGTTTAAGTAAAAATCAATACTCAAACGGCATGTTGGCTGGGAAAGTGTGACATATAAAAATGATCGAAAACGACAGATATTCGGGTCTAATCCATTGTTTTCAGGGTCGCTGAGGTAAGTAGTGACACTCTGGGTGCAATTTCCCTTCAGTATGAGGATGAAAGGGTGTGGGGGTAGAAGAGGCGATATTGTAAGTTTTTATCGTTATACTTTCATTGGACTGTGAGCCACAAACCTATTCTTTCCGTGCGAAGAACGGGAATTTCAACTAGTAAGAAAAATAAATACATAAAAATTCAATACAAACTAATTATTTGCTGAGCAAAACTATATATTTTCATTAAAATTCAACACATAAAAATTCAGAACCAACAGAGAAGACAGTGATAGCTAGAACCAATCAGCATCAGTCAACTATATCATCACAGTTTACATTCCTACTTCGTTATTTGAGTGTAGAAACTTTGTTACCTTTTCTTTCATGGGGTTCATTACTTGAAAGGGAGCTTCGAAAGCTGAAAATTGTGGTTCTGGTTTGATAAGGCAGCTTCCGAGTAAGGATTAAGGATATTATGTACACATCATCATCATCATAATCATCATCATCATAGGTATTCTGCACTTATTGGCAGGTCACTTGTTGCAGCTGAGAAGCTTCCATGCTCCACGGTCTTCCGCTAACCTCTTCGTTTTCACGTATGATCTTCCTGTTTTTATATCGTCCATAGCATTTTTCGCCTATCCCTTTCTTTCCTGCCACCGTACCCTATAGCATGTCCCTCATGATACAATTTCTTCTTAGGTAATCCTCTTCTCAGTAATCCCTAAAAATGTTCTTTTCTCCCCAAGCATTTCTAACACCCTTTCATTCGTCTTCCACTCTAACCAACTAATTCTTTCTACTCTTCTCCACACTCACATTTCGAAAGCTTCCAGTCTATTTTCATCACTTTTACGTAATGTTCATGTTTCCGCCTCATACAGTACAACACTTCACGCGAAGCATTTTGTGTCTTTTCCGCAACTCTTTATTCAAGGTCCCACAAAACATACTTTTCTTCCTGCAAAAGGCTTCTTTCGCCATTCCTATCCTTATTTCACGTTTACACTTCATGTCATTGCTAAGAACGCTACCCAGATATCGAAAACTATACACTTGTTCTATTTTCTCTTTTACTATTTTTATATTTGATAGAGACAGCTTCGTTCCAATCCCCATGGTTTTTGTCTTTCTAACATTTATTTTCATCCTATATTCTTCAAATCTCTTCCTCAAGTTTTCTAACGTCCCATCGACTTTTTTTTCAGATTCTGCAACAAGCGCTATATCGTCTACAAATCTTATACATCTAATCATTCTACCTTCTACCGAAATGCCGTCTTCATCAGATAGGCTCTTTTTCACTCTCTTTTCTAGATAGATATTATGTTGGTTAGAGATAGCATACCTGTTGAACTCCTTTTCCAATTGCACTTTCCTCTGTCAGTTTCTTCCTTATCCTAACATTTACTTGTTGGTTCATATTTAAGTTTCTTATGAGTCTTCAATCTTTCCATTCTAATCCAATCTTCTTTAGAACTCCCAACAACAATTCCCAATTCACGCGGTCAAAAGCCTTTTCTAGATTAACAAATACAACATACACCTCTTTCCCTTTTTCTATAAACCTTTCACCGATTACCCTTAATAATCCAATAGTATCTCTTGTGCCCTTGCCTCTTCTGAACCCGAACTGCTCCTCCTCAACATCTTTATTTGTTCTTCCATATAACCTTCTGTTCAGTATTCGGAGCAGAATTTTAGCTGCATGAGATATGAGATAGCTCTATAATCCTCACATCTCTTTGGGTTCAATTTCCTAGCCATCGGTATGATCGTCTTCAGGTAGTCTTTTGGCCACTCTCCTGTTTCATATATTTTATAACAGACTATGAACAATTCTTTCTTGCGCTTGTCTCCCATATTTTTAATGAATTCGATTGGTATATTATCTATTCCCGTTGTCTTTCCATTCGTAATCTCGGATATATCCTTTTCAAATTCATCACGAAGAATTTTAGACCTTTTTTCATCCTCGCCTACTTCATTTTCTACTTCAACATTTAGGCTACATTTAGGCAATTCCTATTTTTATATAAATCTTCAACATCTACAACAACTGAGTTTATTCAACGCGTAGTCATGGTACTCTGACTTCTCATAGTGTTAAGGTAAGAGCTTTTAAGAAATGTGGAAAAGAATTAAGGGGGAAATCATCTTTGGTCATTGTGAAAGTCTGCGGAGATGTAGATACATTTGACAATACAAAAGTGTAACATCATTGTTTTCATTTACGTTATTAATTTTCTGGTTTCAAGTTCTGAAAGTTGAAACATTGAAAGAGAGAGAGAGAAAAATAAATAAATCATCGACAAATTCTTGTGCCGCTGCCTCAATACTAAACCACATTCAATATCAGGTATCTTTTGTGGTAATTATCATTTTATTCTCACAGATGCGTAATATTCAAAAAAGAAAATATTAATTACATTTAGTATTTTTCAAGCAACTGTGCTCTCTAGTTCAAAATGAAGAAGTCTAAACGGATAATATTAAAAAACAGTAGGAAAAAGAAATCTACTCTTAAAAAAATTTATATTATTCTACTAATGGGATTTATGTTGTCTTTTTCCAGTGGAATTTTTATCTTAACAAAAAGTATTTAGCTTGACATAAAGCTAACTAAATATGGATATTACTAATATTCTTCTTTAAATACTCAAGAGTGGGTATATATGTACGCTCTCAAATTGAGGCATAATATGTAAGATCAATATAGCTTCACCAATAGCTATCTGTACTCTGAATTCCTATGTTCCTACCATCATTTTTTTTTACCACTTTGTTTTTCATATTTTAGAGTTTTTTTATGTGAAATATTTTTCACTTCCATTATGTCTTTTTTCGTCAACCCTCTCTCCCGTTCCAGCCCCTCTCTCATTCTTTCTCAGCTCATGAAATTCTATTTCTTTCCCCTATTTTTGTTGAACTGTTAGTCCCCCTCCCCTGTAGGGAGAAGAGGGGGTAGGACATCATTCGCTTGGGCGCCTCCCGTTTGCAGTTGAAGAAATCGTTGCCGCGCCTATTTGCTCGCGGATTTCCAAATAATTTGCAACGATTTGGCCGGAGCCCGGAAAGCCAGAGCTTTCAACGCTCGTCAGCGTCGCATTGTAAGTGGCGCAGTCTAGTGGATGTTCCCGGAAACTACCACTCCTCGGTACCACCCTCAAAGCTCACCCCACACTACCTTAAACCATTCGATTCTTTGATACATATGTGAGCATTAGCGCTTAAAAGGGCCCCATTTGCTGCTCCGGTGGGGAGAAAATTATGGGCTCTTTCTTTTTTCTTCAGTTTGTGAAATTGGCGAAAGGGAAAATGCGTTGAAAACGAACAAGCATAGGTCACGAGATTTTAGTTTTCTAAAGTACCAAGCGATAAAACATGCGGTGATAAATTACTGTTTTCAAGAGAAAAAGTTCAATTGTAACTAAGAAGTTGTCCTATAAATACTACACCATTTCTATCTATCTTCTATCTATTTCTGACTTAATGCTGTCATTACGTGCAACTTTAAAGTTATATATAGTTCTTATTACGCTATTTTTAAGTAAACATAAAACACCGGGAAACAGGATATTTATCTTAGGAATAAATATGCATCCTGTTTGGTACAGTCGAAACCAAAAATGTTTTCCTAACACTTACATATTATGACCTAGTTCTGTTACCCAACTTCGAAATAAAGTGAAATACTTTGAATGTAATTTCTGTTACTTACACATGGTACGTAATTCCAAAGGTCAAGAAAACTATTCAAATTGGTCAATGTATTCCTAAGTTTAGATCTAGCACTGGGAAGAGGTTTTTCTTTTAAGTGTACCAAAAACAGAAGAGAAAAAGTCATAGGAGGGGAAATCAGGCTGAACAGAGTTATGAAAATTGAATCTATCTTTAAAATGTTGCTTTACAAAAACAAAGGGACAAATATTATATCTAGATTCTATGAAATTACTGGGTTATACGATAGTGAAATTCATAAGTAATAATTCAACAGGTGAAATGTAAACATAATCACCATGAAGCAAAGTTAACATGAGTAAAACACAGAGAAAATATGAACAATGTTTTTTTTATATATATATATATTTTCATAGAAAATACAAAGCAAAAAGCACAAGAAATGTCTTAAGAGCATATTCCTGAAAGATGCAGCTTTGCTGGTGTGCATTTTATGTGGAAGGAGGGTAAATATCGTGGTTTTTTTTTTGTTTTGTTTTTTTCAACAGTTTTTTAGGGCCATTCCCCCTCTTGGGGGATAGATTCATAAAAATTGTTAAGTGAAGCAAGGAAGTAGGCCACTACATGGTAATATCGTGTATTTGTACTTCTTGCTTATATGGGGGAGCAGTGAGGGGGCAAAGTTAGCCAATTTTTGGAGTTTATTTTTTTTTTTTTTTACGTAAATTACATTTATTTTTACAACAAACATCAATAGCTCAGTCCTTAATTAAGCTAGAAAGATGATTTGGTACCAAAGTATTTTTGAGGGATGAAGCTTTCCGTCAGTTGCATTATATATATATATATATATATATATATATATATAGGGGGTACGTAAGTATGGCCGAGAGAGGGAGGATGAAGTTGTATTTTTAAAATTTTTCATCAATTTTTTTTCATCGGGTTTTGGCGGGTATTCCTGCCCCTTTGTGGTACATCCATAAAAATTGGTATGTGAAGCAATGAACTAGTCCCCTACATGATAGTAACCTGTATGTGTACTTGTTGTTTATAGAGGAAGAGGGGGTCAAATTTGGTTAATTTACATTTATTTTCGGGACGGTCCCATATAACACAAGATATATTTCACTGAAGTGGTCTAGAAGCATAATTCTTGTTCGTGTACATGATGTGTGCAGCACAAATGATCTGCATATGGACGTGGTACTATAGTGGGGGAGGGGAGAGAATGCCTAATTCAATGAATGTTTTTCTGCGTATATTTTTTTTTTAATATTTCCTACATAAAACGAATTCATTACGCAATGACAGCAATGGCTACCATTTCTTATATTATGGTCACAAGTATGTATTGTATTAGTATCATTTTGTCAGCGTAGGGTGACTGCAAGGGTTGCCAGTGCCCCGCAAAGCCAATATTTTCATATTTTTAATGATTTTTTTATGTCTGTTCTTTTTCTACGAATACGGCGGGAATTTCACGAATGTTACCTCTTTAGAATTTGTGGTCTATAAGCTTTCCAATGGTGTATAACTCATAACTCTGTGATAATTAGGGGGGTCACCAGAGCCCCGAACGCGAGAGTCTACCATTTTGTTAAAATCCCTGGCGGGTGTCTAGAGTTAATTATGTTGTTATGCCGTAGACACTAATCATTATTAGCTACCCATGTTGCAGATAGAGATGTATCTTGAAAACTGTTTAGTTAAAATATGTCATTTGCTGCTTGTAGGCTAGTCACTGCTCTTTTCTATCAGTTGTATTGTATTTGTCAGAGCATTTCTTCTAGCTTGTGATGTGAGAACTGTTCATTATTATGGAAATGTTAGTGATCAAAAAATACCCAAGTTTTGAATTTGTGAATTTGGATCTTAGAATAGTGTATAGCAGGGGTGTAGCCAAGGGGGGGCCCATCGGGGCCGGGCCCCCCCAAATGGTTTCCTGCCCCCCCGCAAATGACCGGCTTTTAAAACATCATAGTAAAATTATCTCCCTTCATTCATTTAAAAGTAACAAATTTTATTGACAATTAATAATTTATGGTAAAATAGTAAGGAGAAATATTGTTTTTTTCCATACCGATCGAAAAATAGTATAGTATCTCTTCCTTATACCGATCGAAAAATAGGATACTTTTTTTGTGACAGCAGATTACACAATTTACTGCGATTTATATGCTTTAACAAGTATGTTTTTATATGCTTTAACAAGTATTTTAAAAGACATAGAGGGTGGAAAGTTTGGTGAGAAACAATGCTTTTATTCAATTTGGATTTCATTCGCTCTCTCTTTTATTTCTACTGAGTGTTTTTTTTTAAGCCACGAATATTAAATATTTTTGTCAGGAAACCGTAAAGAAATTAAGTGAAATTTCAGAGAAAATCAATCTTGTGTAGATAGGTTCTGTATACAAGGTCTTAAATTTAAAGGTAACCAAGAAACGTTTTGTTGCTTTTTCACCCACCACCTTCGAACATTGATATGTCACCTAACCTGGAAGATCAAAAATAGTCCCCATCAGCATCGACGATCTTCTAAAAACGTTCTGGAAGGCCATGGAATCCATCGCAGTAAAACTTGGTGGGCCGTGAAACGAAGAAAGTATCAGGTGCATTTTGGACTTTTACTAGGGATTTCAACTGGCGTCCTCTAAGGTGATTGTTCAAAGAATGGAACAGATGATAATCGGACGGTGCAATACCCGGGGAATATAGTGGTTCGCAATATTGTTTCCCATCCAAGGCGGAAAATGGTGTCCTGAGTCATCTTAACCACGTGGGACTTAGCGTTGACCCGTAAACGAGGACCAATTTGCAATTCAGAAGCGATGGTCCCAGAGTTTTGAGTTTTTGTTGAGCACAGCTCAACTGCTGACACTACACAGTTGCATTGATACTGTGACCAGCTGGTAGCAGTTCCCGAGGCACGATGCACCAAACACACAGAAGGACCTTATTCTGGTACAGTGCTGGTTTCGGCTGTTTTGAAATCGGTTCATGGGATGCTAACCAATGATGACGGCGCCGTGGAGCTTCGTATAGGACACACTTTTTATCACATGTCAACGCCCTGTCCAGAAATGGCTCCAAAACAGTAAATAAACACAGGCGACTGCCGCGTTTCCTTCTGGCCCGGAGTTAAAATATGTGAGACCATTGACCCAACTTGTAGTGCTTCACAAGTTGATGGATGTGCTACCGAATGGTTTCTCCACACACTGAATTGTAGTGCCAGTTCTTCTTTGTACATGTGTTGGTCTTCCGGCACGTGATGTTTTCGGGTGTTTCGTCATCGTCCTTAAACTTGTTAAACCATCGCTGCAATGTTCGCGTCGTCACGACACCCTCACCAAAGGCCTGGCATATCTTCTGTCCCGCTACAGCGGCGTTTGACCTCCATTTGAAATCATTCAGCATACATGCTCTTATGACGCTCTGTGGATGTCCCATGTTCCCTCTGTCTTGACGCAAGTTCACGGTGTGTCTGCATTGTCACAACCAGGTAGTATGTTGGATATACCCACACCAACAACTGACGTTCGCCGTATCTCCACTCGGATTCAACTCACGGTGTGAGGTCCAATTGAACACAGACTTCCACGAAAAGGGACAGAACTTTCTTTATTACCTTTATAGTTATGCACAAAAGTATAGCGTTTGGTCCCGGGCAGTAGTTCTTGATTAAGCATAATAAAAACTATCTTGAATATAATTTATAGATAATAATAATAATAATAATAATAATAATAATAATAATAATAATAATAATAATAATAATAATAATAATAATAATAATAATAAGCTAAAATAGTGTTTTTAGTTTTCCAGAAGAAAACCAAAATTTTCCTTTCTTTCAGGCCTCAAAAACACTAGCAGCAACACTTTTTTGGCCTTGCACATTGTAGCTGGCCCCCCCTCAAAAACGACGGGCCCCCCCTACACAAACCTGCTGGCTACACCCCTGGTGTATAGTGTGTTTAACCTCCGTGTATACTTCACTTGAATTTATGTTGGTTTAGTTATACGCACACTGATGTGCAGAATTTCGTTCAGTAATTGCTGTTATAGTAAGAATATAATTCCGCTTATAATTTACTCCATGCACAAATCCTGCGGAGGATGGGTTGTTTGTTAGAAAATTAAATTAGCTTCTTCAATCTGACATTTTAGTTGTTTTAAACATGTTCAACCAGCATCGAAAAAAAACACGTTTAAAACAATTGGTTTAAAACGTTTAAAACAAACTGAATAAAACAACAGCCCTCGTTTTAAACATGTTTTAAACACTTGTTTTAAACATTTTGTTTTAAACATATCAACTCTGCTTCAAAGACCCATAAAGAAGGCACAATGTTCACCTTCAAAACACTGCAATAGAGGATTACGCGCTTGTGTTCTCCCGCCCAGACCCGCTTGTGCCCTCCAGCAACAAAAAAAAAAAAAAAAAAAAAAAAAAAGGTCCACTAGTGGGTATTTAGCCAGACAATTTTGCCAGTATGTCAGTTACTCAGTTTGTTTAGCCAAATGAGACAAGCGGGCGCCACCTTGGCGCCTGATTGTCGCTTCCACCATTTCGTCTAGCACACTATTCACAGCCTGCCAACAGTTCGGGTTTAGTGTAGGGATGGCCACAAAGTTCCGGTTCCGGCGGAACCGGTTCTTGGAGATTTGGTTATTAGGTCCGGTTCCAGACCTGGATCCTAAAACCCGATTCTGTAACCGGATGTTGGGAACCGGTTCCAGACCTGGACCCGAAAACCCGGTTCCAGACCTGGATCCGAAAAACAGGTTCCGGAACCGGATCTTCTAGAACGGGATTCGTTCAGAGCCGAAAGCCGGTTCCACCAGGAACCGGTTCTGGCCATCCCTAGTGCGTACTTTGATATACGATTTATTGGTTAAAATAAAGCAAAGTACAAATTAAAGATAAAATAAAAATAATTATTAAGACGATGAAGGAAAGCGGCCTCTGACTTGTACCTCCTACCAAGAATTCTTTTAATATTTAGCGCCCTGCTTTCTATACACTTTGTGCGTTGTGCAGCATACGAGCACTATAGATTGCACTGTATTTCCTACATCTTTGATACGTATGTTTCCTACCGATAACTCTACGTTCGTTGCATTTTTTTTTTTCTACGGTTGGCCACTTGGTCCGGAAGTTACCAGATCAACATACCCACACACATACCAGTTTTTTCTCCATCTAGTAATGCCATATATTAAAACAGGTGTAAATATAGTTATTTAACTACTGTCCACCAGGAGTAGTAGCAAAGAAATCGAGCAAATAACACCCGACATTGGACGCAAATGGCGATGTGAGAATAATTACATAGTAACCCATAAATAAGCAGAAAAAATCGACATTTTTAAGATGAAAAATTACTATGTACGGGATGTACTTGAACTTGAACCCACAAAGTTGAGGTGATGTACATATTTCGTGAAAGCTTGGGTCAAGGTAAGATCAAAACCAGTTACCAAAATTGGGGAGGTCTCAAGCATTTCACTTGAGGGCAGCACGTTACTCAGTTTTATTAACACCTTTAAGCGTGTCTTAATGTCCGTTACAACCCCGAAAAATCTGAAACGGTGTGACAGATATGAAAACAGAAAACCATGAAATATTGGCTAATCTTTTAACCGGTTTGGGTACGGTTTAAGTTTCAAACCGAATGTGTCGGTCTATTTCAGAAACCAAACTATAATTGGTTCTGTTCGGTTTGAAACAGACACTAGATTGAACTTTTTGAGAATATTCTTATATATTTTGAAACAAAGCTCGAACTATATGGAATGTTTTATTTTTAGATTAAGTAATTGTGGGTCTGGTATTTCAATTTTTAACAAAATTAGATTCTCAATGTCGTTCTCTTAATAACATATATATATAAACTAAAAAATGTAATGAATATGGTCTCTCTCTAGGTCAGGGATGCCCAACGTTGTTTGAATCCATTGATCCACTTCTCGAGTTGGGAATTATGTTGCGGGCCACAATTAAAAACTGAAACTGAAAAGAGTGTAATTTCAAAAATCACTTTTTCGAAAACGTGTCAACATTTTTGTAAAAGTTAAATATCAAAAAATGAGGTTTAGTAGTTGTCTCAATTTTAAAAGTTGGTAATATGAATTTAAAATTTTACTAGGTTGGCATTTATATGGAAAAATGGCAAATTTGAAAATATCCTTCTTTTAACATTTTTTCCATCATGGACATCATAAATACAAATGTTATTTATTTGAGAATTGCTCTCGCCTTTGGTGCCAGTGGTCCCGGGTTCGATTCCCGGTGGGGTCACTCGGTCGAAACAGTGTCACATGCTTTTTCAGGCCAGCCAGCCTGAATGAAGTTTTTCTGGGTTTTCCTCATTCACACCAGGCAAATGCCGGGGTGGTACCTAAATTATAGGTCCTAGACCACTTCCTTCCTTCCCTAATCCTTTCTTCCTTCCCTTTCCCCGGATAGTGTGCTCGTCGAGGGACGTCATCCCTCAAAACGTGAAGGACTAAATGGCCTTAGACGCCGAAAGCCCAGAAATCTAAATCCTAAATTTCAGAATTATTTTAGCTTTCCTTGGGTTGTAAAAGCCATTGGCTTGAGTTTCAGGTTGTTTACATTAAGGAGCACTCTGATTGGCCAAATTAAAAGGACCTCAACGATTTATTCCTCTACATGCAATGTCTCCTTCATTGCCCCCGTAGCGAAGTCGGAAGAACACCCCGAACTGATCATAATGTTGGTGGTTCGAGCCCACTCCGGAGTATTTTTAGTGTTTTTTTAAAGACTAATTTTAATGTAAACAAATCACGCATATAGGTGATTTAAAATATTTGGGAAGGTAATTTTGTGGTTCATTGACGTTTTGTTGCGCCTCTGCCGCTGGTGGAGCGCAGGTGATATAATTTTCAAAATGGAATTGGAGCCACAGCGGATCTCGCTGCAGAACATGCAATTTTTGCCGAGAGGTCGCTAGTTACACAACGCTGGTCCACTGATGCTTTCGGCATGAGGTAATTTGAGTTTCAGGTTGTTTACATTGTAAGTTTTCTTTTTCTACATTTCACAAAAACAAAACGTCCATACAAAATAACGTCATAAACAGAAAATATGTATAAAAAGTACGTCTGAGTGCGCGGGGCACACATTACGTCTTCGCGGGCCAACGATTAGAGATTTTGATTTTCCCAATATCGAATAGACTGGATAAAACGTTGAACTTGACAAACCCGAAGAGATATAAATAACCGTCTTCTTTAGCCTAGTCGGCATAACCGTGATATGTAAAATTTCATTTCATTTCATTTCGAAATAGTTATATTTAAACCGTAGTTTCAAGTAGCATTTAGCCTTGAAGTTCAAGCAGGGTGTTAATCTTCCTCATATCTAAATGCTGCAATAACAACCACTAACACTACTTCTATCACTCATTTTCAACAATTTACTTTGACAATTTAGATAGTTCATTATTGTTTCTACACAACACCTTCTATTTTATTATGATGGTAAGGGGAGCGTGGTGGATGAGTGGTAGAGCGTTCACCTACGGTGCCTGGGGTCCCTGGTTCGATCCGAGCTCGCGCCGTGTGGACTTTGTGGTGGACTAACACCGTGCTCGTGGGTTTTCTTGGGGTTTTCCCGTTTCCTCCCACTTTCTTCATTCCACCATTTCACTCATCTCTCATCATCACCGTCTCCTTTAGCCTAACCGGCATAATCGTGGGACGTAAAACTTAAAGATTTCATTTCATTTCATTTTCTTATGACGGGAATAAGAGTTTTACAACATTGGAATTGTAAAAGTGTGCACTGTGCTGAAGACACCTAACACAGAGTGTTCCCCCTTATTAAACAGTGAGGTATTAGACTAATAGAATAAGCGTTGGTTATATATCCTATTGGTCCTGGGTTCGATTCCCGATGTTTAATTAAAGGAATCTTTTATCATTTGTAATATTGATACATCCAATGTAAGATAACATGGAAAATATTCAGTTTTCTCGGGCGTTCTCTGTGTTAACTCTCATGCGATTATATCCTGGTACGAGTACCATGTTTCAATAAAAAAAAACGCTCGCCCACACACCGCACGTTAGGATGAAACGAAAAAACTCGAATTTTTGTTTTTATTTGTAATAGTACGGCAAAGTTGCATTTTGATGTGAAAAAGAGAAAAATAAAATTTTAGGGTAATTGGAGCATGCTTTGAGATGCCACAAGTACGATATAGTTTCATAAATTTGACATCCTTGATCTATTTCAGCCTCCTTCACTTTTCTGCGTGCTCTATACAACACCTTGATTGTATTTGAATCGCTTTCTGTTAAAAGAGCGTATGCAACATTTCTCACAATTTTTAACTTTTTTAAAGAAATGAATACTTTAGAGGTAGTTGTAACAATCTGTGATAAAAGGACGTGTGTTTCTTGAAACGTGTTAAAGCCATTTTTCTTTTTTTCATATACAAAACTGTCTCGTAAGAAAACAGTTTTTGTCATTTCCTGACAACTTTTTATTGCATATACGCCCTTTTAACAAAAATCGATTCATTTGTTATGTCTTTTTATTGACAGCATACTCTTTTCGAGCAGGAGGAATAACGGAGTAATATTTTTATCTTACACGGAATGTACTTGAACCTGAACCCACAAAGTGGGGGTGATGTATATATTTCCTGAAGCTTGGGTCAAAGTAAGATCAAAACCGATTACCAAAATTGGGGAGATCTCAAGCATTCCACTTGAGGGCAGCACGTTACTCATTTTTATTAACACCTTTAAGCGTGTTGCAACCCCGAAAAATCTGAAACGGTGGGACAAATATGAAAACAGAAAAACATGTCTTTCATCATTTCAAAAGTAAAACGTATCAAAGTAAAATAAATTGTCCCAGGGTCCCCCACATGGTCCCAAACGAGGTCCAACTCAAAATTTTTAAATGGAGAGGGGGATCAACTTGCACATCGTATGAAAGTTGGTGTTAAATAAAATAAGATAGATCAAGTCAAGACTCCCTATAATAAGCCTGTGCAAAATAGCGGTGGGTCAAAATATCAACAGAATCTTCATTGCAAACTCTTTAGCCACTCGTATGTATCTGAAACGGTGGAATACGTGAGAAACAAAAACACGGGTATGTTATTATTTCAAAAGTATGATAATTCAAAGCAAAAAAAAAAAAAAAAATGTTCCAGGGTCCCTCGCAGGGTCCCAGATGGGATCCAACTCAAAATGTTGAAATGGAAAGGGGTTCAAATTGAAAGCTTATGAATTCTTTAAACCGTACCCAAACCGGTTAAAAGATTAACCAATATATTTTGTAACATTTCTAGTGGATACACTGTAGTTAGTCTTTCTATTGTCTATTGTTATTTTAAGCCCATGGAGCCACTTGAGCAGTTGTGTATCATGTTGCGGGCAACAATTAAAAGAATGAAAGCAGTCCCCTTACAAAAATAGCTTTCTGAAAAACGTGTCAAACTTTCTGTAAAAGTTAAATACCAAATTCTGAAGTTTAGTAGCTGTCTCAATTTTAAAAGTTGTTGATATTAAATTCAAACTTTACTCGGTTGGAATTTATATGGAAAAGTGGCAAATTTAAAAATATCCTTGTTTTAACATTTTTCAATAATGGACATCATTAATACGAATGTTATTTATTTCAGAACTATTTTAGCTTTCCTTGGATTATAAAAACCCATGGCTTAAGTTTCAGGTTGTTTACTTTAAGAGCACTCTGATTGGCCAAATTAAAAAAAAAAAAAACTCAACGTTTTATCCCTGTATATGCGACGTCTCTTTCATCCCCTCCGTGGCGAAGTCGCAAGAACATCCGCAACTGATCAAAATGGTGGTTCGCGCCCACTCCGGATTACTTTCTTTTAGGGTTTTTTTTTTTTTTTTTTTTTTTTTTTTTTTTTTTTTTTTTAGACTAACTTAAATGTAAACAAATCACGCATATAGGTGACTTAACATTTTTGGGAAAGTAATTTTGTGGTTCATTGGCATTTTGTCGCGCCTCTGTCGCTGATGTAATGCTGGTGGTATAATTTTCTGCACGGAAGTGGGGCCACAGCGGATCGTAGCTGCAGCGCATACAATTTTTGCCGAGAGGTCGCTAGTTAGCCATCGCTGGTCCAACGATACTTTCGCCATGGGGTAGTTTGAGTTTCAGATTGTTTATATTATAAGTTTATTTTTCCACATTTCACAAAAGCAAAACACTCATACAAAATAACGTCATAAACAGAAAATATGTTTAAAAAAAAAAACTATGTCTAAGTGCGGGGCCATACATTACGTCTTCGGGGGCCAATGATTAGAGATTTTGATTTTCCCAATATCAAATAGACTGGATAAAACGTTGAACTTGACAATCTGTAATGTATATTAATGGCTCGTGAAAAAATATAATTATAAAGAAATACCCGAATATATATATATATATATATATATATATATATATATATATATATATATATATGGAAAAACCGATTTCATGAAAATAATCTAAGAATTTCTACTCCCGTGCGGAAAGGATACAGACAGATAGAAATAAAGTAAACGAAAAAAGTTGTTTCCCTTGGAGGACATTTCAATGTGGAAATAAGTCTCCACGTCTTCTTGAATTTGGCACTAGAGTTGATGTAGTGAGTACACTCTTTACCTCACATTTCCACAGGAATTCATTTTATAGAGTCTGGGTTGACTCTGGAGCCTACTCACAATGAACGTACGGCGAGAAATAAATCTTGCTTTCAACACCAACAGAACTTGTTTGTTCGGTTGGTAGATATATGTTTTATCGATAGCTCTGTGCACAGATAGGATCACAGTATAAAATGTGAAATTGAATAATGAGTCTGGTATAAGTGGTTTTAAAAATATATTTGTAGTACTTGTATATAGAAATTGTACATATTTTCTGGAAAATCTTTTCCTTTCAGTTTAACGTCCCACGTTATGCCCGTTAGGCTAAGGGAAACGATGACTAAGGCAAGCAAATCATGATGGAAGAATTGGTGGAATGAGAATGTGGGAGGAAACGGGAGTATCCTTAGAAAACCCACAAACACGGTGTTGTCCACCACAAACTTCTTGACCGGAGATCGAACCAGGGACTCCACGCATCAGAGGTAAGCGCTCTACCACTGAGCTACGGGAGTCATCGATTCAATTGCTTTCTTCGAACAACTATCACCTTGAATTTTTAACCATATATTGTTGGGTCCATTTACAGCACAATACATATCTCAGTTGGATACGAGGAGCTGCGGGAAAGTTTGTAGCTCAACCTAGAAGAGGTGCAGGTAGAATGATGAAACTGCATGGTTTTAAAGAACAAATCTCTATATGTATATACAAATAAAACTTTCGTATTAATAACAAAATTCTTATTGTGTTTTCTAGGCTCCTGAAGTGATCGTGTGTGCCCAACCAGCTATTTTCACAAGCATCGAGATCAGATTTGTCATCAAATTTTTGTTCCTCCGAGGAAAGTCACCGAAGCAAATTCGTGAGGAAATCACTGGAATACTATGGAAATCTCCTTCGTCATATGCACTGGTGAAGAAGTAGATGGCACAGTTTAAACGTGGCGAAATTTCAACAGATGGTGCTTCATGTGTAGAAAGACCGAAAATAGTTACTGTTCCCGAAATCGTAGATAAATTCATGACATTATTTTTGAAAACCCCATAATCTAAGCAAAACGTTTGGCAGAGATTGTGCGCAATTCTTGGGAATGAGTCGGGAATAGTATAATCCATAATGATTTTGGCATGCACAAGCTCTCGACAAAATTGGTTTCCAAAAATTTGTCAGCAGATCAAAAGCCTGAAAGACTGAACGTATCTAGAGAAGTCCTCTGCCATTTTGACCGCAATGCCGACCAATTTCTGTCATGAATAGTAACCATGGAGGAACATGATTGTACCACTACAATATTGAAACGAAACAATAATCAATGGAGGGGAAGTTCTCAGGTTCCACTTTTCCCAAAAATTCAAGAGACAAAAGTCGGCTGGGAAAGTGTTTACATTTTTCTAGGGGTAAGGATTCAGCCGTACTCACAGACACTGCCCAAGGGTCAAATATTTAAGGCAAAATATTAATTTGCATTACTCACAAAACTAAAAGTTGAATTGAAAGTGGAACGCCGCGGAAAATTGAAGAAAAAAAAAAGGAATTCTGTTCCTTCAAGATAATGCCACTGCAGTGTAAACACAACTGACATTGCATGATCAAGGGTTTCATTGTGTAAATCATACTTCTTATTCCTCAGATTTAGCTCCCTCAGACTACTACTTATTATCCAAAATCAAACAACGCTTGAAAGGACGTTATTTTGGATCTGAAAAAGAGGTGTTTGGTGCTACGGAACAGTGGTGCGACAGATTTTGTTAACTGCTCGACACAAATTAAAACCCTGTAAAGAAGTGTATTGTACTTCGCGGAGAGTATGTAAAATAACTGTAAAATTTCATCATTCCACCTGTACTCCTGGATTGAGTTACTAACTTTTCAGCAAACCCTCGTACATAGTACGCTATTTTCAAAGTAACATCAAAAGTGATTATAACTTAGACGTTTAAGAACAATGATACTATGCAAAAGCTAATAATTTTAAGACAACCTGAAGTAAACTTTTGACTATACATTCTCATCATTCGTTGTTGACTGAGTCTGATTTCCATTCTGAAAACACACGTTCACTATTCAATTAGATTTACATACTACGGTAGCGTATCTATCCTCTCAACTATAAGTTTGAAAATGGAATCACACCAGTTCGTATTGAACCTGTGGCTCTACCTATACAATGCAAAAACCATATCCCTATAACTTCTGTAAATGAGTCATGTTGTAACTTAGTGCACTTCTTGTGTGGTTCGTTATGTTTTAAGTAAATAAGCTCTATTTTGAATCTATAGAAAGTTGAGACCAGAGTTTGCGCACACTGTTTGACTGTGAATGGTTAGGTTTCCTAGGAGATGGAAAAGGGAGATTATCCCCCTCCCGTTCTCTTGTAGAGGGGCTTCTTCTGCACTAACAATTACAACTCGGCGCACGTCCTCTCCCCCTCCCCCTCTGCCTAAATAGACGTATTGTGGCGGATGCGAGCGAGGCTTTTCCGAGTCATAGGGCTTCGCTCATGCAATCATCCTGATTACCCGGTTATGGCTCTCCAAATGAATTTCCAATGATTAATTTGTGGCCGTAAGCGGATTTTGGGATATTGAGACGTGCCGCCGGGATTTCCACAACGAAGAAGATTTTCAGAAAGGTTTGGAAAAAGAAGCAAGATGCAATACCAACAAGGTAAAAGACTCCATGATTCGTTTTCTCCTACTCTCCTACATTATTTTCCCTCTGAAGAATCAAGCAAATACATTTTTCAGAAATATCTCGATGAGAAATATAGTTTTACGAATAGGTATATATATATATATATATATATATATATATATATATATATATATATATATATATATATATATATATATATATATCAGCCGTTATATTTTGGAAACATTTGTAGCTCCAGAAGAGAATAAGAGAGTACAGTAAAACTCGTCTATGTTGACCATTGCTGGTCCTACAGAAATTTGCTAAATTTATACGGGTGACAACTTAGGGAGAAAAGTGTCTGTGAAAAGCGTATTTTAAAAAGAAAGTGTGATACTACTTTATAGTATTGCTCTTGACCAATGGTGCAAGCATATAGTATTTTAAATAATATAATTTAAATCACAACTGTTTCTAGAAAATTAGTCTAGCACTTTAATATATGTACATTTTCTCAAATTAATATCGAGGATAATTCAATAAAACAAAATGTTCGTTTAATCATGCAAATTTATTTTGCCGATGGTCCTCAAACTATATCCAACGAATAATCTGGTCGTCGGAGCACTTCTTACACTCACTTCCCGATATGAACTTTGGATCTTTCTGCGAATTTTGTTTTATGGCTTTGATAATAGACCCAAACGTCTTTCACGAAATGATAATATGAGTTGGAGGAACATTGGAGAGATCACACAAAGCCAGTGGCGTGCGCAAGGAGTTTTCCGAGTTTTACTTGAGTTTTGGCATAAATAAGATAATATGAATTAATAAACATTTACCATACTAAGAAATAAATACAAAACAATCGTAAAATAAAATGAACTTGGAAGCTTGAACTCCCTTGAAGAATTTCTGCCTACGCCACTTCACGAGGTCATCCGATCTGGTGAATACGGAAGTTCGTCGATGCCGTTCGGTGAGTTATTATTATTATTATTATTATTGTCATAATTTCACTATCCTATTAGGATTTCCACTTTTTGTGGTAAATTTTAGACTTTCACTCAAACGACTTAGGAACATGGTTCATACCCCTTCTTTTCAAAATACAGCGTCCTTTCGAACGATATCACTTGCTTGTCCGTATTATACACCAGAAACGAGAAAATCGGGGAAAACCGGAAGTTTTTTTCGAAAAACAAAATTTCAAAATGTTTGCGCCGTACTGGCCTGGGTCTGGATTTACGTAGGGATAAGAAAAACTAGTTAAAATACGTAGTTATGTACACAAGGCTGTGCAAAATTTCAATCTTATATATATCTAAAATTTCAATCAATATATCTAAAATTTCACACTTCAGGCGACACTTTCTTCAGTATAACGCGCACTTTTTAAAGGTAGCACTAACATGTCAGATCATACACCTAAACCGAGGAATTCGCGGAAAGCCGCAATTTTTTCTGAAAATATTACTCCCTCGGAATATTTGCGCGACTTGGTCCCGGGCCCGGGTTCACATAGGGATCTTTAAAAAATTGGGAAATACTCAGAGGCGCACACAATGCGTATGCAAAATTTCAATTTGATATTTTGAAAACAAAGAGCGAGAAAATATTTTTAAATATGCCTTTTAAAAAACACCCCTCCTCAATCCCAAGTCTCTCCGCCCCCACTTGGCGCCGGCAAGATGACCATCCGTTTGCAAAATGCACCTGGGGTATTCTTTGGTCCATGCTTAACTTGACCAATAAAGAAACGGCTTAATTACCAGTTATAGGACCTAAATAAGCGGCAAAAACAGGACTACGCTATGGTAACAACAGTGTTGCTAGACACGGCAAGCAAAATTACACACACCTTCCGTCCATATTGCACAATTTTACACACAAGCTGGAAGACAGTGCACACAACATTACACAATACATAACTACCTATCTATATGTATATTATGTCTAATGACGTACATACCTATACGTACACTAATGTCCAAAATGATTCTCGCATATCTATAACAGGCTTGTTGTGCGAATATATTTGGATAATTATATCGCAGGGTACATTTAACACTCTTACTATGTGTATAACACTAGTTAACAAATTTAAACTTTTTGTTTGTTACATGAGAAAAATCACCTGATCTTGAAGGAACTTTTTGCGCTGAATTCGAATATGCACTCGGTTTCTCTCCATCACGTACAGTTTTCCCGTAACAGAGGGATTTTCGGGAAATTCCCTCAAAAATTTCCCTTTTTCAGATATTTTATTCCCCTAGCTCCTGTCCCCTTACATATAGTAACAGAAATTATACCTAAGTATACCTTGATTTATATTTAATAAACCCTAAAAGTTTCGTAAAAATCGCTTTATTCTTTCTAGAGAAATAAATATATTTGTATGTATACTGTGTGCACTGTTTATTGCACCTGATAGTAATGCTTTCAGATCTCCTGAGTTGGGGTAAAAACGATTTGCTTTATTACTACAAACACAGACATAAAAATGAATATTTACAATAGTCAACAACACACTTGTATTGCTCTCTGTAAATTAGAAACGTGTATAAAAATAGAATGTACTTCCAACGTATATTTTGGAAGTACATTCCCTCCCCTTCATTTTCCATACCTGATAGCTACAAAATTACCCAAATTACCCATGTTCCCCCGGTTGCAATTTCGATAATTTTGGTACCGTCGTGTTTGTCTCGTCACATACTACAAGAATCAAGCGAAAAAAGATGGGGCCCAGTTTGCTCCCTCCCCTTCATTTTCCATACCAAGCTACAAAATTACCCAAATTACCCATGTTCCCCCGGTGCAATTTCCATAATTTTGGTACCATCGTGTTTGTCTCTTCACTTACTACAAGAATCAAGCGAAAAAAGATGGGGCCCAGTTTGCTTCCCTCTAACCTATATTTTTTTTAAACGTACAGTATATGTATATCTTAATACATATAGGCTATATACAATTCTCCAAGTTTTTTCGTTTTGTTCATGAAATGGTTATCAATATTTGTTATCAAATGTAACAGAATGCAAAAGAAAGAAACAATGGAATACAGGCTCATTGTTGACAACAATGAACTAATGCAGTCTGAATTTTCCACTACGGTATCGTTTCCCCCCTCCCCCCGCGCATTTCTTTCTTTCTTGTGTTCTTGACACCTGGTGAGGGAGTTTTGTACATTTCTATATTGACGTGGGTTTAACACTACTTCACTTTCAAAGTTGTCTTTGCTGCTAAGAGTGCTTTCATGTTTGATCTTAACGGCATTATACCCAACTAAGACCAGAAGTTTAGTTTGTGATCAGTACAATGGCGTCAAGAGGACGGCGTTCGTGTGTTAACTCACCAAATAGTTTTTGTTATGTGTGTGGCCAGTTTGTAGTTAAAGGACAGTGTAGATCCATTACGCCATCGGTGAAACTAGCATATTATATATATTTCGGATGTCGTGTGGGAGATCAGGACAAAACTTGGGCACCCAACATAATTTGTGCGTTGTGCTACGTCACTTTACTTGCATGGGTCAAAGGGAAACGGAGGTTCATAAAATTTGCTGTACCAATGGTGTGGAGAGAACCCACCAACCATCTGGATGATTGTTATTTTTGTCTCACAGTAGTTAAGGGACATTCTAAAAAAAAAAGCAAATACACAATAAGTTATCCCAACGTTAAATCCGCAATTAGACCTATTCCGCACGGGGATGAACTTCCACTTCCCGAGCCCCCTACCAACTGGGAAGAGATATGGCCAAAAGACTCTGATGATGATCATGACCTTGATGAACCATCGACATCAACATGTACATCCAAGGATCCAACGTTCATCCCTGACTGTGTTCGCGAGCCACATTTCATCCGGCAATGTGAACTTAATGACCTAGTCCGTGATTTGCACCTGACAAAACAAGAGGCGGAACTTCTGGGATCAAGGCTCCATCAGTGGAACTTATTGGATGCAGAAACGAACATATCAGTGTACAGGAAAAGGCATGTTCAATTTTCAAGCTATTTCTCAATGCAAGATAATGTGTGCGTATGTACGGATATAAATGGGTTGATGGCGGAGCTAGGAATTCCTTACGTTCCAGAAGAATGGAGGTTATTTATCGACGCGTCAAAGGTCAGCCTTAAAGCTGTCCTTTTACATAATGGAAATAAAAAACCTTCTATACCACTTGCGCACTCAGTGAAGATTAAGGAATCCTATGATACCATGTCAACTTTGCTAAATCTTATAAATTACAAGGACCATTGTTGGCAAATATGTTGTGATCTCAAGGTAGTTGGTATTTTATTAGGACTGCAGTGCGGTTACACGAAGTACCAATGTTTTTTATGTTTATGGGATAGCCGAGCTGATGACAAACATTATGAAGTGAAGGAATGGGAACCTAGAGTGAATTACGTACCTGGAGAATGCAACGTCAAATACGCTCCTTTGGTAGATCCTAATAAGATATTACTACCGCCACTTCATATCAAGTTAGGACTTACGAAAAACTTTGTCAAAACCATGGACACATCTGGTGAAGGTTTCAAGTATTTGCGAGATAAGTTCCCTAACCTGAGTGATGCTAAGATTTCAGCGGGAGTGTTTATTGGTCCCCAAATTAGGAAATTAATGCTTGATGATAGCTTTGACAGCAAGTTAAACAGTGCTGAGCTAGCTGCTTGGACAGCATTTAAGTGTGTTGTGGGCAACTTTCTGGGCAATAACAAAGCTGAGAGTTACACAGAAATCGTACAGGACATGATACAGAAATACAAAGAGTTGGGTTGTAGGATGTCTTTAAAAATCCACTTTTTGCACTCCCACCTCAGCTTCTTTCCTGCTAACCTAGGTGCTCTCAGCGACAAACAGGGGGAAAGATTCCACCAAGATATAATGGCAATGGAGAAAAAGTACCAGGGACGATGGGATCCTTCAATGATGGGGGACTATTGTTGGGGTCTTATTAGAGAATGCAACATTTCTTACAAAAGAAGGAAGTAGTGTACGTTTTTGTAACCCAATGGAAGTTTCACATATTGTGATAGTTTTGATTGTCTTTTCATGACCTTTTGGTACATTTGTATTATTGTTTATTGTAAATTGTCACACTTGTATATTATATTGTATTATATTTTATATATGTGTTTGTGGTAATAAAGCAAAACGTTTTACCTCAACTTAAGAGATCTGAAAGCATTACTATAAGGTGCAATAAACAGTACACACAGTATACATACAAACATATTTATTTCTCTAGAAAGAATAAAGCGATTATTACGAAACTTGGAGGGTTTGTTAAATATGAATCAAAGTAGACCTATACTTAGGTATAATTTCTATGTTAGTATATGCAAGGGGACAAGATCTTGGGGTGTAAAATAAACGAAAAGGAAAATTTTTGAGGGATTTTCCCGAAAATCCCTCTGTTACGGGAAAATCGTACGTGATGGAGAAAAACCGAGTGCATATTCGAATTCAGCACAAAAAGTTCCTTTAAGAACAGGTATTTCCTTTTATGTAACAAAACCTTTGTTAACTAGTGTAATCGGCAGAGGCATGTATGTGGTAAATTTCATGTCAAAAGATCTGTAAATAAGAACAATATAACGAAAAAAAACTTTTCTTGTCCATTTAGCAACAGTTTGATGTACTCATTCTAATTTTCGTATTTATATTTTTTTTCTATGAAATTTGCACAAATATATTTCCCCATTATACACATAGTAACAGTACTAGAAGTACCTTGCAAGTTTATTATCCAATTATATTCGCACAACACGACCGTTATAGATATGCGACAATCATTTTGGACATGAGTGTACATTGACCAGCTATTGCTCAGGGATTCAGCGCTTGATTTATTATTATTATTATTATTATTATTATTATTATTATTATTATTATTATTATTATTATTATTATTATTATTATTATTATTATTCCCGCCCATTGTCACTTTCATTTTACTTTCAACCATGCGCACCGACTACGTGGGTGCTCCAGGGCTCCGGCACCCACAAGATTTTTTAGCCTGAACCCGGGTTTGAACCAGTTTCTCTTGCGTTTAAATCAGTCGTGTTACCGACTGAGCTAGGGCAGCCTCAATTTATCCTTATAGTACCGATATATTTTACTTTTTCACAGCACAGGCCTTTATGACAATGTTCATAAAATATTTTAACTAAAAGTAAATCAATCAAACATCGAGACTTCCCTGAAAACATATAGGCTAATATGACCCACCTTAATTGCACCCACATAAATCTTGGAAAGTCTGCGCCATTGCTTTCAACGTACTTCATGTTTTTCATTGGACATCGGCCACTCTGTCGTTCATCTATTTGCAAAATGGCATTTTCTTCACAAGTGGTGAGAAGACAAGACAAGACTTCTTACCACCTCCGCCTCATGTTTTGGCCAACATTGAGGGTCAACATTCATTCACATTGCTTGCTTGAACAAAGCGTCTTTGCTTGGGGATGTCATGACACCCGCCTCTGAAAAACAAGAAGTGAGGTACCAAGGAAGCAAGATAGGTTTTATCATACTGTAGAGAAAATAACAAGAGATTAACAATAATAACAAATAACTTATTTTCTCTGTGGTTTTATTGCGCTGGCCTGGGGTCAGGCGTTGGAGCTCGTAAGGCAATTTTCAGGGGGGAAAAAGGTGGAAATAATGAATATTTGAATGAAAGGAACTTCGTAAAAGTCATCAATGATCAAAATTTTTAATTGTGCCAAATTACACACAAAATGTACACAGATTGGCATTACACACAAAATGCACAAACAGGCCAAAATTGCACACATTTTGTGCAATTACACACACATTGCCAACGCTGGGTAACAAAAGTACCATAAATCGTTGAAGGGATAAGGATGATCGTGTAACGTTCTTTCTCAAACACTTATTTGTTAACCGTTTCCCCCTCCGGAAGGAATTGCGATTAGATAACACTGCGATAGCCAAAGAAAATTCGATTTTCGATCGACTTTAACTTTTTTTTGGCTCCTTATCGAAACTACATTCAAAAGCTTATTTTCTAGTACATCTGTTTCGTTATCCGTTATAAAGAGCTCCAATTTTGTAGGGTCCGAATTGTCTCATTTACGCAAGTCTTCATTGAACTTGTTTCCAGTGCTCTTTGGGAAGAACATTCAGCTCCCTCAGATCAAGTCGTCACTCAACGCGTCTCATGGCCAAAACATCAAATAAAATGATCGAATGAATTCGTGAGATACGTCTCGGTTATGAATTATCTCACGTAGTTAGAATGATAACTTTCCATCAATTTTATTTCTTTCACTTTACCAACGTTTTCAAGGTTCAATTTTATATTACCCATATTACCCACACAAAACTACAAGTGCATCATAGGAAATCTGAAACACTTACGTGCATCAAATGGCACGGCAATATGTATAAATTTCGTTTATTATTATTATTATTATTATTATTATTATTATTATTATTAGGTGAAGGTTGATTATTTAGGAAAAAACTTTATTTAGCTCGCGTAAGTTGGTAGTTCTGCACCAACGGCGTCGATCCTGGGGGGTTTAGTGGCCTGAAACCCCCAAAGTTGAAATGACCCTCTAATGAGGGGGCCCAAATTGCTAAGCTGAAGCAGGTTCTCCTATTTCTACAGTACATGGTCATTCGTTTTTTCCTTTTCCTAATGCATATCTTCCATAGGGTCCCTCAAAGCTACACAGAAAACGGTGCCCTTGTCATGCACATAACAATAGTAGAGTACCTGAGGTCACATATGGTCACGTAATTGTGATGTTTTAGTTAGAGTATCGAGCCAAAAGCCACGATTTCCTGATATGAAGTACGTATTGACAAAACACGGGTATGCCTACTATTGAGCAGGAAAGAAACTGAAGGTTAAAACATTAGCATGGCATTAACCCTTATATATATCGTATATGTTTATACGTTAGGATAGTACTTTCAACAAACTTTTAAAAGTTCGTTATTAATTCTCTATGTCTGTGTGTCTGTGTATCTGTTTTGCGTCACTTTTACCATTCCCGAGATATTGTCCAAAAAATGGCCGACTTCCAGAGATTCAAGGAGCCATACCTCGGGTACCGTAAGTCATAGAGAGACCATATTGGTGTTGATCAATATCTAAAAAGATGGTAAATGTATTGGTACCAAATAGTAACCGGTTGCCACTATTTAATTGGCCACTGGTTTAGCCAATGGCTAACTGGCTAGTGGCCACCAATTAATATCGGTACCAAAATGTTTAATATTCTCTTAGGTATTGACTAACATCAAAATCATCTTCCTGTAAGTTCCCGTTCCTGTGATATTGGCCAAAAATCGCGGAATTTCTAGATGTTTAAGAAGCCATAGTTCGGGAACCATAAGTTGTAGAGAGATGATATTGATGTTGACCAATATCTAAGAGGATGGTAAATATTTTTGCACCAAATAGTGATCGGTGGCCACTGGCCATTGGCCAATTGTATAGTGGCCACCAATTATTATCGGTACAAAAATGTTTACCATACTCTTAGGTATTGATTAACACTAATATCATCTCTGTATGACTTACCGTTCCCCTGATATTAGTAAAAATGGCCAATGTCTAGATATTTAAGGAGCCATAGCTCGGGAACTATAAGTTGAAGAGAGATTATATTGATGTTGATCAATACCGAAGAGGATGGTAAATATTTTAGTACCAAATAGTAACCGGTAGCCACTGTCCAACTGGCCACTGGTTTGGCCACTGGCCAGTTGTATAGTGGCCATCAATTAATATCGGTACCAGAATGTTTTGTATTCTATTAGGGATTGATTAATACCAATGTCATCTCTATATTACTTACCTTTCCCGTGATATTGGCCAAAAGATAGTTCCGATTTCGGGAGATTTTACGAGCCAAATCTCGGGAACCGTAAATCACACAGTGATCATACTGATGTCGATCAATATGAAAGAGACTGGTAAACATTTTGGTACCAAATAGTAACCGGTGGCCACTGATTGACTGTCTACTGGTCAACTGATCACCGTTCCCCAGATATTGGTCAAAAAAGTTGGAATTTCTAGATATTTAAGCAGACATATCTCGAGAACTGTAATTCATAGAGAGATAATAATTTACTAATTTTTGTGAGAAAGAGAAGAAGGTGCGGATAAAATGATTTAGTTTTACATCCAGGAGCAATTACAGTTATCCTTCCCGCTCCATGTCTTCATTCTTTTTATGTTCGTTCTGGCAATGCTCTTGGAACATTCTCAACTGGTTCATTATTCGATTTAAAAAGTACTCATAAAGCTTTTTTTTTTTCTAGCATAGAAGCATTGCAGAACACGTTACGTATGGTTTCACGCCTTTCTGGGTCGAGACATAGGGTGTGATGGCGATATAACTTAAAATAAAAGAAGTTTTTTAGGCCTACTTTTATTATTTTTGGGTGACTTACGTTTGCACCTATTAAGATTGAAAATTTGCATACACATTCAGTGCACTCCTTAATATTTTTCATCTCTTTTCAGATCTCGTTGGAAAGTTCATAGCAAAATTTTTGGTGAACCTAATTTATTTATTTATTTATTTTTATTTTTATTTATTATTATCTTTTTTTTTTTTTTTTTTGTAAATCAAAAGAATGTGTCCTTTTGATAATTTACAAATCAGTGAATGCAGAATCTTCAATACACGCACTATGAAAAGTACTATGCATATGTGAAATCTATATTACACTTTACATGAGGTGTTAATGAAAAAAAAAATGCTTTACTGTAGAGTGCTCGGAATAGCTTAATTAATGATTTAATAATTGAAAAAAAAAAACTTGCATTAAGCGCCATCTATTTATGTAGGAAAGAAAACATACTTACAGAGAAAATAACGTGCAACCATCATCCAGCCAAGTGTGTACAAGATAATCGTGGAACTCCTCCTTACGTAGAATGTCAGGCGCATCTTCTTACAAACGTACAAACACTACATCTAAATGGGAAGTTGGTACTAGAAGTAGTGCTGCTGCATGTCGAATCCATCTTTTCACTTCAGTGTTCTCTTTGTACAATTGAAAAAGTCCTAACTGCTGAACCTTCGTCCATACAGACTGAGAGAA
Source organism: Thermobia domestica (assembly GCF_964235325.1). Lineage (NCBI taxonomy): Eukaryota > Metazoa > Arthropoda > Insecta > Zygentoma > Lepismatidae > Thermobia > Thermobia domestica. Next base: position 72,425,106 of record NC_137465.1, on the reverse strand, counting down.
GTGGAAGGAACATCCTCTGATTTTAATCAGGAAATACTTTATTTACAGCATTGATTGCTACTTTCTTAAGATCAATAGAAACTTCTTTCAATTTGAAACGCAGTCCAAATTTCTCAGCTTCTTCCTTGATTACCTCCAGTATTCTTACATTATGTGTCTTGCTTTTTACTGGGAAATATGCAGAAGAGGGGAACAAATACCTGGCCGAAATATTGTCCATACAGGGTGTACATTTGGAAGAAAAGGCGTGGTACAGTCTTAAGTGTCCCATCCATTACAATCCTGTCGCACTGACACAGAATCTCCAAAGTTCCAACAGTGCCGAAAACCTGTTGAAGATAGAAAGACTAGAATAAATAACACAGAAATTCTAAATATAATGCTTTAGTATTAATATTCTTACTTCTATTGATATTATCATATCAGATTTTCACGATTTCAAAAAAAAAAAAAAAAAAAAAAAACGCAAGAAGAAGAAAGTAGGAAATGATAAACTATTTTCTTACAAGAATTCTACTGGTGTCAACGCCTTCATCCACCAATAAAATTTTTTGCCGTCGTGCGTTTCACTCCACGATTCTTCCACCTTCAATTTACTCAATTTTTGCGGTAGTGGTGCCCGGTTCATGGTCGTACGTTATGTAGAGAGTGTTTGACGGCACCAAAAATAGTGATAGTAGGTGAGGTTTCACTACAGTAATTTCCTTTAGAAATATCCTTCCTGGAAAGAAGAAAATAAATTAATTTAAACATCAACAGAAAAAATGTAATACTTTCCCTCGAGAAAGTAAAGACAGACGGAATGTTGCTTAACTACGACCAGTTAATTATGCCATTTAAGAAAAGTTCCAAATCTAAAGTTCTAAAATAACTTTTGGAGAAGTTGCAAGAATAAATATTAGAAACATGCAAAGAAGCTTCAGTGTCAAAATTACTTATATCTTATTACAAATATTATATATACTTACCTATATGTCTTAGTAATTGTTGATGTTCGTTCTTCCGCCGCTCTCTTCTTCATATGTGAGGTACAAATACAAGACTACATGAGCAATTTTTTAAACAGTGACGCAAATAACACAATATTCTTAATACTTGATTTGGTTATACGCTGTTCTGTTCGTTCAAACGTAAATACTACTACATTGAGAAAAAAAATTGTAGGTGGCGTACTTAAAAACATAGGTTACATGCGTAATTCCTGTAGTTTTTGGACTTAATGTACATCAGACGTGTAACTAAAAACGCATGTTTTATAATAATTTGTGTATAAGTGTTCCATCTGAATTTCCCTATCATAATTTGAAAATTCCTTTCGCTGGTGTAAGGCGAAATGAAAAGGGGAAACGGAAATTCCTGTTCCGCCTTACAATCAAATTAGCATACACTATCTTAGCATCATAGCCTGAAGTAATGAAAATAGGCACAAGGCGAAACGGAAAAAGGCCCAACGGGAAGACACCCAAAGTTTCATTTTAAAATCATCTGAAAGAACTGTTCACTTACATTTTTATGTGTTTAATTATTAAAGATATGTTTTGCAAACGGTCAAATATATGGACGTTTCGAATTAGGTACAAGAATATGAAAACTGTTTTTGCGATGTATAATTACAATGTTCTAAAAAAAGTTATATTTCTTGGATAAAAGTCTGTAGGTATGTAGTAGTTCACCATGTTAAATTCAAATCTGAAATCAGAATTTCGTGGTAGGTGTGTCTCTTGTCTCCATTGACACATCATCAGTAGTCTTCTGACATGCTGAATCATGTTTCTTTCATTTTCCATTCATGAAACTCTGAATTTTAATTAAAAAGAAGTAACAGTCAGTTTGAATCTCATATTAAAATTTCATTTGAAGAACATAACACTAATGGAAAAACCTGTTAACCTCTGAGAAGTTAACCTGATAGTGTTGACAGAAATTACATTTGTAATTTCCTTTTGTTATTATACGCTGTGCTCAAACGGTACCATTCACAATTCCCTATCATGTTCCTGAGACGGAAAGTTTGAGGAAAAATAAGGCTTTTGGTAAAAAAAAAAATCCATTATTTCTGTTTTGGGACCCTCTGGAACACCCTATGTTAACACACAGATCTCAAAATCAACTGAAAAATCCTAAGTGGTGTACGAAACGTGTGTGCAAAATTTCAAGTTTCTATTTTGAATCGTAAGGATGGGAGAAAAAAAAAATACCAATGAGCTAAGAACATCCCCACAGTGGCCCAGATGACTCAAAAAGATTCGGATTCTATAAAAATTTTCCTAGAGATCCTACGGTCATGTTTTATACATCATTCTCGTCAGAATAGAACAGTCTTTCAAACAGTACCATTCACATGTGTCCGTCATGTACCTGAGGCGGGAAAAATCGAAAAAAATGGGATTTTTGTTAAAAACATCCCTTTTTTCTTAGCACCTCTGGACCCCTCCCCCCTGTGTTAACATACAGATCTCAAAATCAACTGTGAGCTCCTCCGTGGCTAAGCGGTTAGCGTACGCGCCTTTGGCGTGGGAGGCCCGGGTTCGATTCCCGGCGGGAGCTCATGTGGTTCGGATTCCACGTTAATCAGTAGGTCCACGTCTCATATAGCCTCGCTGCTGAAAGAGACGCTAAACTAAAATCAACTAAACTCAAAATCAACTGAAAAATATTAAGGGCATAGTGAATATATCTACAAAATTTTAAGCTTCTATTTAGAAAAGTAAGGTAAAAAACATTAACATATGTGCTAAGAATATCCCCACAATACCCTAAATTCCCACATAAAACGGGAAATTTTCTAAGACATCCCTATTTACCCTAGGATCATGGTTCGTACCTCATTCTCTACAGAATGGAAACTTCTTTCTAACGTTACCATTCACATGTCTTCATCATGTATGAGACGGAAAAATCGCGAAAAAGGGATTTTTAAAAATATCCCTTTTTTACCTTTTTACCAGTTTGAACACAACTTGTGGCAACGAAGAGATCTGAAATATATCTGCAAAATAATAAGGAGTACAATGAGTGTATGTGCAAAATATCAATCTTCTAGGTGCAAAAGTAAGCCCGCCAAAAAATAATATACCCACAGTACCATAAATTCCCGTTTAAAACACAATCTCAGGTAAAAATTTCCTGAGATATCCTTATTTATACTAGGATCATCGTTCATACCTCATTCTCTTCAGAATAGAAGAGCCTTTGAAATGGTACGATTCGCATGTCTCCGTCGAGTATCTGAGTGTGAAAATCGATAAAAAGGGAATTTTTGTTAGAATTATTATTATTATTATTAATATTAATATTAATATTATTATTATTACATTCTTGCACTTCTTGACTGCCCCTGTGTTAATGTAGAGATCTGAAAAGACCTGAAAAATATTGACGGGTACACTTAATGTTTGTACAAATCTTCAATCTTAATAGGTGCAAAAGTAAGTCAGCCTCCCAAAAAATAAATAAAAATAAGCCTAACAAAAATTCTTTTGTTTTAAGTTATGACGCCATCACACCCTATGTCTCGACATAGAAAGGCGTGAAGCCATATTTAACGTGTTCTACAATGCTTCCACGCTAGTAAAAAAGCTTTATTAGTACTTTTTAAATCGAATACTGAAAATACTACCCTAAAGTATAAACATATACAATATATATATAAGGGTTAATGCCGTGCTACTGTTTTTAACCTTCAATTCATTTTTGCTCAATAGTAGGCATACCCGTGTCTTGTCAATACTTACTTCAATATTAGGAAATCGGGGCTTTTGGCCCGATACTCTAACCAAAACATCACAATTACGTGACCATGTGTGACCTTAGGTACTCTACTATTGGTATGTGCACGAAGAGGGCGCCTGTTTCTGTGTAACTTTGGGGGCCCTATGGAAGATATGCATTAGGAGAAGGAAAAAACGAATGACCATGTACTGTAGAAATAGAAGAACCTGCTTCAACTTAGCAATTTGGACCCCCTCATTAGAGGTTCATTTCAACTTTGGGGGTCTCAGGTCACTAAATTCCCCAGGATCGGCGCCATTGGTGCAGGACTACCAACTTATACGAGATAAATGAAGTTTTTTTCTAAATAATCAACCTTCACCTAATAAGGATATTAAGTATTATTATTATTATTATCAGTATTAATAATAATAATAATAATAACGCTCCGAAGTTCACGCGTACATTAGATATTTTTAACGAGAACCTACCAACCAGCACCATTTTTGTTTTAAAGTTGAAATTATTTTCCAAAGCACGTACTTTTATGCAAATTGGTAGCATGAGTCACTAGCGTGCACTCTTCACGAATTACTGGTGTGAAGGAAATGAATCACAAGATAGTGACTTTCCTTTGAACATATATACTGTAGTTAACCTTCACTCCTTTGTGGATTTGTGCAGGAAACGAGTTCCCTCGACGATCCCTTATGGCATTATCTCTTTTCTTGTTGCCATTTTTGTTTTGCTAACGGTAATTTTCTTAATAACTATATACTTCCACTAACTAACGTGTCGTATTTTGATATACATTTTTCTCCGTTTTTCTTAGCAGTTACCACTAAACAGACGAACACACACAATAACAAGTCAGAATTCGCTCCATGACAACACAAAACCAGTCGAGCTTGCGCAGCAAGTGCTAGAGACTAGCTTCAAACAAAACACAACAGATGGCGCTCTCGTGCGTTTATTTTGGATCATAGAACTGCAGTAGGCTCCCCCTTCGAATTTGCTTTAGAATAACAGTCATCGCAAATCTTGCGAAAGGTAATGTACGATGAGGTGTTCCATAACGCCTGCAATATTGGTTGTAATTTAGTGACAGAAAAAAATTGATGATAGATATTGTTTTATGGGTTGTTTGTCTTTGGACAAGCATTGGCGAGAAACACTCTGAAAATGTAAGAAATATGGACTTCCATATTTTAAACATATTGGGCGGTATTAAGAGAGAATATGTTAATCGCGGGTTATTCACATACATGGTAGTGTCTAGCTCTATATTAAGGAAGGTACAATGCTTCGAGTACAACTAAATAGCTTATTTGAGTATGATTAAGCTTAATGCATCGAGTGAGAAAAATAAATATAGCAACTACAGAGAAGTAGGTGAGCGCATGTGTAGTCTGTAAAAGAAAAATGAAAATACATGAAATACGAAATATTATGTGGCACGCCATACCGTTGGTAAAACATTAGACTCTGCTCTTGATTAATTAGTCACATCGAATTAGATTAATAGAATTTTGATATCCATCCGTTAGTCAACCTGTAGTATGGTGTTAATAAGGCTAACTTCGCATAAGGCCAATGAAATGTTGTTAGGTGTGGTTTTAGAATATGAAAGAAAATGCAAGAGCATCCATGCATCGTTGTGAGAGAGGAACTTTACCTCTTGTGTTAAAGTGTAAATCCCCCTAGACTTTTCCATTACTGAACGCTATTTGTTATTGCTAGAGGGTTCCCCTAAAGCGAACACTTCTTTCGCACTGAGAAGAGGAGACTATGCCCGTGTTTAAGACTGAATTCTCCCCTAGACTCTTGCTTCACTGAAGACCATTCACTCCATCTTTTGGTAATAAAATTTCAAAGTAAACGTTTACAGCGATAGTGGTAGAGGGAGATATTCCCTGTAAATGAAGTGGGTAGAGTTCCCCTAACTAAACATTCATTGCATTACTAAAAGACTGGGCTTTATGCCCCTTATTCAACCCAATAGTTTAATTTAATGTTAAGGTTACTCATACTTGTATTGATCCCCAATACTTTAACAGAATATTAATATCACCAGAGCATACAGGCATATGTATTGGAAGTATTAAAAATGTTTGAATCGTATCGGTCAGAGAAAACTTAACATATGTAAGACATGTTTTGCTTCTGTTAGTATCAACTAGTGCATGCCATTAAAATTGAAATAGCGAATATGTGCTAGATCTTTATTTCACATTGAAAACAAATGTAATACAAATATACTATACTCACCTTAAAATATATATAGAAATATATGGAAGACTATTACACAAGCGTGTGCACTGCCGAACATTCATAGGACAACTAATCTCTAATCTAGAATTCTGCCGCTAGGTGTCACTGGTAGTAGCGGTGCCGCAATACATGATAGGACATGATATAACCTGCATTTGGCGTGTGGGGGCATCATTTTCTTTCACGTCAGCGTGTGTAGAAGATCAAAGACTAGATGTATTGTCTGCTAACCGAATTTTAATTAAAGTATAAAGATTTTAATAGTACTAAGTAAAGTATATAGGATTTAAAGATATGCATTGAATCCCATTGTATTACAGATAACGAAGCCTTGCTGAGTCAAAAGTATTGGTAACAGCATTAAGGAGAGCCAGACATATTTCATTTAACCAGGCTTACAACGACGGAGAGTCGACATTTTTTCTTGTTTTGTTGTTTCGTTAAAGATCAATTAAGGTTTAAGAGGTGTGTATCATATATTTTTAAACTTACTGATTTTTAAAGAAAGAAATTATACATATTCTAATTGTTCTTGACTTGTTTTTAACCATTATTAATGAACGGAGAGAGAATTTTTTGTGGATATTTCTAAAAGAGTAGTTTACAACTCAATATAAAGTAAATATTTACTTATTCCTCTAATAAATTAAACAGGTTGCTTTCTATTTACATATCATTATTTAACTAGTGCTTGAATATAAGTGACTACTTTTTGTTTTACATATCATTATTTAACTATAGTTTGAAAATAAGTGATTGCTTTGGTTTTACATATCATTATTTAACTATACCTTGAAAATAAGTGATTGGTTTCTCTCTTTTATATTAAAGTGATATATTAGAGTGAACTTGATAATTGAAAATAGTGTTTTGTTTTATTTCTTTCAGATGGTTTTCTTCTGCCCAAAGGAAGAGCTTAATATGGTTGATGAAGTCTGGTTACAAGAATTAGTGCGCGGTTTCAACGACTACCGAGAGTCTTCAGTACCTGGAAAGCCATAATGGAACTACAGCGCCTGGGACATCGGGAGTCGGAGATATGCGATGCACTCCTACGCGCCCTTCGTGCATTTGATGGTAAAGATACACTGGTTCTCCAACACTGTGTATCCAGTGCTGAAGTGTTAGATTTGTTTGTGTATTGGTTTTTCCGTACGTATATTTATGAAGCGGCTCAGCAAAAACTTTTGTATTTATTATCTTGTGGAAAAAATCAGGCGGATAGGATTAAACATGAAGAGTGGATTTTTTTTATTTCGGCACGCTATTTGTTTGGGAACCATGCTTAATCCCATCTGAAAATAATACCATAGTCATGGCCCCTAAAGAAAATCATAACTTGTCATAATAATTGACAGCAATTAACCAATGAAGATTTAGCGTTCTTAGATGAAGTAGTGGGATTGGCAATCAAAATTCCGATGAAATACCAGTTGAAGAAATGAGGAATTTGGTTCAAAATGAGGACAACGCTGTGGTTATACCCACGCAACAAGCTCAGGGAGAAAATCCTGTATACAATCCACCTTAACATTGTGTACAGACTAATTATGACTATGGGGACCAAATGTTTTTCTCTCCTCAGCCTGACCCGTCATATGCTACTGTTCCAACAATGGTTGACATGGTATATGAACAACAATAGTACAAGAGGTAAGTAGAAGCAGACAAAGTATTCTACAGGTACCGTTAGGTACTATAATTAATATAGAAAGTAATGGTGTGTGTTGGCAGTCGGTTGGGTTAGGTTATTAGGGTTTGATGACCTTGTTACGTGTATTAGAAAGTTGTTATATTTCTTTTTTTAGTTGTGCTGACATGGAAAGGTCATGTGTTCTTTTTCGAGTTTGTATACGTGTCTGTAGAGACTTTATACTGGGTATTTTTAAAAAATAATAATAATGGAAATTTGAATTAAATCTGTTGATACGTCATTTTGAGAGAATAAAAGATTACACGAGCAATATGTGAGAGAGAGAATAAAAGATTACACGAACAATATGTGAGAGAGAATAAAAGATTACACTAACAATATGTGAGAGAGAGAATAAAAGATTACACGAACAACGTGTGAGAGAATAAAAGATTACACGAGCAATATGTGAGAGAGAATAAAAGATTACTCGAGCAATATGTGGAGAGAGAGAATAAAAGATGTGTAAAAGTTTATGTGACACGCACTGGGATCGAACCCGGGACCCTTATCATTGGAGCTGAATACTGTATGATGGGAGGGAAATATTTATTCATGCGTGACTTTTTAATTTGTTGGATCGTATGCATAGCATACTCGGTGAGCGTGGTAAAACTTTGTGTACGGTATGATACACTATGCTGGTACATATACAGAGCGTGGTTTCCGTACGTCTGTTGCTGATGAACTTAAGACATGAACTGAACTTTTCGCGCGCTTTTGGAAACCCGGTTGGGTAGGAGTGATGATGTGTACATGCTAAAACTTGAATTTTAATATAAAGGAAGACCGTTGACACGTTTGGTAAACATTACAGAATACCGCCAGACTGATAGAAATAACTTTGGCGCCGCGGTAGGTGAACAAAAGGAATATTACGGACGTGGGAGATAAGCATCACAGGTTGGAGACAGACAGACTAATAGAAATAACTTTGGTGTCGTGGTAGATGAACAAAAGACATTGTCGGTGAAAACATAAAAGAAAGATTGCACACGTAGAACATTAGAAATTGGGGACAAACTAATAGAAATAACTTTGGCGATGTCGGTGAAAACATAAAAGAAAGATTGGTGACTTGGAAGATAAACATCACAGGATGGAGACAGACTAATAAAAATCAAGTTTTATGATAGTTTGTTAATAATGAATACAAAGAAAGTTTTTACATTACGAATGGTAGAACATATGAGGTTATTGAACGCGAATGCAAAAGAACATTCACCTATTGAATGATGATCATGTTGAAACATGAAGGGATGTTAAATACGATTGCAATAGAAGATTGTTATATTATTGTAATAATAATGAATGAATGATAGTTTGTGGCATCCGGAGAGAGAATAAAAGATGTGTAAAAGTTTATGTGACACGCACTGGGATCGAACCCGGGACCCTTATCATTGGAGCTGAATACTGTATGATGGGAGGGAAATATTTATTCATGCGTGACTTTTTAATTTGTTGGATCGTATGCATAGCATACTCGGTGAGCGTGGTAAAACTTTGTGTACGGTATGATACACTATGCTGGTACATATACAGAGCGTGGTTTCCGTACGTCTGTTGCTGATGAACTTAAGACATGAACTGAACTTTTCGCGCGCTTTTGTTAACCCGGTTGGGTAGGAGTGATGATGTGTACATGCTAAAACTTGAATTTTAATATAAAGGAAGACCGTTGACACGTTTGGTAAACATTACAGAATACCGCCAGACTGATAGAAATAACTTTGGCGCCGTGGTAGGTGAACAAAAGGAATATTACGGACGTGGGAGATAAGCATCACAGGTTGGAGACAGACAGACTAATAGAAATAACTTTGGTGTCGTGGTAGATGAACAAAAGACATTGTCGGTGAAAACATAAAAGAAAGATTGCACACGTAGAACATTAGAAATTGGGGACAAACTAATAGAAATAACTTTGGCGATGTCGGTGAAAACATAAAAGAAAGATTGGTGACTTGGAAGATAAACATCACAGGATGAAGACAGACTAATAAAAATCAAGTTTTATGATAGTTTGTTAATAATGAATACAAAGAAAGTTTTTACATTACGAATGGTAGAACATATGAGGTTATTGAACGCGAATGCAAAAGAACATTCACCTATTGAATGATGATCATGTTGAAACATGAAGGGATGTTAAATACGATTGCAATAGAAGATTGTTATATTATTGTAATAATAATGAATGAATGATAGTTTGTGGCATCCGTTATTTTACGTGGACAATATGCTGGTGTATGTAGGGTCGATGTATTGTTTACATGAATAATAATAGAAGTTGTAAATAACAGATTTTATTTTAAAAGCATGTAAACTATTTATTTACACGTGATGTATCTAAATCTGCACATAGATGACAGATGATTAAATAGTTCGTCTTATGAATACCGTTGTAAAATGTGGGGAATGATTTTACCAAAGTGAAAATACCAAATGTTGATATTTTAAAAGATTATATGAGAACATGATTGCTATTTCTATATTTATAAAAATTCCATAGAGAATTGGAAAAGTACATATGAAAATTATTTTAATTGGCGTGGTAGGACTGTTTGAAAAATGTTTAAAGTATCACGTGATATGATGTTATCGGTAAAGTTTTCCTTATATACTGGGTATGAAGAGAAGACTGGTATAGTATCGTCATGGAGTCGATTCAGAGTCAAGTACAGCAAGAAATTCAACTTTGCAACGAAGTAGATTGGGATTCTACATTTGACTTTGTAGAATCTCCAAGGAAAAAGTTTAAAACTGCGAGAGATTTACCAGATATATTTATTGACGAGGAAACTCAGTATTTTTCTCCAGCTTCGCCAGTATCCTCAGAAATTATTATAGAGGAAGAAATTATTGACTTAAGAGAAGATCCAGTATTAATCCCATCATCTCCTGTTGGAGTGAGGACATCTTTACCAACACTTCCAGCATCCTCGTCATTATTAGGAGTAAAAAACATTCAACCACCATCTTTAAAGTGGACACTAGATAGTAAAGAAGGAGAAGAAAGAACACCATCACTTGATTTATTTACCGCAGAAGAAGAGGAGGTGGATGGAGAAGAAGAAGAAAGCACCTTCACCTGATTTATTTAGTGAAGAAGAGGAGGAGGATGAAGAAGAAGAAGAAAGAGCACCTTCACCTGACTTATTTAGTGAAGGGGAGGAAGAAGAAATTTTGCGCTTATTTGACGAACTGGACGAGTGTAAACCCGACACACCACATGCAAGTGTTACACCTTCACCTTCACCAGCACCACCACCACCACCACCACAAACGGAGCCCTTAGACTTATCAATGAAGAAGAAGAACGAAGAAGAAAAGTGTAAGTGTACACAAGTGTTTGTGGATGAAAAGTGCATCAAAAACACTATTTTAAATTGGAACCCTAATTGTGTATTATTATGTGAGGGTTGTTTTTTTGACTGTCCGCAACAAATGTCTCACCGATGCCTTTTTATGGACATTGAAGCTTTAGAAACAGAGACATGGCTAATTTTTATTAAAGAAAATGTGAGAAAAGAACTTTATAACATATTTCGAAACTCACATAGAATGTGTGTAAATACAATCATATTTGAAGAAGAATATTTCAAATTAATAAGAAACCCAAGATATTTGAATGAATTAGTAGATATTCTACTATCAAAGAATAAGAAATATTAATTTTCGGTGATTCTGTATATATTGTCTAACTTTTATGTAATATTATTATTATTATTTTGCTTGTATATTATTTTGATTGTATATATTATTATTTTCCTTGTATATTATTTGCTTGTATATTATTATTTTGATTGTATATATTATTATTATTATTATTATTTTGCTTGTATATATATAATATTACCGAAATAAATATATACGAATTTCATTTCTTGATTATTATTTAATATTAAAACTTTCCTAAATAAAAGGTATTATTGACATTTTACAAGGTGAAACTCCTTTATGCTTTCTATCGTTTACTTTTTTTGGAAAAGCGTTTAAAATTGGTATTTGATGAGTGTTTTATATATATATATATTTTTACTAATACTTTGAAGTATTTAAAAGTTTGATGAGTATTTTACATTGACAAGTTTGCGATTTTTGAAAACATAGTTTCTTGTAGCTGATCTAGCGAGTATGCTTTGGCATACGATTTATTTACAGTTTTGCAGCGTAGCTGCTTTTACGACTTTCTAATTTTAATAACGAGTGTTATAAATAACACGAACGAATAAAATAGAACTCTAATAGAAAACCAGCATATTGTACCTAGTGTTCTTATTCAGGGTCAAAAGATTTTTAATATTAGCATAGGTAATCGTACCTTCTTCCGTGATTCTTTCCTTTTCCTTGGCTTGAAATTATCCAAATTGCCGAAAACGTAAGGCCTTAGTCAAAATTTAAAAAAGGGAGATTTCCCATATTTGTTTAATACTGACGAGAATCAAGATTATGTCGGTCTCTACCCTCCGCTTGAGTACTATGACCCTGAGGCGAAAAGCACGGAGGAAACAAAACAACTGGAATTTTGGCACCAAGAACGTACGGTAAGTGGTGATTTGACCTGCAGAACGATATGCTGGCTTATTGTGAGAATGACGTTAGAATTCTAACAGAAGCGGTCATCAAATGTAGCGATATCATCGAAGGGAAAACGGAGGGTTTGCAATGTTTCATCACTTCATCCACCATTGCAAATCTTGCGATGCGGACATATCGTACCTTGTACTTATCGGAGAATAATATTCCTGTCATTCTCGCGTTGGGATTTCATCATAAGACCAAGTATAATACGAAAGGTATGCAATGGCTTATGTATATGGAAGATAAATTAGGGATCGAAATCCAGCATGCCAGAAGAAGTGGGGAAAAGTAAATTGGTAGGTACAAGGTCGATGGATGGCACGAAGGACGCAACGCTGCCTTCGAATTTTACGGGTGCTATTTCCATGTCTGTGGGCTTTGTTACTCTTTTAACCGTGACGCTGTTCTGCACGATGCTCAAGACTCGTACAATACGATGGAGAAACAATGTGAACAAACCATGCGGCGCCGTAGGTACCTGAAAAGTATAGATGTAAACCTATACGAAATATGGGAATGTTCTTGGGACAATAAGTTAAAGAACGTATAAAGAAGTATAAAAGTTTTTTTCAAAAACATTGTACTTATCTGGCTGATTTTCATATTTCAAAGAACTGTTACAACGCTGGACGGGCGAAGGTCTTTCGTTCGTACGTCAATTGTTCGAGTAATGAGCGAATTGCCTATGCCGATGTAACAAGTCTATACCTATGGGTGATGGCACATAAACTTATACCGATTAAATCACCTAAGAATCATATGGGGCCGGACTTTCCAGATATGGGAAGTATTCACGGTGTAGTAAAATGGACAATCTTGCCTCCTAAAGACCTCTAGTTTCCGATCTTACCATACGTTGCGGGAGGTCAATTACTCTTCGGTCTTTCCCGCATATGCATGGAAGAAGAAAACACTAACGATTGTACCCATAGTGATGCTAAGTGTGCTATCACGGGAACATTTTGTATTCCAGGGTTATACCTTGCTCTTCAAAATAAAATAATCGATATACATGAAATATGGGAATTCGAACTCGTAGATCCTGAAGGGGGATTTCAGGTGGGCTGTTCGGGACTTATTTGAATTCCTTCCTTCAGATAAAGCAGAAAGCCTCTGGTTTTCCTGCTTACTGTACCACTGAAGAAGACAAACAAATATATCGATGAATATTATGCCCATGAAAGCATACGATTATTTTATGACAAAATTAGGATGAACCCGGGATTGAGGCAATGTGCGAAACTATACCTCAATTCATTGTATGGAAAGTGGCGGCAATGCACAGATATGTCATAAAGTGTAATCGTTAGTGATGAGGTCACGTTTCTTAGGTATTTAACCGCGATATGAATTTCAAAATGTGGTGCCAATTGATGATGACCATCCCATTCTCACGTAAGATATTCAAAATGAAAACGTTCCGTTATTTTTTCAATGTAATACTAGCCGGCTGTAGGACCAGACAGAGCAATCTACTGTGACACTGACAGTATCATGTACCTACAGAAAAAAACATTAGGAACCCTTGTTACCGTTCGGAAACTATTTGGGTGATCTGACAAATGAAATTCCAGAAGATTGGGAGTTTACAAGCTTTACCGACTTAGGCGTCAAAAGCTAGGCTATGACGCTAACAAATGCCCAAAGGGATGTTCGGCATATACTTAAAATTAAGGGATGACACTAAATGATAGAACCTTTCCGAAAATTAATTTTGAGGGTTTCTATAAATTAGTGTCTGGACAATTAGAGTCCACAGTTATAGAAAATCCAAACAGCATCGTGCGTAGACCAGGGTTCCTTATCTTTAGTTGTAGAAGGTCAAAGACACCATGAGGTCAACAAAGAACGAAAACGTATTGACGAACTTGACGTGACTGACGATAAACCTATACGAAAACGTGAAAGTGTACCTTACTTTTATAGGCCCAGGAATGAGTGAATGTGACTTGTAAGAATGTCTTTTCGTGTTGTGAACCCCCAAACAATCGTCGATTCTGAAAATATTAAAATTTAATTTATTCCTAATTTAATTTATTAATTTATTCTTAATTTATTTTTACTTTATTCTTAATTTATTCTTTTTTGTTGGATCGTCTGCAATACATACTCATCTTTTTTTAAATCGTTTGCTGTGCAACTCAAGAGCTTTAAAAATTCAAGATTTAATATTCTTATATCCCTATGGATGTGAATGTGTGTGTATATAAAGCAGACTCTATTGTATGCATTCATTTGAGTACAAGATGTTAGATTCAACATCCTTCTACTATTTTAATCGCTGGTCCTTCAAGAGCTGGAGAAACTTGTTTTGTAAATCGTTTACTTAATGAACGTGATCAAATGTTTAGTATAAAGTTTAGTGATATTGTTTGGTGTTATATTGCAGTAATGCACCAAAATTAGATGGAAATGCAAAAATTCGTTTTGTACAGTGAATACCTAACATGAATAATTTTGAAATTAAAGAAAATGAATTAATAATACTTGACGATTTAATGTCAGAAACTAATGGTGATGTCGCTAATTTATTTACAAAGTATGTATATCATAAAAAGTTGACTGTAATATTTATTATTCAAAATTTATTTCCAAAAGGAAAACATGCACGTGATATTAGTTTAAATGTATATTATATTATAGTATTTAATAATCCACGTGATAAATTACAAATACAATATTTAGCAAGGCAAATTATGCTTCGATATAGTAAGGAAATCGTGAGTGATTTCGAAGAAGTAACACACGAGCCTCACACTTATTTATTATTTGACATAATACAGAAAAAACGATGCATTGCGAATACGTACAAATATTTCTTCCAATGAAATCATGTATGTGTACACTAACGTAAAAGTCATGTAACTTTTTTAGTCTGCATCAAGTGAAACAACACTACAACTTGCTCCATGCTCTGTGCAAATGCAAGAATACAAAATAGACACAAATTTTACACAATGCTTCATGGAATTTAATAAGAACAATTTCTCAAGTAGCTAGAAACACAATAAGAGGAACATCCCTTCAAATTCTCGTCAGAAGCGACGTTTAAGTAGACATAAAAATATTTTACATGCTCTATCTTAACAGCGTACTGCATTGAAGAAAAAGAAGTTGTTTGTACAAAATGTGGTGCGCTTCTACCGTTAATCTTGGGAACAGTTCTTACAGCAGCAGGAAGTAGTATTTTTAGCCGTTAAGTATGTCAGAATTACGTAAAATGATTTTGGTTCCTGAAAATCTTGTATATGAAATTCAATCGAATTTTAAATCCATAGATTCACATCAGTCACGTTTGGATGAGGAAATTAATAACATTTCAAAACGTCTCGATCTTAGTATACAACAAAAGTGGAAATTCTATCAACAAACTTTGCATCGTTATTTACAGTATACTTCATCTTCACATACACCTATTACTTTACCTGTCATTCAAGAAAAAGAACAAGAAAAATCCTTATCATCCTCAACTTTCAAACAAAATAACAATACTTCTATTTTACCATTTGTATCAGACATTTTACAATCAGTACCGAAAACACTTCGTAAGAAAACAGATCTATTATTAAAACATCTGACAAATTTTGATAAAATTCAGTAGGATAAGTCTGGTATAGTACGTATTTATGGAAAACCTATACCAGGTTCAAATATTATAGATTTAGTAAATGATGTTCGTACAAGAAAATATTCAAGAAATCCTACAGGTATTCATGAATTTAAAAATTTATTAGATCTTAATGTTCCTAAAGAATTTGTTGGTACACCTATTAGCACACCAGCATCAAAAGAGAATAGTAGTAGTAGTAGTAGTAGACAACGTATTCGTAAAGTAAGAAAATCACCTAGTCCTGCAGTAGTAGGTAATTTATTTCAACATTGGAGAGAACATAGTATGGAAACAATAATGACTAAATTATCAAAAATATATTATGATTATTCAAATGCTGATTCTTTATCAAGTCTACAATCATTACAACGAAATAAAGTTATCTAAAAAGAAAATTAAACCATGGTTAGCTTCTCAGGATGCTTATACATTACATGCACCAGCTCGTATATTTTTTGAACGTAAAATGTATTATGTTAATACACCAAATGAAATATAACCAATGGATTTAGCAGATATGCAAAATATTGCAAAGTATAATAATAATTATAAATATATATTATGTTGTATTGATATTTTTTCACGTTATGCATCTTGTGTTCCGTTAAAAACAAAGAAAGTTCCTGAAATGGTAAAAACAATAGCAATTTTTTAAAATTTAAAGTTGCTCGTGTTTAACGTAAAAACAGATTTATGTGGTGAATTGTTTAATTGTTACGTAAAACCTTTGTGTAAAGAATATGAAATTAATCATTATAGTGTTCATTCTAAAACAAAATGTACGTTAGTAGGACGTTTTATACGTACATTAAAAGAAAGATTGTATCGTTATTTTACTGCAAAGAGTACTTATCGTTTTATTAATGTCAGATCAAATTGTAAATAATTATAATCATTCATACCATTCAAGTATTAAAATGGCACCTACACAAGTTATTGATTGCAATGTGAGTCAAGTGTGGGAAACAGTATACGAAAATAAAAAGAATAAAAGAAATATAACTTGTAAAATTAGTCCGGGTGATTATGTTCGTGTTAGTAAATATAAAGATATATTAGAAGAATGATATTTACCTAAATGGTCACAAGAAATATTTATTGTTGATACATGTATTAAATCAGATCCTGTCACTTGTAAATTAAAAGATATTAAATGGAATGTTGAAGATATTAAAGGAATGTTTTATGCACAAGAATTACAAAAAGTAATTATAAATTCAAGGAAAACTTTTCTCATTGAAAAAGTATTGAAAAGTAAAAATGAATGTATGTATGTAAAATGGTAGGGATATCCATCTAGTATGAATTCGTGGATTAGATCAGATTCTATTCAGTCTGCAAAATGAATTCGAACTGTACACACGATTTTACCTTACTCTTCCTTCAATAATTGATTGGGAAAGGGGTGTTGCATTAACTCAAATTAATATTCCGTGGGGTTTTTATAATGTTGGTGAAAATGAAGAAATTATATTACTACTGTTATCGACGATAAAGTTAAACAGCACCATGTTCCAATAACACCGGGATATTATTCATTAATTGAATCTATTCTACAGTTGATTCCTGAAAATGTTCGCATGTTACATTATTTACAAAATAAAAATCCATTATTAAACATTTTTCAAAATTAGAGGATCAATGTATGATTGGTATTACATCATGATTACACATTTTTGGATTTATTAATGAAAATACACTTGATAATTAAAATGTAGTATACACAAAAGTTAGAAATGTTGCTTAATATTAGCACATGGAAGATGTCCATGTGAGTTATATTATAATATTAACAATACAATTGATATTTCCATTGATATTGTAAAACAACAACAAAATGTAGGACCATTAGTTCGAAAACTTGTATACAACACGGTCATGTAAAATCTTTTGTGTTTCACACACCGAATTATGTTAAAGATGAAAAGAAATATTTTGATACGATAGAAGTAAACTTAAAAGATGAACACGGGTTAAAATTACCATTTCGTTTTAGAACTTCAAACCTAACACTTCACTTTAAACAAAAATGATTTCTGGAAGTATTGATGATACTTTTTACATTACATTAGTTTCAATGGCTAGTGCAGATGCATATCCTACAAATAGTCCAACACATTTTATTAATCAGCTAAAAATAATATTTGTTTATCAGAACCCGATTGGCATGTAGTATTAAGTGAAGTACATATTCCATTAACATGTTATAATGTTACCGAAGGTGAAAATGTTATATGGTACAAATTTAAAAATGCAGTTCCTATGAAAAGTAAAATTATTGTTGGATATTTTCCATCCATTCACCATTTACTAGAAAAATTAAACGCACCAGTTGGTGATACAAAAGCACCAGTATTACGTATAGCAACAATCTCTGATATTAAATATGGAAAAGTTCAAACAATTACCTTTGAAGATACTCATTATATACCACTTGAAAAATTTTGTTTTAACACAATCGAAATATTATTAACAGATCATGCAGGGCGAAATTTGCCATTCCATTTTGGGACACTGACCGTAACACTACATTTTAAACGCTCTCCTGCATCTGCTAAATAATAGTGAAGATGAGAGAGAGACGTGTTACTTATCATCGTGGACTTGGAATACCATATTTTTCAGGACCTGTATATCAAAGGGGACATGGGATAGGTAGTTTCTTTAAAGGGTTATTTCGTTTTGCTTTACCATTTCTTAAACAAGGTGCAAAACTGTAGGTCGTCAGGCATTACAAACAGGTATGTAAGTTGCGGGTGATGTATTAGATAATCGACCATTTAAAGAATCTGTTCGTGCCCATGTAAAAGAAGCTGATGATAGTTTAAAGGCAAAAGCCATTAATAAAGTCGGGCAGTTGCTAAGTGGTAACGGCAAGAGACGGTCACGCAAGAGGAACGCTCCTGCAATTGTAAATTTTGGACCACCAACAAAACGTAAACATATACACGACACAATTTCATAATGACGCTTCTAAACTCAAATAGTTTTGAATGCTGTACCAATGAATTTGATATCTTTTCTATACCAATGACACAAACAGCTACAGATGCTGAATATCGTCCTATTTCTACATTAACCTCACAAGGACTTATTGAATTTGTTATTCCGGAGAAACAGGGGAATTTATTCATCCTGCATATCTATATCTTTATGTACGTTTAAAATTACAAAAGCTGATGGTACAACTTTAACTCAAGGTGATACTGCTGCAGTAAATAATTTCTTACATTCTTCATTTAGTCAAATTGATATTTCGTTAAATGATAAATTAATTAGTTCTTCATCAGGATCTTATCCTTATCATGCATACATTGAAACATTATTAAATTATTCTTCTGTTGCTTCTGAAACACATTTAGCATGTGTCATGTGGCATAAAGATACTGCAAAATATTTTAATAAATTAGATAATACAAATGCTGATTTTCAAAAACGTGCTAATAAGGTGCAAAATAGTAAATCTTTTGAAATGTATGGACATCTTCATACCGATATTGTATGTTTAGTTCGTATGCTTCCTAACAAAACAAGTTTAAGTGTAAAATTACACCATAGTAAAGAAATTTTTTCTTAATGTCTCCTGAAAATACGAGTTATAAACTTGCACTTCAGGGAGTTATTTCTCATGTACGACGCATTGATGTAGCTGCAGATTTAGCTATGGATTAAATACACGAATAGTTTCGGAAACGGTCAAGTTACCTTTGACGAGAGTGGAAACAAGATCTTATACTATACCTGCACAAGTAATATCTTACATTGATAATCTCTTCTTGAGTAATGTTCCTAAAGACCTGGTTATTAGTTTCATCTCCAACACAGCCTTCAATGGGAAATCGCATCTTATTCCCTTTGAATTTCGAAAATTTATCGTTAACAAACTGCAATTACAAGTCGGCTCAAAATAATTTTCTCTCAACCCCCTCACCCTTGATTTTTATAATGATTTATACCTTCTATGTTACTATACTTTGATTTCAGGTACTGGTATATATTATCAAAATTATTTACATACTGTTACTCTTGATGAATATCCAAAAGGATATGTTCTCTATGCTGTTATTCTATCTACAACAGGAACCTTAGATGACAACACATGGGATGTAGTACGCCAATCACTGTAAATTTAAAAGTATCATTTTCAGAAACTTTAACTCAACTTGTTACATGCATTCTGTATGCGCAATTCGATTCCTTAGCACAAGTAGACAAAGATAGAAATATTTATACTGATAACACCTTCTAATTTATTTAGTTGAGTACGAGGGTTATTGTACACTTCTCTGCCTATCATGATAATGATGACGAATTTATTGTAAAGGAGCTAGCTATTGTATATCTTGATGTTCTCTTTCTCCAAAATTTGATATTTAAACCACCATTTCCTTTAAATAAGTTAGCTGAGCCGATCATAACTACAAACAAGTATCTAGCTGACAATGTGTATGGCATTAACTGGCACGAAGGCGATGTAGAATATTCACATCTTAAGGAAATACTTCAAACATTTTGTTCAAATACTACAACCATATACACTTACGGAATAACTAGAAAGTGTTTTCTTTAAGAAATTCTTCAAAGAGAAGTTACAAATTTGGAAAAAAGTAAACTGTCCAAAGTATACTGCTTTAAGTTTTCACGTTCATCGGTGTGCACATAATAAACATTGTTTCGGACAATATAGGTGCAGTGTTCATGAAGCATTACTGTATAGTGAATATGTGAAAGTGTATGACTATGTGTTACATGTGAATAGCAGTGATAGTTACATACCTACTACGATTAAAAATAATCTTCATCTTGTATAGTGACGAATTGATAAAAGTTTTACTAACTGATAAAGTGACTGGTGCAAATGTCACTAGAATTTACCCTATTGACAGACTTCCTGTAACGGTAGAACCTCCTGCTGCACTTTTGATTAATCACGATATACCGCTGGTTCGCACCGCTGAATACACCGCTGTGATTCCGCTGGTTCGCATTGGGTTGCAGTGTACATCGATGAGAAAAAACATGGCTATTACTTTGATAGTCTTGCTATGGACATTCCCAAGGAAATAAAAGATATTTATCAAAAAATACTAAAATGTATTTTACAAATAATCATCAATATCAACATGAAAATTCTGTATTGTGCGGATATTTTGTTTTATTCTTTTTGCATCATATTATTCGCACTCATTAATTTCAAGTGTTTTAAAATGTTTAACAAGAAAAATTTTAAAAAAGAATGATATTGTTTATAAACGTGTAAACCATTGTTTAATAAAGAAAACAATTTTTTAAAAATTTTTTATTATATATTTACGTTTTATTTTTTATCATCTATACATTTTTTTAAATTTCTCAATATTTTTTTAAAACATCCCTGCATTTTATTTACAATTCCTAAGAAAAACCACTACAATCTTCATAATGCATTAGTTAATGCTGTTGATCTCTCATATTTGCACCAATAATTCAACTGTTGTGATTACGATATGCACATCCTGATTTCTTTACAATATTTGTGTGAAAAGTGCAATATTCATTGAATGTGTTTCTACATAATTCACTTAATGAAGGACAATGTTTTGTTTCTAAATCAATAACATCTAAAGCAAATATTCTTTTAATCCAAAGAGATTTTTCTAAACCTTTACAATCAAAGGTTGAATTCTTTGAACATAATTCATATACAAGGTTTCGTATGCATGATACAGTATATCTAGTTTTGTTCAATTTCAAACCCTGTAAAATTAAAGTTACCCAATCAATTTGTTTTGACAACCTATTGATAACAAATTATAATCTATTGATGATTTTACCAAGCAATTGAAATTTATGGTATTATCGCATGCAATTAAACAAAACTCACGAATGATAAATTCCTTATCAGACATTTAAAAAGCTTGAATATTGATAATATACTGATTTACACATTGTGAAATTTCATTTGTGTGATGAATGAAAAACGGAATAATCTGTCCAACAAATTTTGTATTTTTTAAAAGATAAGAAATTTTACGCATAAACCATATAAATGAGATTTCACTATGTTCTTGTTCAAAACTTTCAAAAAGTTCACTAAGAGTTTCATCAAGAGATAAGTAGTTATTTGCAAATGTTCCAGTATTATGAAGATGAGTACAATCATGGGTAAGATTTAACTTGCATTACATGCATTCAATTGGATTATTGTTCCGTAAGTATACATTTATAGTTTTTAATACTCAATTCACATTAATGTTTTCATCACTACATAACACACTTGAAACAGTAGTTCTATTCGAATACATCATTTTCAATCTGGAAGGTCCGATTTCTGTCTTCTTTTGTTATAAAATGTCCAGTAATTCCGGAAGATAGTCTGTATCACTTAATAATTCCGCATGTTTCATACAATTTTTCTCTTGTTAATATTCCAATAATATGCGTGTTTTCATATAGGTAAAACACATCTTCCTCAACACTAGGACTTGCTATAATATTCCAAGCATGGGTTTTCAATGACTTTGGGTGTACGTTCATACAATCATGAGCAAAAACATGAAGGGCTCCATCTCTACACCCTTCACATATTAATGTATCGTTGAAATTCCATTTTTCAATAGCCATCTTTATACATTCACGCTCCACTTTTTGACTATTACAACAACAATCTAAACGCAAAATCGTGATGTTCTTGATAATACAACTGGAGATGACGGTGGGGTTGGTGAAACTGTTAGCACTGGTTATTCTATTGCATATTCTTAATTTGACGATGATTCGTATATTTCTGCTTCAGCATCGGATATTGCTTCTGTGTTAACTTCATAGGGTGCCCCTTTCTCAGACATGCATGATATCTCTTTATATATTTTCCGCTATAGGTCGTAGTTAAAGTATTTTCATACTAGGAAGGTAATCACGTGTTCACCATTCGTGGCGCCAAACTTCGTTTCTATTACTAATTAGCATAGGAGCATGTTTCAACATGTACAGCCACCGCGATCTTAATATTCTTTGTATTCTCCGCCGACAATGTCTTATGTTCACCTACCGCTGCACCAAACTTCTTTTTATTACTCTGTCGGCATTCTATGATGTCTAACCGACACGACGTCGGTTTTCTTTTGTATTCGTCTTCATGTTTTAACACGTACGTGTAAGGTCATTAGCCGACAGCGCCATCTTTCACTCTCGCCCAACAGCTTTCCAAAAAGCGCGCCAAAAGTTCAGTTCATGTCTTGAGTTCACCAGCAAAAGATGTACGAGAACCATTCTCTGTATACGTACTCCGTATATAACGTGTTTCAGAAGGAGAATCCACAATTTGTCCGCATGAATAAAGTTTATTCCCTCCCATCTTTAATATGATCACAATCAGTGATTGTTCGACGATTTTTTAATATTTCGCAATGTAATTTCTCTGAGTTTTCTTTATAAAAAAAGAACCAATTAAAATAATTAATATGGACGCACCCTAGCTGTTCTATGGAGTATGCTTTAGCATACGATCCAACACATATGTTGAGTTTCCTATAGCAACGAGCCCTATAAACAAATCACATAATACGGGTCATTCAACCTTTTCTAGAAACTACGCCATCCCTCCTAACGCTCAACCTTTAAAGGAATCAGTCTGACCACCTAACGGTCAGGATAATAAATATTTCCCCACCTAATAACCTGTCCGACCACACCTGTCCTACCGACAAAAAATTACACAAATCAATAAAGTAATTAGATCTCCTGCGCTTCTATTGTTGTGTTGAAATCTAGACTTCCCTACTACCTGTGGCCACTGTCCGACTGACCACTGTTTGGCCACTGGCCAGTTGTATAGTGGCCATCAATTAATGGCGGTAGGAGAATGTTCTGCATTCTATTACTGATTGATTAATACCAATGACATCTCTATATTACTTACCTTTCCCGTGATATTGGCCAAAAGATAGTTCCGATTTCGGGAGATATTATGAGCCAAATCTCGGGAACCGTAAATCACACAGAGATCATACTGATGTCGATAAATATGAAAGAGACTGGTAAGCATTTTGGTACCAAATAGTAACCGGTGGCCACTGATTGACTGTCTACTGGTCAACTGATCACCGTTCCCCAGATATTGGTCAAAAAAGTTCGGGGATATCCTACAGTCTATCAGAATATTGCATCCAGACAGCTTCATAGCATTGCTACTTCATTTTGCGCATATCATTCTGGGTTCAGAAACGAGCAGCCACTGGTCCTATTAATAAATTATTCCACAAAGTCTACTGTTTGTGTTATTTGCAAAAGTCAAGTACAGTTGACTCTGCATTATCCGACTTAGTTGAGAAACAGAAAAAGTAAGAAAGAAAATTCCGTAATAAAATGAGAAATGTTTTGTAAACAAGCTACTAAACTTGTAACGCTTTCATAATAACGAGACAGTGTCAAGAAGAATCAGTCATCGATCAAGGACATTTCCTAAAACTAGATACGATATATTTTGACTCTTTTAGGCCTAGTTAATTTTGATCGCGAGGAACTAAGGGTGATCAGCACACCAGTATAAAAGTTGAGAACTCCTGATTTACATTCCTGTATGTCTTTATATGTCCCAAATTTCAAGTTTCTAGATTAAGCTGTTTGCCTGAACGTTGATCAGTCAGTTAAACACTCACTCAGTCGGGACTTTTTCAAATATAAAGATATACGAATTGAGGTCGCTACTAAGGGGGAAGGAACGTGCCCCGGGCATGTGGTTGGAGAGCGCCTAAAGGGGCAATAGATAGATAGATGTACATATAAATTAGGGGGAGCCGAATTTCATGGTGACATAAACCCTGTATGAATAAGGAAAACACAATGTCCGTGAAGTTGACAAGCCACTTATGTCAGACACGAAATTCGATTTTACACGTCGCTAGTGCTGCGTTAGTGATCGATAGTGACGCAAATCGTTAGTACCCCACAGATAACGTGTACTTTTTAAATAATGAGTATGGGTCTTCTAACTGCATGCCAACAGGCCCACGTCTAAGAATCATCTCAAAAATTAGGTTAACCGTTAGAGCAAGGTAAGTGCTCATTAGTGCCATTAGTATTAACGTTAATGCCTCCATCGTATAGCTCTCGGAGTAATAACATGACTTTAACAACTTTATACATCAGGTTCACCTTATTAAAATTGGCCAAACGAACATGATAACATCACGCTCTTTGTTAGGGTCTCAATGCATCCCTATATTCTCGCGAACATAATGCGCAATGTGGATGTGCTGCCTGACGTGCCCAAGTTAGTTACTTTTTTTTTCAACTATTGTTTATCTGTTATTTAATGCTAGTCTGCAGAGTATTCCTTACATTAATATGCCGTTGTCCGTGATACTCATTGCGTATTTACAAGTAGTACGCATTACTGTTAGAAGATATCAAAAAAACAATAGATAAAATCTACAACTTAACGGTTCATATTTTTATTTTACAGTACATAAACTAATAATAATAATAATAATAATAATAATAATAATAATAATAATAATAATAATAATAATAATAATAATAATAATAATAATAATAATAATAAGACTTTGCAGCGTGAAAGTTATCAATTGCATCACATTGAGAACAAGCGACACGCATTTTAATTTCATAAAAATTCGTTTCTCACGATTTTCTCGAAAACTACGTAAGATAACTTTTCATTATGTCATTTTGTTTATCTGTCTTACCTCTGGACAATATCACAGTAAAACAAAAATTAAATATTAGGAGTACATCGTACTTTTGGACTACATCTTATTAACCATGGAAAGATTGAGTAGTGTGTACTTTAGGATGTAAGTTTCAGCTTAACTTACATCATACATTCTTAGGATTACAAAAAGGAAATTTCATCGTTTGCATTTGAACAAAATTCTTAGGACTACAAAAAGGAAAATAATTTTTCCGAAATCCGGATTTTTCCGAATTCCGAAGATTTTCCGAAATCCGAAATTTTTGCGAATTCCGGATTTATTCCGATTTTACTCTCCGGATTCCGGAAAGTAAAAATTCCTAAATTGGCTATCCCTAATTGGAACCCCACCCTTTTTTCTTCTCGCTTTCGTCTTCCTTTCTAACAGAAATATCAAAAAATGCTGAAACACGTCTTTAATTACTTAAAATTAAAAGTATAAATACCAAATTTCATGTCTCACAAGGGAACATCTTATATTGGTAGTAGCGTTGTCCAATCAAACAATGTGCAAACGATAGAGGAGTGAAGAAAAGTGAGAAATCTAAAGTTTTACGGGTCGACACCCAAACACACAGGATATACAGAGGAAAGAAGAATCTAGAATGATGTGAAGATAGCAATGCAAAAGATACGCTGACACAGAAAGAACTTCAAAATGATTTAAGTAATCAAAATTACATTTGCACAACAGTATAGTAAACAAACATTGTACCCACAGACATACTCAATAACATCATATGTAATTCAGTGTTGCCAACTGAGCAAAAAATGAAGTTTTGTTAAATGGCACGGAACACAAATTATAACATGCAGAAAATCGAATTATGAGTAGAATCATACCTGTGAAGTCAAGAGGTACAGTGTTCTCAACATTTGAAGATAGGCCTATATGAATCTCGGATGTAGAAGAGAAAATACAGTACACGATTCAAACTAGTTTAAACCAAAATATGAGGCACAAACAAGAATATAGTCACTGAAGTATAAAAATAAGGAACGACGCACAGTGTCGAAGCAGGTTTGCCCAAGTGGAAAATTAGAATAGTATCAAACACAGCACACAAAACTGAAATGATGCATCCTCTTGGATTGATTAGCAGGCTCACTTTTCTGATGCACGTGATATTGTATCACCTCACATTATTGCTAGTCAATTTTTCAATGTTGCTGTTGATAAAGCGTTCCCCAGTATGTTGGTACTGCATGTACTCTTCTACATCCGACATTCATGTAGGAATTCATATAGGCCTATCTTCAAATGTTGGCAACATTGTACTCTCATGTCCAAAATTATTGTCGCATGTCTATAAATATGTTGTTGTAAGAATATAATTTGATAACGAATTCGCCCGGTATTTCTTACAATGTTAGTATGTGTATAATCGACAAAGACATGGGTGTGGCAAATATCATGTCAAAACAGCAGTAAATAAGAACAATAAAACAAAAATAAAACTTTCTTGTCCATTTAGTAACATTTTGTTTTACTTATTCTAACTTTCGTATTTATAATTCTTTGCCTATGAAATCTGCCACAAGTATACATTTCCCGATTATACAAATAGTATCAGTATTAAAATTACCCCGCAAAATTATATTCTTACAAGAAGACAGTTATAGATATGCGACAATAATTTTGGACATGAGTGTACATCATGACTTCACAGGTATGATTCTACTCATAATTCGATTTTCTGCATGTTATAATTTGTGTTCCGTGCCATTTAACAAAACTTCATTTTTTGCTCAGTTGGCCACACTGAATTACATATGATGTTATTGAGTATGACTGTGGGTACAATGTTTGTTTACTATACTGTTGTATAAATGTAATTTTGATTACTTTAATCATTTCGAAGTTCTTTCTGTGTCAGTGTATCTTTTGCATTGCTATCTTCACATCATTCTAGATTCTTCTTTCCTCTGTATCTCCTGTGTTTTGGGGTATCGGCCCGTAAAACTTTGGATTTCTCACTTTTCTTCACTCCTCTATCGATTGCACATTGTTTGATTGGGCAATGCTATTATCAATATAAGATGTTCCCTTGTCAGAAGAATTATTTTGAATAGGAAATCTATATACCGAATTTCATATATTTACCATTCAGAGATTCAAGGATATAAATATATTCAACTTTCACTATAATAATTGTCACCTTCCGTTCCCTCTCCTGCCAGTCGAATTTTCAAAATCCTTAGTTATACTTTACGTTAGAAATCCTATGAGCTGTAAAATTTTAATTTTCCAGCATAAGTGGTTTGGCCTGGACGTTAATCACTCGTCACTCGCTATTCTTTCCGAAGAATTAAAAACCCCTTAGAGTACGGATTTCAATCAAACTGAGATGATAAAATCCCATGTTGATAAAAGTGTTAAATATGTTCAAACAGTCAATCCAAATGGTTCACCCGTTTTCGTGTGACGATGAGACTGGCAACATAGAATCATTTTTATATATTGAGAAAAAATAGAAATCGACACTCTTCTTTCTTTGAATTTCCGAAAATACTGTGGGACGTGCGCACTTATTTTGAATAAGGTAATTATATACCAAGATTCATAGTCTTAGGGCTCGTATCTCAAATTTCAAGAGATTTTGAGATACGACAATCTTATTATAACAATTGCAATCTCCATCATTTTTCTTACCGCCGTTTTCTTTACTTCTAAGGAAAACATCCAAAACCCTGAAACACATCACTAAAATTAAAAGACAAAATACCAATTTTCAGTTCCTACCCTTAATGAATTTCGAGACAGGGCCTCTTGTTATAACAATTGTAACCTCACTCTTTTTTTCTTCTCTCCTCTTTTCCTTCCCTTCTAGAGGCTAAATCAAAACATGCTTTAACATGTCTTTAATTATTTTAAATAAAAAGTCTAAATATCAAATTTCATGTCTCTAACCTTAAGGAATTTCAGGATATAGTTATTTTATTGTGACAATGCAACCCCCATCCTTTCTCTTGCCTGTTGTAAGGCAGAAATTTCAAATTCTGACACTACTTAAATTTTGTGACGTACATTTTACTGCAGAAAGGCAAGAACAAATATCCTCGCTAAGTCTCCTATATATAGAATGAGTGTTTCCTACAATGCAATTGAAAGGATAACTGCTATAGATGCACTGAGAAAAAAAAAGTAGGTGGCATACTTAAAAACGTAGGTTACATTCGTAATTCCTGTAGTTTCTGGACTTAACGTACAACCGTATATAACATCCTGCAGCAAACGTATAGCTGAAAAAGTATGTATTATACGTACTGTCTGCATAAGTGCAATGACGTCATTCGTGTGACGTCATCTGCAGTAACAAGTATATACGGAGGTAATATCTAGCTTTGTGACGTCAGGGTCGTATGTAGCATGTGGGTTAATAATGACGACATACACTGACTATCAGGACGGAGCATAATTTCAAGAAGTATGCAATATACGTTCTGTACGTATGTTTCTTGCGTTCAACCCCGAGACAGCATCTATATTGTACTTGTGCCCCATACGTACGACTAGATACAGTATACGTATTATACGTATGTATTATACAGATTTTCCTTATGTCGCACACAGCTTGTCCAGATACAGCATACAGAATATCCGTATGCACCATACAGAGTGCATATATGTAGCTTACAGACTGTCTGCATGCAGCATATAGATTATACGTATGTCGCGTACAGGTTGGCCATATGTAATGTATAGATTGGATGTATATAGCTAATAGGTTGTCCATATGAAATATACGGATTTTACCTGTATCGAATACGTATTGCCTTCTTGTAATGTATGGATCGGACATATGCAGGATCTAGATTGTACGTATAGTGCACCATTATTAAAGTGCTGCAACATACTGCAAAGTGCATGATACATTCTTACTGTAATGTTGTCGAATATTGTTTTACTCTGTATGAAAACAAAAATAGCTTAAAATATGGTTGATCTCCTTTGTGCCAATAATAATAAAATTAACAATACTACACTTTTCAAATCTTCGTTTGGAGCAGTGAAACTGTCCAAAGAAATGTATTTACCTGCAGGGTGTCCTATAAGTTTGGGCTTCCTGCTAATTCGTTGGAAAGCTACTGCAAAGCCAAGTGTTCAAAAGTGACACAAGCGTTAATTTTAAAATTATGGGCACAAAGGAGGTTAACCATATGTTAAACTATTTTCGTTTCCATACAGAGTAAATCAATATGTGATATATTACTGTAAGAATTTATCATATGGTTTGCAGTTAGTTAGTTGCAGCACTTCAATAATAATGCAAAATGCACAGCCTTATACAATCCTATATTCAAACTCAAACAAGATTAAAGTACAATCATTTATTAAGCTGTTATCATCCATTGCTTGTACGATATAAAGATTAGTTTACCTCATTCTTTTCCTTAATAGTATCTTCTTCTAAAGTGCAGTTGTTACCACAAGAGGCCTGAATAGAATTTTCCAGAAATAACTTCTCTGTACATTTTAATTAACAGATAAGTTATTTTTTTTAATGTCGCAATAATTAAAAGTGTGGTGTCAGCCGAAAACGTATTCGCTCACAAGATGATTCCTACTCAGTACTCGCCATTAAAAATGCAACACCAAGAAGGAGACTGGGTAGATGCGCCAAAGTTCCCAGACCGATACCTAATAGTAAGTGCAGAATACTCTTAAACGTCCGCTGTATTCGCTGTGTGACAACGTGGTGACAGCGGAGGCGTTGTGCAGCCATCGACTAAACATTATTTATTCTTCCCTGCTCTAGACATTCTGCAAATTTGGACTTTCCTGAATGCATCATTCTTAGTGCAACATTTTAAGCAACGAGCAATTTAACAGTCTCATACATTGCTTAAAGAAAGAGCAATGATTCTCAGAATTACTCGGAAGATATATATGCAATAATTTAAAATGGTTATTTCAAACTTTGCAATTCAGAGCACGAAAACAACTATAGCTAAAGGAACACTGATTTTAGCCAAATAGTAATGAGTAAACTCAATCACACTCAGTACCATTAGTTGCTTGGTGTTATCCGTAAGTCAGATATCACGGTATCTCATTTCGTATAGATTTTTGCATTTGTTTAACGCTAAAAATGTATTTTATCGCTAATTGAGCCCAGTACCATATATATACCGACAGGACGTACCTTAGTCACAAGGTGACATGAGTGAAACACTAAACTATTCGATTGACACCTGCGGCCTTGTCAACACTAGAGAAAGTTACAAAGTGATTAAGTAAATACGGAACATAGTTCATACAAAGTATAGCGATGTATGAAGTCTCCGTTTCATACGACTTGGATAAAGGATACATCTGAAATAGCAACAAAGAAATATATAATGATTTCTCTGGATAATTTGCATTAGTCCAGAATTCGAACACACACACGCTGGTAAGTCCAACTTTTTTTTTAACTTCTTTCTTCGGATTTCCAATAAAGTTGACTACTGAAAAGCTGAGTTATAGATTCTGTATTAAAACAACACCTTCGCTAGAGATGTTCAGTATACACATTGTCTTACATACAGAACAATACATTAGTTATTAATGCATGTCTGAAATAATAGTGCTTCGTATAGAATTTTACTTCATCCAATCGCAATAGCACAAAGATAAAAAATATAGCGAGGGATAATGTTCTTATTACAGAGAAAAGGAGTTAAAATGACTTAACATTAACAATCATTTTCTTTAAACAGAGATATTATTTTATTATAATTTATGGAAGAAAGAAATAATTTGTAGTACAGTATCTTTATTAGGGTTATATATTCGTACAAAATAATGTAAGTACAACTGGGTCTGTCTTCAGAAAGGACGTACTTTTAGCCACAACCTACACTGGTTCTTTTGACTGTCTTTCAAGCAGAATCCTGGTTTGAAGACGAAATACCTGCAACAAAAATCAGAAAATATTTAAAATGTTACATTCAGTGTGCTTAATTTGGTTGTACTTAACAATACAAAATATCTTAACCTTTTTGAGATTAAATGGAAAAAATCTGTTCGGTCAGGTATGGACTTTTGGGTTGCACGTAGAAAAACTATGAAGTGTTTATTGATGCTGAACAACAACTCAAAATGTATTACCATTCAAAAGTAAGTGGGTACCCCAATGGTGTTCGTGGTACTACGGGGGACCTAATGTCTGTATTTTTGAGATATATGGAAATGTATGTCTCTAAAATGTAAGGAACTGACATCTGTTTACCGAAAACCTCAACTCGGTAAGCCTTATGGATATCGAGATATGGGAAAATAAAGAACGACACCATAGAAATGTGGGGTTTGCGTACTAGATGGGCAAATTCGGAAACGTAATTACGAGGGCTTACAACCACCTCAAAAGTAGTTTCAATTAAATACACTACACACACTCCCTCACCGGGGTTTTCGGGTACCATGATATTCGCAGAACTCTCATTTCTAAACATTCTAAAATATGTCTTAATAACGTTTTAAAGAACCTTAGAGGTGTGTGTTTACCGAAACCGCAAGTCGGTACGCCTAACAGTTACCGAAATATGATGAAATAAAAAGTGACACCATAGGTACGTGGAGCTTGCATATTAGACAGTACAATTTAGAAAATTAATTAAAATATGACTATCAAGATATTGTCAAATAAAGGGAGGATCCATACAGTTATGGGGTTTTCGTGTTAGGTGGTAAAATTTCCGAAACCGGCCATGGAAAGTTAATAAGCATCAGTAGCAATTTCATCTTAAAGTAATTAGGTATTTCCATGGAGTTTAAGAACATCATGGGATCCACCAAGATTACATTTTAAAAGCTTTGTAAAATATATTTTGACATTTATAAAGAGTATTAGAAATATGTATTTACCTAAAACTTCCAGCTACTACATCTAGCAGCTAGAGAGACACCATACAATAAAAGCGTATTAGATCTTGAAATTTCAGAAAACAATTATTGATCCTAACAAAAGTTAAATAAGATGGTACTTCTATGGGTTAAGTGAGTAAATCAGACTCGTCAGTACAATTTCTATCGAAAGATTAATTCAGCTCTAAATTTTCTTTGGACAATTCCAAGCGTTCATCGGGCTCAAATAAAGTGAACATTTTTTGTCAATATCTAATATAGCAAGCGAGATATAAGGAATTGTGTATTTTATGACGTCGTAAAAATAGAGACCCACATGGATTTGTACTTTTGAGTCTTTGCTGTAAGAAGAAGAAATTTCAGAAAACAACCGTATATACCTTAATAGACAATTAAATTGGCGGGGGCACAGTGGCTTAGTGGTAGAGTGCTTACCTCTGGTGTATTGGGTTCTTGGTTCGATCCGCGGCCAAGTCAGTTTGTAGTGGACATCGTATTCGTGGGTTTTCTCGGGGTTCTCTCTTTCCTCCCACCTTTGCATTCCATTAATTCTGTCAACAACATTCACTTGCTTTAATCAAAATCTCCCTGAGACTGAAATGCATAATCGTGGGTCGCTACACTGAAATATTTCCTTTTATTTAATTTAAAATTAAATAGGGAGTTAAGTATAATCGTATCTCTATGGGTTAAGTGAATACTCCAATAGTTTCTGCAAAAAAAGATTAGTTAAACACCTTACCACTAAGCTACTGTGTCCCCGCCCATTGAATTGTCTATTAAGGTATATACAGTAGTTTTCTGATTTTTTTTCTTATAGGAAAGACCCAAAAGTACAAATATATAAAGATCTCTATTTTTACGTCATAAAATATATAATTCCTTATATCTTGGTTACTATCTTAGATATTGACAGCGAATTTTCATTCTTTTGTACAGCTCGATGAACCCTTGGAATTGCCTGAAGAAAACCTAGGACTGAACTAATCTTTCGATCGAAATTGTACTGAGGTACTCATTTAACCCATAGAAGTACCATCTTATTTAATTTTGTTGCGACCAATAATTGTTTCCGAAATTTCAAGATCTCATACACTTTTATTTCACAGTGTTTCTCCAGATGTTAGATGTACTAGCTGGAAGTTTTGGGTAAACACATATTTCAAATACTGTTTACAAAGGTCACATTATATTTTCAAAAGTTTTTAAAATTTAATTTTGGTAGACTCCATGATGTTCTAACACCCCATGAAGATATCTAATTACTTTAAGATGAAATTGCTACTGGTGTTTATTAACTTTCCATGACCGATTTCGGAAATTTTAGCGAAATCTAACACGAAAACCTCTGAACTGTGTTGGTCCACCTTTATTTGACATCATCTTGATAGCCGTTAGTCATATTTTAATTCATTTTCCGAATTGTAGCGTCAAGTATAGCCCACATACCTATAGTATCTCTCTTTATTTTCCCATATCTCGGTATCAATAAGGCTTACCGAATTGCAGTTTTCAGTTTAAAAAAATCAGTTCTTTACATTTTAGAGACATGTATTTCCATATATCTAAAATGCAGAAATTAGGGATCGCATTGGAACCCCATTGGAGTACTCACTTACTTTTGCATAGCAGGGTAAAAACGCCAGTGGTTCTCACTTTAAGGTTGAAAACATACTATTTTGTCTCTTCTCTGAGCATTGTGAATCTATCGGAGCTGTACCATAGTTGGAAAGACTCACTGATCCTTCCTATGATTACCATGTAGCCAGAATTCAAAAAGGAGTAGTCGTTGAAGGAAAAACAATATTTTAAAATCCTTGCACCAGTAGTCGTCGCCTTAAAATCAAAATGTTCCAGTCAGGATTTTCTACCAGTGTTCGTCACTCAAATAACTTGACATAATTTATTCAAAAACGCACTGTGTATCAGTTTAGGGTTAAGAATACAATATAAAGTAGTAAGCTTAATAACTTTTCATCACTTTTAGCACTCAAGAAAGAAAATAAAAAAGTTTTTACATACTTTTTAAAGCAATTTCAGAAAGAAAAATGTTAACTGAATTCTAAAATTAACTGTATATCACTTTCACGTTAAGAGTACAATATTAAATACTATGTTTAATAACTATACGTCACTTTAAACACTCAAGAATGAAAATAAACGTTTGTACATACATTTTGAAAACAATCTGAGAAACAAAATAAGTTAACTGAATTCAAAATTTAACTATACATCACCTTAAGCTTAAGAATACACTATAAAATACTGAGATTAATAACAATGCATTACTGAAAAATGAAAACAAAAATGTTTTAGCTACCGATATTGTATTTAGATGTTATTTCTCATTAACTTTTTTTTTTTTTTGATAACTCATGATCAAGTCTAGGGATGCGCAAGAGAAAATATTTGAGATTGTCTCCTCTCGAAAAGGTGCCGCGAAAGTTATGTCTCGTCTCGAAAACTGGATCCGTTTCTATTGGAAGAGCTCTATCTCGTCTCGAATTTCGTAACAAAAATTCTGTCTCGTCTTGTCTCGTGCGCATCCCTAATCAGGTCCATGGCCAAAAACTTCATTTCCGAAGGGGTTCGATAGGGCTTTGCGATATCCGAATTTAGATATAGATAATCGATATCGATAAACTATCGAAACTTGTTCGAAATATCGAAAAATACAGCAATATCGAAATATAAGCAATATCAAAAATCGAAAATATAGAAATATGAAAGAGATAAAAATATGGATATATCGATCAAAAATTTCGATATCTATGTTTTGATATTTGAAAATATTAATCGTTCGATCTAAATATCACACAGCTCTAGGCTCCAACTGTTGTCACCTTTAAAGTTAATGTGTAAATTGCTGACTAATCTTCTGTAAGTACCGTAAGACGGGATTATTTTGCACTTCCGGATTAACTTTGCACAAAATACGGCAAAAGTTTCACAGTCCTCTGTCGGTAAAATGATGGACAAAAGAGAAAGTTTCAACTGCCACCGTAAGATAGAATATGTAACTGGATTTTGACTATAATGTTGGCGGTTAACATCAGTTCTAATTAAGTGAAGGGTTTGTTGTTGTAGAGGTATGGAAAACAGTAACTATAAAAGCCGACAAAATTTGAAAGATATCACCTACAAGAATTTTTGTCAAAGTCAAGTCAGTTTCGTAGAATACTCTGTGTATAATGGGACTTTGAGACAATAGTTGAAAGTGAAGTGTGAAACGTTTGAAAGTCATAGAAAAATAAAACTAGGAGAAGGCTGTTTTAGCCTCTAATCGGGGCTACTTTGCACCGATCAAACGTAACCCCTCAGATAGGAAATTATTATTACTGGTACCTCCTGCCGTCTAACTTTAGAGAAACTTCCTATTCAGGTAGATGTCGGAATGGATTTCTTGTTGGAAAATAAATTACGAACAGCGGCAGATTCAGAAAAAATAGTTTGAGAGGGACTTCACAAAGAAAGATTTCCTTTATTTAGAAATGACTAGACTATTTGAAGGGCTTGAAGCGTAGTTGCATAGGAATGACTAACATTAGATGTTTTAAAAAGAAATTCTGCAATTTGGGTGGGCTTCTGCCTGAAAGCTCCAAATCCCGTAAATCTTCCACTGATTACATTTGGGATGATATTCTTGGATATAAAGAGCAAACAAGGCAAATCAGATCTCGGAGATTTTTGCTGTTCTTGAGTTGCCATTTTTGTGGGACATACTAAACTATCAGAATGTGGTTCCTATGTCGGTACCAGAAAATACATAATTTTCTTTACAAATATCGATAATTCGTACTAAGCACTGACGCCGGTACCGTAAGTCCAATCTCAATATTTGTAGACTGCATGCAGTATTGTTTAGAAAGTGAAATGTATAAATAGAGGAGAGAAAACATTGCACAGAAACATTATGTTCGTATGTTGAAAATACTTTTTTTTGTGTGTGTTGCAAAGTATCTTCAGCTATTAGGTTACTTTGCAACAAAGTTTATATGAAATGAAATCTTTGAGTTTTACGTCCCACGATTATGCCGGGTATGCTAAAGGAGACGATGATGAGAATGAATGGAATAGTAGAATGAAAAATGTGTGAGAAAACGGGAAAACCTAGAGAAAAACCACACAGTGTTTCTCCAACACAAAGCCCATTTAGCACGTGCTGGGATCGATCCAGGAACTTCACGCAGAAGAGGTGAACACTCCACAACTGAGTTACCACGTCCCCCAAAACACAACCTAAGAATATATTTCATATAGAGTAGAAATAACAATATGTCGTAAAAAAAATGGCCGGTCTGAAAGGCATGTAAGCTAAAAAAAAAAATACAATTGCTACTCGATTTGTTTACGAGCATTGTTTAATTATCTATGGTACTGAACATCGCAACACCAATATCATTATGTTATGTCCATCCTTTCAAAACTATGCCAACTACAAAGTATCTGCTTTGCTTCGTGATGTCCGAAGAATAGACGATTGAAGGTGAAAGCAGGCAAGTAGCATACAAATTTATGATGCTGAAGGCGTTATTTTTCACAGCTATGGAGAAAAGAGATAGAAACAAAAAATAACAGGAAATCTTTGTTTTACGTCCTACGAATATGCTATGTAGGCTGGCGGTTACAAATGAGTAATGAAAATTGATGATCTTGGAATACGATTTGGTGGAATAATGAGGGAGAACAATAATCATTGATTAAATATTAAATTGAAAAGAAATAAGAGCCTGACGCGCAAATACTTATCTATCCTGCACCCATCTTGATCCCCATAAAATATCATGAAGTGCTCGATTGATTCTAAACCCAATAATAGTAATAGTAATTTAACAATAAACACAGAATATATAATTTACGCACCTTGAAATGTAGAAATTAATGATTGTAATCCCCAGCTTTCCAATAGACCTTTGATTTCCCCAAATGAAGATTCGGATATCTTGTTTCTTCTCAAGCAATAATGGGTTACAATAATCAGTTGCAGTCCAAAGCCAAGTCACTAAGTTAAGCATGAAAATAAAAGAATTCATTAGTTAGATGCATACAAAATCCTACGCATGTAAATCCGAATCTACTTGTATTAAATTGTAAATTTAAACAAACTAAATTATACTACAGTTATAGTGACATCAAACATACATTACATTATAAGATATACAGGGTGTCTCAAAAGTCTCCTGACATAGGGTAACTCTGTTATTATCAGAGTTACAACAAAATGTAGGAAGGGAAAGCATCTCCAAATATGATGTTTTCAATCTAAAGTGAAGGAATTTTTAAAATCGGACGAGATGTTTGCGCTGTACACTCTTTATGCGCCCAATGTGAAATGAAAATGCAACGTTGCCATTTATCTGGACCCACAACATAAGTGAGTGAAGTTGCTGTCTTTTACGCTAACATGTCGATGGCCAGCCCCCGTTTCAAACAGTAACTTCATTCACTTATATTGTGGGTCCAGGTAAATGACAACGTTGCATTTCCATTTAAAATTGGGTGCATAAAGAGTATACAGCACAAACATCTCGTCCGATTTTTTAAAAAGTGTTCACTTTAGATTGAAAACGTAATATTTCGAGATGTTTTTTATCTTACATTTAGTTGTAACTCTGATAATAACAGAGTTACCCTATGTCAGGGAATTTTTGAGACATCCTGTATACATCATAAGAAGTTCCTTTCTAAATTCTACACGGATGTGGTTTCATTGAAGGTGAGGTGGGTGATACACATGAGGCCTTTTGGGAGTACGTCACACGGACGACCGTAATTTTGTGTTCAAAATTTTTATTATGAACTGGTGGGATATGTGATACATATGGCCACGGGCTAGAATTTTCTCAGTATGTCAAATATGCAATCAGATTTCATGCAGCTTAATTTGGTGAAAAGCTATTCCCAATTGAACGTTACATTTATCTCTTTTTTGCAGATGTTGAACCATGCCGTTAGCACGTGAGGAATGGATCGAAATAATGAACTGTGGGGCGGGAGGAGTATATGTGCAGTGGTTGCCGATTGCAAAGTAATCCACAATGTGACTCTGTGTTACATGTTTCCGTGTCACAGTAATTAACTAAATTTGAAAAGACGGACACATTCGTGAACATACATCGCAGCGGTTCAAACTCGCGGGACATTTTTCCTTCCCCATTTTGAACCGGTACATGAAAATGCCACTTTCTCCATGTTTGCCTGCGCCGGTTTTGAAAATTCCTTCACTAATCGATTTCTCTCGACGAGTACTACAAGAATCAGTTAAAATCTTGCGGTCCTGTTTTCTTCCCCATTTTGAACCGGAACATGAAAATGAGATTTTCTCCATGTTTGCCTGCGCCAATTTTGAAAATTCCTTCACTAATCGATTTCTCTCGACGAGTACTACAAGAATCAGTTAAAATCTCGCGGTCCTTTTTTCTTCCCCATTTTGTACCGGAACATGAAAATGAGATTTTCTCCATCTTTGCCTGCGCCGATTTTGAAAATTCCTTCACTAATCGATTTCTCTCGTCGAGTACTACAAGAATCAGTTAAAATCTCGCGGTCCTTTTTCCTTCCCCATTTTGAACCGGAACATGAAAATGAGATTTTCTCCATGTTTGCCTGCGCCGATTTTGAAAATTCCTTCACTAATCGATTTCTCTCGTCGAGTACAATGAATGAAATGGTGGAATGAAGAAAGTGGGAGGAAACGGGAGAACTCCGAGGAAACCCACGCACACGGTGTTTGTCCACCACAAAGTTCACTTGGCGGGGGCTGGGATCGAACCCAGGACCCCAAGCAGCAGAGGTGAACGCTCTACCACTGAGCCACCGCGCCCCCCTCAATGGAGTACGAGAAATAGTAAACGTCAAGTGTGCTTTTGCTTATTCATTACTTTGTTAGGTAATTGTTAAGAACAGCTACTTCTCATCTCCCGTGCACGAGGATACATCTTACTGTTGCACTACCTAAACACCCTAAGTACAAGGGCAAGAACTCAGTCTATTACCTGCTTTTTAACATCCTAAATAGTCAATGAATAATTCCTGAAAGTATGAGCTCCTCCGTGGCTAAGCGGTTAGCGTACGCGCCTTTGGCGCGGGAGTCCCGGGTTCGATTCCCGGCGGAGCTCATGTCGTTCGGATTCCACGTTAATCAGTAGGTCCACGTCTCATATAGCCTCGCTGCTGAACGGGACGCTAAACTAAAATCAACTCAACTCAATTCCTGAAAGTATGGCATTTCTCGTCCTTCCCTAAATAGGAAGTACGGCTCCTTAACTATAACCCTTTGTTAATACTTAATTCTTTCTAGAAATAGTGAAACAATACTATGAAGAAACACTAATTAAGCTAATAACTATTATGTTGTATTTCTTACCACACCACGAAAGCAATATACCGTTTTTACCAGCCATAGAATTTGAACCTAGTACTATACTGCATTAGTCACACCGTAAG
Organism: Thermobia domestica; assembly: GCF_964235325.1. Taxonomy (NCBI): domain Eukaryota; kingdom Metazoa; phylum Arthropoda; class Insecta; order Zygentoma; family Lepismatidae; genus Thermobia; species Thermobia domestica. The sequence continues at coordinate 72,385,244 of NC_137465.1, read as the reverse complement.
GAAAGCAGAAATTCAAACACCTGGCACTCGTAGCTGTTGAAGGTTTATTGTAGGTACGGCCTGCGTTGGTACTACTCAACATAAATACGTCACAGCCCAAAGCCAGGAAACATCACAGACAGAAGCTAAGGGCACAAGCAGTGCCTGACACTTCACGAACTCAAACCCGCCAAGACTCAACTGAACATGACCTTCAATTACGTTCTAGAAACCAAACCAATGCTAAGGCACAAACTCACCAACTTCCTATATGAAAACACAAGAAAAAAATTCTAACTTTTTGGTTCCAAAGTGATGACATAACAATAATACTAAAAATGTTTTAATTCTCAGTAACCCAAATATTAATTAACTAGGGAACATAACAAGCATAAATAAATAAATAAATAAATAAATAAAAATAAAATTAAATTAAATTAAAAAAAATAAAAAGCTGACAAGTAAGCTCTCCACGTAAAATATATAATTCAATGTAAACAAGTTCTTTAAAAAAAAGAAAGCTCTGTAGTAGAGCGCTTCCCTCTGACCCGTTAGGTCCCTGGTTCGATTCCTTCTTCCGACAAATAGGCTTTTGGTAAACACTGTAGGTGTGGTTATTCTTAATACTTTCCAGTTTCCTTACATTTTCTTGATTCCACCATTATCATGTATCTCATCGTCACCTTCTCACTTACATTGATGTACAATCATGGGGCGTTAAACTAAAAGCTAAAAAAAAGAAAAATCTTGTAAATATCCTAGTAAAAATGAGTTTTCTAGACTACACAAGTGGCCCCGCGTAGCGAAGGCGCTAATGCTCTCGCCTTCGGTGCGAACGGTCCCGGGTTCGATGCCGGTGGGGAACTCGGTCGAAAAAGTATCAAAAGATTTTAAGTCCAGACATCCTGAATGAGGTTTCCTTGGGTTTTCCTCATTCACAGCAGGCAAATGCCGGAGTGGTACCTAACATATAGATCCCAGGCCGTTTTCTTCCTTCCCCAATCCTTTCTTCCCTTCCTTTCCCCGGATAGTGTGTTCACCGAGGGACGTCATCCCTCATATGTGACGGGATAACAAGGCCATTGATGCCGAAAGCCCAGAAATCTAAATCCTAAATCTTCACTACACAAGGAAATTTTCGCGCTAAAAACGGTTTCTTAGCAATTATGTTAAGCAGCCCTGTAGTAAAACTGCTCCAAGTAATAAATCGTCACATATAAAATGGAATGAATAAACACATAACATTCATTTTGCTACCTCGAAACATAAAATGTTTCAAAACATTAATATTCAAAGTTTTTTCAAAATTCAGATTCACCCATTCCATTCTCCTCAATCATTTACGAGTTACAATAGTAAGAATTGTAGTCATAAACTACATTACTTACTTAGTACTATATTAAAGCAAGTTACACTAAAAGAATATATAGTTAATGGAATATTTAACTAAAGTAATAGTTAACTATTGTAATTACCCAGGCTTTTGTTTCCTTCCTCTCTTCTTTTCCGTTTGTAAATAACCTCGTTTCGCAAGCAAAAGACGGTAGTTCAATGACGTCAGCCATTTCGAAAGAAAGAGTGTCTATAGGCGGTCTGGATCTTACACACAGATGGACGTATATAACGTATAGCTGAAGTATTTAACATACGTATACGTATGTAAAATACGGAAGATTGTTAGATGTCAGACATCCTGCAGCGACATGATGTAACATCTAAGCGGGTAAAACGCAGTACCTCTGTAGTATATGGATAAAGTACGCTCCGTACAGATTTCCTTAGTAAACATAACGAATCCTTGTATTTGTACAATATACCGCTGTCCGGATAATGGATTTTTCTCAGTGTGTCGGAGACAGTATACAATAATATCCTTAAAAATATGCGATAATGAAAATATATAAATGTATAACCTTGTAAATATATATATATATATATATATATATATATATATATATATATATATATATATATATATATATATATATATATATATATATATAACTAAGGGTAAATGTATTTGTAAGGAACAACACTGTAACTGGGCCTAGAGTCTGTTGTGTTGAATAAATAAATAAATAAATAAATAGAAGAAAAGAAAGGAGGTAGTTAGAGAAAGAGATAGTGGTTGTAATTATTTTAATAAGAAGTACAGCCAAACAAGAAAGAATTTTACTTTTCAAGTCATATAAAAGAGGGAAAATATTCTCAATTCTGTCTCAACAAGTTGGAAGTTCTTGTTTTCTGTGTGTCGTTTTGCCTTCAGGGAACTAACCACGTCGGATGAATAAGTGGTCACGAGAGTTTTGATTACCTTCATCGTAAAGAGGATTTATACCCGTTTCTCCTTTTCCCGTTTCGCCTTATAGCATACAAGGGAATTTTTACTCCGTATCTGTAACAAAGAGGGATTTATTTCATTCTCAACTGCAACCACTCTTCTATTTCAGACAAATTAAACTCAAATATCTTACAAGAACATAAATTTTATTATGACATCCAAAATAACATATCAAGTTTCTATGTAGATATAATATGAAACAGCATCAATATACGAAATTGCAATTTCACTTTTCTTAAGTCTAAAATAAGCAAGTATTAAAGTATTAACAACATATGTAGAATTAAATATATAAATAACAATAAACACATAACGTATAATTTAAAATGCCTATTCTACTTGATCAAATTACATTTCTTATCTCATTATCATATCTTATTTCTTATTTGAGGTAAAAATATAAAGGTAACCAAGAAAGTTCTGTCGCTTTTTCACACAAAACCTTCGAACATTGATATATCACCTAAGATATCAATGGCCTGGCGTCGTAATGGACACTTCAAGAAAATTTTCTTCATATTTGGCACAAAGCGATCTACGTTGGAGTATCTTGCTCTAATTTCTTCACATAGTGTGTGGACTCCGTGTGCCTGACAGGTAAAGTGGATCATTTTGGGGTATACAACTTTCAAGGCTTTTCCCGCTTTCACCATATATCTAGCTACATCTGTTAAAAGTACGAGAACCTATCACGGGGAACGCCTTCTGGAAAAACCACCTGCATTGCGTTTTCAATACAGCCAGCGATTGTAGAATGGTTAATCTTCTCCAACTACTGAACATATACAAGAAAAATTTCTCCAGCCTGTTCCGGTTCCAAAATGCCAAGCACAACATTGGCTATATAACGTCTGCAACAGTATGTAGTTTCATCCACTGATAACCAGAAATTCTCATTTTTCACTTTCTGCCGGATGTTACACATAGTTTCAGTATATACATTTTCCACATAGGCCTTCCTAAGTGTGGGATTTCCTTGTTGAAGTACTTCTCCAAAACCTCACGAAGATTAGGGTTTTTCAACTTCCACAGAAGGATATCAGATGCGATAAATGCATTACACAGGTTCTTCGAGAAAAAAGGATATTCAACTGCTCTGGGACGATGTCACATTTTGAAGTAGTGTTTGTGATTTCGCTTTCTTCCTACATGCATTTATTTTATGCTTCGTAGTACCTAAATGTTGCAATACAGAAAATCTCTTCAAATATCCCACACTGGATTCACAGAATTTACAGAACAATATCTTGTCATCTGTAGAGAACAAATCGTTCCCAAATTCTTCAACGTATGCTCTCAACTTCAACGAAACAGATTGCTTCACAGAAGGCATTCTCTATACTTGTTCCGCTGCACTCCTGGCTAAAACTACTGTTGATTTTGACTGACGTAAAAATAACTATTTTTTCAGCACAAAGTGCTAATTTGTTTGTTTTTGTTAAAAAGGAAAATGTAGAGAAAAAAGAACAGTTGTAATTGTCGTGCGCACATTCATCAATGACAAAAGAGCTTTCTGTTTTAAACGATTTTCGGCATTATAACACAATACTGTATTATTTATCCCATATTAAATTTTAACCTGGTAGAAAACCAAATGCGTTTTACATAGTCTGACGCAAGTTCAATCGATCACAGCGAGAACGCTGATTTTATTACTTTGGCAGAAGGCATATAAGAAAAAGTTTTAAAAAATTATCGATTTTGTGCAAGTATATTGCAAAACATATATAGAAATATGTCATATAATTAGAAAAGTGAAAAAAAATATGTTTCCAAATTGGGAAATGTGGAAAATATGTCAAAATATGTCCTATCAACTTTGCTTATTTCAGCTGGTTTTCGCCTGATACGTGATCTCACCCGATTATCCGATTTCCATGTAAAATAAGTATATACCTATGTTATAACAAACTCCCGGGCCTTAGTCGTAACATAACCATACCTCTTACTCGCTTTGAATTAAGGTTTAATTAAACTTTTTGTAAACAGTGAAGCAAATAATACATTACTCTGAATACATACTTTGATTATACGATGTTTTATTCGTTCAAACATGAATATTACTAGCCTTACAAATGTTTTGCAAAATGACAATAAATTTCCCTGACATAATCTGAAAATTCCCTTCTCTGTTGTAAAGCGAAACGGGAAAAGGCCAAGCGGGAATTCCCGTTTCGCCTTACAATCAAATTAACGCACACTATCTTAGCACCATAACCTGAAGTAATGAAAACAGGGATAAGGCGAAACGGGAAAAGGCCAAACGGGAGGATACCGTAAAGAGAGAGAGAGAGAGCAAGAGAGAAATGTATTTGACACTTACATATTTCACGTATAGAACAAAATAAAATGCATTTGAAGTGATCTATGGTATTTAGCGTTTGCAAGTCCAAATAATGTTCCGTACTTCTTAATTTTCGTAAATAATAATAATAATAATAATAAATAAAGGAAATTATATACTTCTTTCATAAATAAAATATTTCACTCCATCTTGGCAGTTGTATATGTTTAGAACTTCTTTTGCCTTCGTGTGAACATATGGTATCTTCATACTAGTATTAGTTTTAAAAGAAAAACAAGTTTTAAATTTAAAATGTCTTTCCCTTTAACACGTTTAGACTAATAGCATGTCACCACTCTATGATTATCGTTCCCGGGTGCCTTGATTGTCTATCTTCTTGCATGCAAAAATTAGTGCTTTTTCAGGGACACTTCCGGGGGGGCTAAACCCTTCTGGAGATGACCAACCTCCTAGTCCCATGGAACTTATATAACTGAAATTGTGGTTACATGTCCCTTTTGTGCAGGATACATTCTTTAGCAAATAGTGTCCAATTACATCTCCCTCATATTTTCATTTTTCTTTTCCTGTGAACAAAATTTTCTGGAAGAAAGCCTGGTTGTAGGCTATTTTCAAATTTAATTTTTACTCTTCACTCCTTAGGCACTAATAAAATTTTGTTATGTATAGAACTGGGATGTCCACAGGTGAGATTCAGGCATTGGGTGTGTCCATAAGATTCTTTTGGGAAAGTATAATTTTTCATTGAAAATGGTCTAATCGAACTTCAATTGTACCATAATGATTAATTTCAGAATGCTTCCCGTGAAAAAGAACTTAGAGTAAATAACAATTTAATATAAGTGAGTTACTTTTCATAGTTGTGAAACAACAGTATACTTCTCGGTGCGAGCGGTCTCGGGTTCGATTTCCGGTGGGGGCACTCGGTCGAAAAAGTGTAAAACGCCTTTTCAGGCCAGCCACCCTGAATGAGGTTTTCCTGGGTTTTCCTTTCACACCAGGCAAATGCCGGGGTAGTACCTAACTTATAGGTCCCAGGCCACTTCCTTCCTTCCCCTATCCTTTTTTCATTCCCCTTCCCCGGATAGTGTGCTCGCCGAGGGACGTCATCTCTTAGAACGTGACGGGCTAAATGGCCTTAGATGAAGAAAGCCCAGAAATCTAAATCCTAAATCCTAACAGTATCCTTCGAAACTATGCGAATTCAATTTTGAAAGAAAATTAAGAAGAACATTGAACCTGTGGCTGCAATAGAGGAAAAAGGTGAGAGATGGAACCTATTGATTCGATGCTGAATCCATGTCAAAAAACGTTTTCTTGATATGTCTTACAATTATTACCATATACAGTACAAATCAGTATTGAACAGAAAGATCTACAATTTCTTACTATTTTCGATTAATAAGAAATCTATCATTTGAATATTGAATTTATATAAAATGTGGTTTGCAACCTTCTATTAGAGTTTTCACTTTGTACGAATAATTATTGAAACCGGAAGTAATAGTTCATTTATACCACTTCCGGTTGCATTAAAGCAATAAAGACGAAGGTGGAACCTATTCCTACACTGTTAGTTACATATTAGGAAACCGCTCCTCTCTATGTGTCATCGTTTTGCACTATTGTGATCAGTACTGAAGCCAAGAATTGTAGATTTCCACCATGTACGTGGATAAAGATCGAATTGAAAATTTTTCTTCGGAAGCTCAATGGATTCTGAAAGACTACTTCTGGACATCTGTTACGGTTTTGCTCTGTGGAGATCAATATTAAAACCGGAAATAGTAGATAGTAAATTTTTACCACTTCCGGTCTTAGTAGAGAAATACAGGAGAAAATAGAATATTTTTAAGACACTGAATGTTCAAAAAAATGTCATTTTTTAATTAACGCTTTTGTTTTGTGGTGATCAGCGATCAAACCAAGAATGCTTGATTTCTAGCACTTTTGGGTTGAATAGAGGATTAGTGAAAATTATTATTTGAAAGCCGAATCTATTCCAAAACCGTTTTGGTTCTATTGAGATCAATATTGAAACTGAAAGTACGAGTAAATTTCGACTACTTCTGGTTTCAATAGAGTGCTACGGGTGGAAATATATTTTCTTGAGATGCCAAATCAATTCCAGAAAACCGTTTGTCGCTATCTATTACCATTTTTGTTCTATGGTGATCATCCTGATCAACGTTGAAAACGGAAACGGTTGATATGTAATACTTTCTGTTTGAATAGAAGATTAATGGAGGAGATGGACCTTTTCTTGAGACGCTGGTCTACTTTAAAAAAAAAAACTCGTCTTGATATCTTTTAACGTTTTTTTATTGTCGACAGACGGACGGACGGACGGACTTTGCCGTTCTAAAGGACTTTCGACACTAAAGGACTTCCGACACACTTGGAAGTCTAATAGCTAATTGTCAAAGCAAAGAATGCATTTCTTTCGGAGCCGTAGTGGTTCAGTGATAAAGCCCTCATCTCTGGCACGTGGAGTCCCTGATTCGATTCCAGCTTGTGTCAATCGAGCTTTGTGGTGAACAAATACCATATGTGCTGGTTTTCTCAGGGTTTTCAAATTTCCTCGCACTTTGTTCATGCCACAATTTCATTCATCACAATTATTCCTGTTTCCTTTAGCCTCGGTGCATCATGCCGGGATGTAATACAAATATATATATATATATATATATATATATATATATATATATATATATATATATATATATATATATATATATATATATATATATATATATATGGTAAATTTCGGGAATTGCACATAAGAACTTGGGAAGATTGGTGCTGCTGAAGTAGAACATAAATTTTATCATATGTAAAGTTTATTATTACAAGCAAAGAGATAGTTATAAATCGTAAATCTATGATTTATTATCCCGTTTTCGTGAAAAATACATTCAAGAACTCCTTTTATTCTCTATCTGAAAACATTAAGCTTAATATCAAAATCAAAGTTACTTTTAAGCAAACACCCTGTTTGCTTGGAAGAGCCGTATCGTAAGACCTCGCGTGCAAGGTCTTTCGCTTGAGTCTATCACGTAAAAAGAGTTGGTAATATTTTCCCTCTCTTGGTAATATTTTCCCTTGAAAGACAAAGTTCTGTTTTGCTTGACTATACAGGTCTGGTAATCTCTTAAGTTTGGATACATGAAATTTGGTATTCGGTTTTTTTCGTTTAAAGTGATTAAACACGTTACGGCGTTTTTTGATCATTAACTTACAAGGAAAGAAAAGAGGTGGGTAGGAAATGAATGCTGTTGCAACTATTACAATAAAATGTCAATATCTTGGAATTCTTTAAAATAGAGACATAAAATTTGGTGTGCAGACTTTTCATTTAAAGTATTAAACATGTGTTTCAGTGTTTTTTCTTTTTTAAAATACTTTACCTAGAACAGAAGAGAATGGAGTCAGAGTGGGTCACTAACCTTGGATCAAACAGAGTATTGGTTTTCTACTTTGTCCGATCCCGATTAGAATGCCCGTACTAGGTGTCCTAAGTATGTATATACAACATTTCGAATTCAGGTAAATTCTATATGAAAGACGCAGAAGGAGGAACACAAAATATTGCCTGCAGCAATAAGTGAAGAAGTTTGGTAGTTTATACATATGTTCGGACAGGAATATTTTATTCAGAAATGTTTTTAAGATCCAAGACGTTGATTCTCAGACAAGAACATCAGTTTTTTCTTGGAAGAAGAGAGGAAAAGATTCTTCACTCATATAAGTAGAATTTCACATTTTACATAAGCTGCAAACATTTTGTCATAAAACTAAAAAGATAATTAACAATTGACTTTTGTGCTTTCTTAGAAGTTCTTTTGAGTAATCTTCCGTAGTGAGAAACAAAACAACTAGGAGACAGCTACTGTTGGTTAAACAATTTACTTTTCGATTAAGCTATTAAAAAGTCCTGCTGAGTCGAGAACACTGACACTATCTCCTACGAAGATTACTAGGAAATTGTATCACAGAACAAGAATAAATTTCAAGCAAGATATCGTATGAACAGAAGACTTGTATTTTCGCATTAAATGTCCCCCCATTCGTTTCTTAACTAAGAACTTAACTAAGGAATAGAACATCGAGTAGGGGTATATTTATCGTTAGGAAGTAAGAGAGTTTTATACCTTTGCTTCCGTACTGAAAATATTATCATTGTCCAGATTAAAATTGTATGAAGAAGTGTGATAAACTAATTTGAGTTCTTAACTTAAGCTATAAATTGCAGGACTATCCCTTTAAAACATCCAGAGTCCGTGATCGTCATTACATTAAATATTAGACAATTCTCCCAAAGTATGTTTCTTCTGACTTTCTGAATCGTTTGATTAGCATTAAGGTGTCGAAATCAGAACACACCTCAGTTACGAACAAAAACAGTCACAAATAAAAAGAATTATTGAAGGATGAAGTAAGTCGTTCAAATTAAATATTTTACGGAATAAATACAATGAAGATTATATTGCAAATTTACATGTAGATCCATGAGAAATAAGTGCACTATATTATCCAATGTTCTAGATGATTACCCTTACATGTTCACTCGCACAATGAAATCCTGATGTGAGTTATCTTCCCCTGCAGCGCGTGCGAAACAAAAGCCCGGACGCAAAGGGAATTGAGTTATTCGCGAAATTGACCAGAGCCCGCGTCTAATTTGCCCACAAGACAAGCACTGACGGCAGACAACTGATACGTCGCTGGTGATTTGGATCAACTTCTTTCCCTATAGACCTCTAAAGCCCCACACGCTCACATACAATATCCGAGATGACGATGATTTCTCACAATAAGAAGAAAGGAAAAAAGAAACACAATAAGAACAATAGAAAATCAATAATTGTAACATTTATATACTGAGATCAGTTCTATATAGTATATATAAGCTTTAGGGTAAGTTTAAAAAAGAAAACTCTCAGGGCGTTACAGACGGAACATTTTCTTTTATTCCAGTGACAATCTTACTCGCCATAATGTGAAATCCTGTACTGAGAACTTTTCGTAAGACATATAAATTAGAATACGTTAAGACACACATTATGATCATATAAAAACGTAGAGACGATATTTGATTTGATTGATTCATACTTTTACACATTATCTTTCTCTTCGTGTCGATTGGAAATAAATCACCTTAATTGAGGTAGTGCCTTTATTATTACGATTATTATTATTATTATTATTAATAATAATAATAATAATAATAATAATAATAATAATAATAATAATAATAATAATGATGATGATGATATCAATCATGAAAACTACATTTGCTAATAGTAATTCTAAAATATTAAAGCATCATACTGACTTTAATTACCGAGAGTTATGAATATTATTTATTTACTAGTGCAAGTGTTCATTCTTCGCACGGAAATATTAAATGTTAATAAATATTGTTGAAAGAATGTTGGAAATCTGAGTAGGCGAGTTAGAACAGAAAGTAGGTATGTTAAAATCACATATCGGTTTGTAATAGTAGCTATGAGAGAGTCTGTGTAAACAAGATGTGTTAACATATTAACATCATATAGATAGTAATACTTGATCATGAAACATAAAGAAAGTTTATAAAATTAATTTAACAAGTTTGATAAAATATGGTAAACAATAGATAAGTGAATTCTGTTTAAAAAAATTTATTTAAAAACTATTTTGTTTAAAAAAAATTTAAAAAAAGTGAATTCAAGAGTCGAAAGGAGACAGAGGAATAGAACAAGATAGAGCAGCAGTAAATGAGTTCTAGTTTTGTGTAGACACGACTGTAGAAGAATTAGCTAAAAGAAATCTACCAAGAGATCGATTTGGAATATAAAGCTACAATTGCGCAGTTCTTTTTAAACGAATCTTCGCTCTCGTCGGATTTGAGACAACTGCAGAAGTTGTTAGATGCTTATACTAAAATGTGGATTGGAAGAAGGTTTTTCTTTCTTAACTAAGAGAATAAATTACGTACATGAATCCTAAAACGTCACCACAACGAGAAAAGAACTACCGAAAAAAGCATCTCTACAAGCAAACATTAGTGGATATTTCAAGTTACGCAAAAGATATAGAAGACATAATGATATGAATTGTCCTGCCAAAACAAAGAGATGTGTTCGGTGCCTGTCTGTGGATCACTTCGCAAAAGCTTGCTTATCAAAAAGATTAAACCTTAGATTTTAATTGCAATAGTAAAACAACAGCACGGAAGTTCCGGCAGCCAGATTTTTCAACTGGCGTCAGCAGGTAGAGAAACAAGAAAAGCCAATTAAGATGGAAATTGACCCTAAGGTAAAGAAAGTGTCGTCACATACTGCCAAATGATCAAACTCCATCAAACAAGTCATACCGAGAGAAGACAAACTACAGTGGCTTCTAAAGCAACAGAGATATAGGATCGATTCCTTACAATGGTGTCGAAAAACTATAGAAGATAAAGATGTGAAAGAACTAATCGGAAGGAAGCTGAAAGTAATGAAGAAATGCAAGAAAAATTACAGAATTGACTTTTGTACCTCTATCTCTGAGATGATAGAACACAACTGGGGTCCCGTTGTCCCTTTTGTTTTAATTATACGGAAGTTCCGTAGTTTCTCTTTGCAAGAATGTGTGTGGATTCCAAATGTTTGTTTGACTGCACGAGTTAGGATTTAAGTCAAATATTGCCCCTTCCTAACAATTTTGGATTTCAACTGGCTTTATATTGGTTTGTCTGGAAGGGTTATACTTTTAAGACATCATTGTTTGTTTTAACGTTGCCTGCATCACACGGAAGTCTACACTTAACAGATATCCAAACCAAGTGTACTACGTTTTTTTTTTTTTTTTTTTTTTTAATGAAATAGTACTATTTCTTGCATTATGATACTACTAATTTTCTGAAAACCTAGACTCTTTACTGGATACAAGTTGTTGGCATTACACAACCTCTAAATTTACAGTTGTCCCCTTAGCTGAGGTATTTAAGCTATATTTTTGTAATCAGTTGTACCACCGTAGCTATTACCTTGCCGGTGAAAGACAAAGTTAAGTGTATTTAAAGTACCAAATAGTACGTAATATTTCCGTTAAAATTCAAGATGACTTTCCTCAGTACAGTATAACTAGCCGCAGACTTGAAGCAATAATTATAATCGAGTTCTTAATGTAAAACAACGCTCCATATGGCATAGTATAATTTATAACCTTATCGCTATCAACAGCAGACTCCATGGAATTATTCTTTATACCTGTCCATTATGTGGAACATGTGACCATTTAAATGACATGCCCAATCGTTTAAGGACTTGTCCGAAAGTATTTCCCATGTGGAACTTTGTGGGAAATGTGCTTTGCATTATTTGTCGCTGCAGCTTGGTTTCACTACCAAGGCTTCCATACTTCCCAGATTTCCGCTATTATCCCAAACAAAAATACAACGCTCTGATTTGGGTGTAATGTGACCGTTGAATTTTTTACTCAATGTCAGCAATGTACTCTGATCTGATTAGCTGTAAGTATCGTCTTCTAAAAAAATAAAAATAATAATAATAAAAAAAGGAAACTGAACTGTCTTTACCCGCACTTATTGTTTGGAAACTTTCTTCAAGTGTTGAATGAACATTCGTAAGGTATTTGTGTTTTTTTCTTTTTCTTTCCTTTTCTACCGACACGTGTGAGAGCATTTAATTGTATGCCAAGTTATGCCTGTTGTATCTAGGTTTTTAAAAATTATTTTATTTTTTATATATATATTTTAACAACTTTTGCATTCTTTCTTTTATTTTTCAATTCCCGTAGAATTTTATAAAAATATGTTTGAGCGACCTCTATATTCACTAACTTGGCAACAAAACAAGTGATAGAAGTTCACTTCTGGTGGGTGGGATCCCTCGTTCGATTACAACTCTCACTAAATAGGCTATATGGTAGACGAATATCGTGCTTTTCTTGGGGTTTCTTCCCACTTTCTTCACTCCATTATTTCATTTATTACCATCACCATTTCCTTTAGCACACACAGCATTAACTTTGGATGTAAAACTGAAAGATTTTTACTTTTAATTTTGTGGTCCATTCATCAGTTGAGTGAGCTCTGTTATATGTAAAACTAACGACAATTTTTTTTTTTTTCACTATAATTGTATTACCCGCGAGTAAGAGAAGAAAAATAATATATTAGCATCACCACAGTTTTTATTATTTTAATATTGCACTTGCCTGAGTATAAATAAACGTATTTGTGAACCTTAACTAATTGAACCTTTAATTGGCAACGATTTGAATACAAAAAGTAATAAGCATTTTCCTATTTTAAAAAATCGAGAAATGTTTTATCTGAACCATTAGTAAATCTGAAATTAGATCCATTTCTTTCATAAAGATAACTCTCAAACGTCAGTCGCCTTCATACTTAGAATGTACGTACATGGTCTCTTTAGATTTTTTTTTCAAATGGTGCCTACTACACCTAAAAGTATGGGGAAAAGTTACATTTCTCGTACTGGGAACACTAATATCACACAAATCACCAACGATGTATTGAAACAATTTTGTTGTTTCTGGTGGCTGTATATTTAAATCTTAAACTCTAAAACAATACATTTAACGTAATATTTTACCTAGTGCATTAGAAATATATATTACTGTAATTTGTTACTGTACAGACCTACCGCGTAACTTATAAGCTAAGGTCATATGGTGACTCTGTATATTTTTAAAAATCAGTATTATTCCTTTTGTGCTTTTAAAAAATTATGTTCTTTTTACTACTATGTACGAGAATGATGTCACTGCATACATAATAGGTAAAGTATGCACAATACCCAATTTATATATATATATATATATATATATATATATATATATATATATATATATATATATATTAGGTTATCAGAAATTTCTTTTATGCCATCTCTGCCTAGCAGATATCGTTACTCGAGATAGACTTTGTTGAGATAATTGGATTCTCCACGAATTACATAAACGAACGTGTACAATGCATCGAGAGAAAAGTAAAGAACCACTTTTATTGACGGATTTTTCACAAGCAAGAATTCGACAAAAAGCCAACACGCGCCTGCGAATCACCTGTAGCTCTGCCATTGGTTGGAACATTATCGACGCGTGGTTAACCTTCCGCTCTTAAATTCTCCCTTTTTGTGCTTTGAAAACCCAACAATTGCTCTCTTTACAATAAGCTTGTTACTGTTAATGGGCATGATATTTCTGGTGACAAGAGAGCATCACACTGCGCTCCCAAAGCTCGTTCACCGGAAACTTTTCCAACTCGTTACGACAGTGCATTATGCAGCGCCACGCCCGATTGAACGACAAGATTCGGAAACACATTCCTCCTTATATCTCTGATTTTCCATCTTATGATGCGTACTCATCCTGTGAGGCCAGCACTTCAGAAGAAGAAATCAAGCGCGTTGATTTAATTGTTTCCGGTTTGATATGGAGGGTGAGTTCTGTACGCACCTTACTTATGCTACCAACTCGCTTTGAAACGGTTTCTAATTCCATGAAATTGAGATTATTTAAGGGGTAAGGGAAGTGGGTCTATCATGGGAACAATTTGCAGTCTTACGTGAATGAAGTAACGTCACATTTCTGTCTAATAAAAACAGACATATATATGTATTGTTAGTGACTGAGAGCACCGGTAATACACAAGGAAATCATTCGTATTTTCTTTAGATGATTGTCCGTAAAGAATGTATGGAGTATGGATACTGTTTGAGGTATTGCTAACTTGTTTTGCTGCTGAACGAGCTAAATATAAGTTAGATTCCCTACCAAGGGCGCCCATGCTGTGGTTTCCAGGGGGGCAAGTATAAGCGACGTTTCAAATATAGTTTCAAATTTTGCTGTAAGTAATGTAAAAATTCTATTGAGTTTTCGATATTTTGAAGTACAATTTCCACTAGGGGGCGAGCGCCCCACCTTGCGCCCCTTAATGGGTGCCCTTGTTCCCTATCATAGAACTAATAAAGCACTCTAGTACAGGATCCATTGAAAATGAAATAGGCATAATTCAGTTTAACGTCCCACGGTTATGTCGTTTAGGCGAAGGAAGATGGATAGTAAAGTAAGGGAATGATGATGGAAGAATCGGTAGAATAAGAATGTGAGAGGAAATTAGAGTAGCTCGAGAAAACCCACGGACACAATGTTGTAACGTCAACTTATTTAGCTGGGGATCAAACCAGGGACCTAATTCACCAGAGGTCCACCTACCTCCAGAGGATCCATTGAAAATAAGACAAATTGTAGAATATAATTATAAATATACTGTCATAATAGGCCTACTATACTATTTATTTATCAGACATATTGCGATCTGAGGGAAACCTTTAAAAAGAAAAACAGAAGCAGTCGATGTTTCAAAGGTTCAATTTGCAGTTTGTGAAAACAACTGAGTTACAAAAGGATTTGAAAAGAAATTATATGATGCATGAAAGAGAACACATAGTAAAATGTGCTTTAAAAAAATATTTTTTGTTTGTTTCTTGAGCGGTAAAACGAATAAATGATACTTGTAAGACTAGAAAGCAGTGGGCGCTCTTCTAAGGTAGAGCGTTGAGGGCATTTTTTCACCAGTAGCAACAGAAGTTCTATAGCGACGGGATTATAGTATTGCCGGAACAGTGGCAGGTCATCGAACAAAATGGTGCATACGTTGTTTCATAATATTATTTTTAAATTCTCAATTTTGATCTCCAGTTCCTCAATACTTTTAGATAATCTAACACTACAAAATCTTAAGTATACTCGATATTACTCATATTTGCCTATGACGCATTGTATCATATCTGTTACTGTATTTAGTTGATTGATTAATTAATATATTGCCGTTTAATGTCCTTTTCCATCACTATTGTTATATAAGAGGAGACTTTAAAGTGCAATATCGAACAGTACTCGAGTTTAATTCAAGTTAAGTATGTTCCTCCTGCGGAAATCGATATAATACACGGTAATTATAATATAAACAACGTAAATATTTCTTCATTCGTAGTTACAAATATTATGGCTTTATGTGTAACAAGAAAAATCTTTTGAGTTTTACGTCCCATGTGTAACAAGAAACACCTGAATAATTCTATTTGTTATGAAAGCATTGATAAATGATTTTGTTATTATTTAGAGGATAATAATTGGTTAGGCACAATTTAGCGTCCCTTTCAGCAGCGGGCCTATTTGAGACGTGGACCCACAACCCAACGTGGAATCCGAACCACAAGAGCTCCTACCTAGAATTGAATTGTGGCCCCTTGCACTCGAGTGTACAATAATAGACTAGTGATGATACCCTGTTTTCAGCTACATTTATAATTCGTGTAATAGAGTTCCGTAATCAAATTTAAAAAACAAAATAGAGTTGATAAAGGATTATTCAATGAATGCTTTGAGTATTCACGTATGTTAGGAAAAAAAGTAAAAAAAAAAAAAAAGAGAGAGAGAAAAGACGTACTCCAGGATTTGAATACACTATTAACAAACCACTCACCCAAACCGCTCGACTATTTCGTACTTAAAATTTGTTTTGTGTACAATGGTTTTTCTGTTCTACTGTATAATAGGCATTATTTACAGCCAGATACGACTGAGTTTGCTCCAAATAACCGGAAATTCTCTCTCTCGCAATGAATAAACGTATATTTCGCACAAGTCACATTTTCTTTTACATCACAACAACTGAAGGGTAAGGGGAAAAAAGAAGGAATGTCACAAAATTACATTTTTGAGAAAACGGCATTTTAATATTGGAAATCACGTACAAAGAATAGGGTTATTAAATCTTTCGTCCCTTTTTACATGGAAATTTCTACATCTACGCGTGCATGGCATATGCAATCAAATAGTACCAAGAGTCACCAACAGATAGGACAAAGCACCCGGTAAAGGACATGCATGGACATTCCTTGTTTTTTCCCCTTACCCTTCAACTGATGTGAAACTATTAAAATGTGGGAAATAATAGGGCTTTCAATAATTGTTAATAATAAAAAAAAGCAATAATGGAATTGCTATATCAATTATATAAACAATAAAATGTGATTAAGAAAATTAACTCAACTAATGATTATCTCTTAATAGGACCTAAGTAGCTCGTCTAAACTCACATGAAAATATTTTCACTAGCTAAGAGTTTCTGTGTAAACTCAAAGAACTAATTAATGTAGGTGACTGGTTAACGCATTGGATTTGCAAAACAGAAGGTCCTATTAAGAGATCCATTATTTTAAAGATGCTGCAATTTCAAATTCAATCCATACTTAGTGCGATAAGCAAGATTATCTCCTGTGGAGAAGGAAGGAGATGATGGAATTACGAGAATGGCAGACAATTGGACTAGGACAATGATTGCAAAGATTTACAATTTTGTTTCCTTCATTTGTTTAATATTTTATGTTTTCAGTTTATTTCAATCATTTTCTAATTCATGTATGATCAGTGCTTTTCTATATTCTCATATGCAACGAAATAATACAGTATACACACAAGAGTTATAATGTCTTTGAAATATGACACTCATTGAACAACGCACTCCAAACAATGGAGATTAATCTTAAAGTGAAGAGTTCTTTTCGTGTATCAATTACACATTAAAACCCTGTTTCAGTGCTCCACAGACTTGCCACTGCTTGAAATGTTATGTGTAAATTGGGGCGCATCTTTCCAGGTGCTTGTGATACCAACAAAAGCACTAAACCCATTCTAATGGAGTTATAGCGGTCAGGGATTCAAGTACTTTTGTGGCTCACTGTACATGGTGATAGTTTTATGTTTAAAGATTTAGTTAGTTAATAATGCAATAATAATAATAAGAAGAAGAAGAAGAAAAAGAAGAAGAAGAAGAAGAAGAAGAAGAAGAAGAAGAAGAGGGATAGGAAATTATCGAATTTCTGAACATAAACTGATTTTATTTTAAAATTAGCATAGCAACACTCATTTACCAATTTTATTACTAATTATTATTGATTTATTTACTCTATCACTTGTTATTATATGCTTATAATAGCTTATGAATGCTTTTCTTTCACAAAAAAGAAAATAAATATATACTTTCCAGGTTTCTGTACATAAAAGAGAGTTTTGCTTTTAAAATAACACATTTCTTTTCTAACTTACGTTCTCTGATTTTTAAAAGTGTATTTATGTCTATATTATTTGCATTTTATTATTATTTGATCGTAATATTGAGAATGCAGCAATTTGCTTTCACATACAAGAAATTGCATTGAACAATTTTCAGAGATAAGTTAAATGTTTTACATGAATTGCAAAATAGTAATGATTTGTTGGTACACTGTGCTATAATCTGGCAGTATTTTCAACTAAATTTTACTTTTAGGTTTGGCTAGATTTTCCAAAGTTTTGTCATCTTATTCTTCATTCATAATTTCAATCTGCTAAGTCCTACATGAACCCTATTATGCTGATGGGATCATCTGTAACTCTGCCGTACAAAATGCAAGTTTTTATGTCTGGTAGATTTAATATATTACGAATAGTCAAACTGGTCATTGTCTGGTTTCTACTTAAGTAAATTAATTACATTTATTCTCGTTTCTTGTTTCTTAAATGTAAGACTATTGTCACAAGTCATATCAAGAGGGTAATTTCCAGGTCTATTATCATATTTTTCGAGGTGAGGTAAGGCATTTGGACTATTAGTCTCTGCCAGTAACTGTTACATTTTGTTCTATCCAGTAATTCATTACTTGTTACACTTTCTCCAGGTTTGAAGCAGTTCAAAAAATGATGATAAAATTTCCCATCTTGAAAACTCGACAATAAATTTGTCCTTCTCTGGAATAGTTATTTTCTATGATATTATTTTTGTTGATTTATATAATTTTCTCTCTGATTATTGTTCAAGAGCTAAATTCCTTGTTTAGCTGACAAAGAGCCTTTTAATGGCATATTGAAGAGACTCATAGCATCTTCAGTTTGTGCATAGCAATGCGATGAAGTTCAGATGCTCTATTTAAACAGTGCGACGGTACTTTGCAGTTACCTAATATCTTTAAATAAATAAATAAGTAAAACTTTACAGAAGAAGAGAAAAACGTTTGAAAAAATTGGAGATTAGTTAAAAGTCTTCGACTTTAAGAGGAGCACTAACCGACTTTAAGAAAGCACAAAAAAAAAAAAAAAAAAAAAAAAAAGCAGAAAATAATGAAAAGTTCTGAACGGCAGAAAATAATTATAAAAGCCGCTCAAAAGCGGGAAACAATTACCATCATCTACAAGACTTTTTGAAGTTTGTGTCAAGCCAAACAAATTTATTTCTAATATTTGCCTTCTTACAGACTTCTAAAAACAGTTCTTGTTATTATTTTCTGCATTTTAGCACTTTTTTTTTAAATCGGTTAATATTTTTAAAAGAAAGTTTTTATTATATGCTTAATTTATCATTTCTTTCGCAAAATTTGAATGAGTAATTTGAGACTTTCTCAAAGTAACTCTTCTGACTTGTACGTGGGTTATATTTTAAAACTTAAACCACACCAGATTAACACCAGAGTGATGCATTAAAACTATTAGGTCCCACTCTTACCCATATTCGGGCTTACCGTTAGTGTAAAATGGTGACAACTAATTGTCAAGATTCAATTAAATTCCACATGCATCCCAAAATTTCTGTATAAGGACAAAACGTTAAATTGCCAGAATCACGTCACTCTTAATATCAGTATTTAGTTTTACGTGCGTCTAGGGAATATCTATATGAATACTCTTCAATTCAAGGAATGATGTTTAAACATACGGATTGATGATCTGGAACATTTTTCCTACTTACTAATATTCTCATATGTCAATCACCGAAATATCATCTTTCCCTAAGCACCCTCCAGCGTGTACAAAACCTTATTTATCCTCTTGTAATTCCCAAGTGAGAAGTTCCTAATGATAGCATAGTATCTATAATTTCTATAACTGCTGTGCGAGCGACAGATGGTAGGATTTCCCTCTGACGGTGTTTCCATCTTCAATTGGTTATTTGGAATGCACCTTCACTTTTCATCACTGATGTCAGCATAGCAGCTAGGAGGTGGAAAGAAGAAACTCCCCTGGGACCATCTTCACCACCCTGAAATTTTTAGTTGTTTTATAGATAAATACACACACACACACACACACACACACTAAGGCAGTCAAGAAACTATTATTTCGTTCAAAAAAGATCTGATTTGGTTGTGGGGCAGAATAGAAAACCAAATTCAAAGTTATATTATTATTATTATTATTATTATTATTATTATTATTATTATTATTATTATTATTATTATTATTATTATTATTATTATTATTATTATTATTATTATTATTTACTGGACTTGGTAGTGTCTCTTATGAAAGTTTCTGATTTTATTGACTGTATGATTCTTTGCATCGCTGAAGGGGGGATAAATTTAGTAATTTCTGGTTTCAGAAATCCAATTGCTTTCTTGGAGAAATAATTTCGTTTATTGTACTAACTTGGCTACCCCTGTATTTCCTAGTTTCTTCTCATGAAAAGTTTCTGATAGTTTTATCTATTTTGCAGTCATGCATACATGCTTTGTATTTACCTAATCAGTTTTCAGAACCTACTCAAAATCACATTAAACTGTGCTAATTGTTCAATAGATTTCAAACGCTTTTGTATCTACGGAGCTCATTAAAGGAAAATCAATGTCATAATAATAGCATTTATGTACTTCCTGTATGAATGTAAGCTGAAGTCAAGTTGGTACAAACCCTCCTCTCAAAAGTTATCTCTGTCGTCTATCTCAGTGTTCTCGCTACAGGTGTGATTGAGGATATATCAGTTGTGGAATTACAGCTCATCATGGGAGCTGAGCCACATGAGCTCATACGGGGAATCGAACCCAGATTACCTGCACAGAAGAGGTGTGTGCAAATCATATAGCGAAAAGAAAACTCTTCCTCCTTCAGTTGTTGTTTCTTTCGGAGTTGAATTTCATATATATATATATATATATATATATATATATATATATATATATATATATATATATATATATATATATAAGTGTTTTATGTCGTAAACGTTATATACTGTTTACGAGTATGATAATTTTAGTAAATAGTAGAAAAAATAATTCTATATACGCACAAAAGTATTGTTTTTTCCTCCATGCTCATTCAAAAAAAAAAAATGTCTAATACATTTGGCTGGTCCAAACACGTCGAAAAACTTTTAAAAAGACCGCTAAAGAATACACAATGTAGCAATTAGGAAACGAGAGTGACTTTTTTGTTGCGAAATTAGTTTTTGCACTGAAGTTTCTCATAGTGATGAACTTTTTTTTTTTTTTTTTTTTTGTTAGCTTAACTCCCCACAACTATGCACCGTGGTTAAGGAAGACTGTGATGATGGAACAAATTATAACAGTGGAGTTAAGTACATGAGAGGAAACAGCAGAATCCCAAGTAAACCCAAGCATGAGGTGTTTGTCCACCACAAAGTTCACTTAGCGCGCGCTGGAATCGAAGAAGAGACCCCACGCACCAGGGGTGATCACTTTACCACTGAATGATGCAATCCTTATGAACTTTCGTGTAACCTTGGGGAGCCGTTTAAAAATTTCCAGCTCGACTAGCTGCCAGTGTGGCGTGTGACGTGGCTAAGAATAGACGTGGTGTTGTGATTTTGCAAAAAGTTTGAAGTAACTAGTGTTTGAAATAGACGCTTCATTTTTGGTATCTGGAGGTTTTCTTGAGTACCCAGCACAGTGGTGAGGTCAAAACGTACACATTTTGCAAGATAAGGGCACTTATTAGGAAGGAGGTAAAGAGTAATGGCGTCTTACAACTTGCGCATTGCCTTCTGTTTGGCACACTGGGTTGATAAGTTAATAAAATGCGTTTGCTACCCCTATTCGACTGTATTGCCATTCAAATATCACTTTCCTGTGCGGCCACCTTCAAATTGAACAATGACATTTGTCTCCGAAACGCTTTGCCAGGCGTGCAAAATTCAATGAAGAACGTCGTGGTATTCATTTAATCTTGTGATAATCTATATTGTGATGTTCTTACCTTTTGTAGATGGGAGTGAGACCAATATTTTCTGAAAGAGCTCTGTCACCAATGTGTTGCTTTACCCGGATCAGCTGTTGAGCAAAACATTTGCACTTTTCACACTACAACATAATATCATATGTGGAAAACAAAAATTAGTTTATTGTTAAAATGAAGCTAAACCAAATAAATTATCCACCAGGCTGGCACTGACTGTGAATACGAATATCAGTTTATACCACTGTCATTTCATTTGTAGTCAATCGTGCGGAATTGGCGCTTCAAACAGATAGAGCAGCGCTAGAGCGGCTGGCCACGGAACCATCCTGAGCGGTACTCCGAACCTTTTCGAAACTTACGTTTTTTTCTTTCTTCGTTTCCATCGAATTAAAATGCCGATTATGGAAAACTATTGATCAAACTCCAGGAAATATTTATGACTATATTCAGCGACAAAATAGGCTGAAAATTTTAATATAGCTCAAATCTGTTAACCAGTGATGCTAGGTTCTCAAGTTAAAATTTTCCTCAGGGATGTTCAAAAATTCCCTTTTTAGGATAAAATTTCCCTAAATTTATATCATTTCCTAAAGAGAGTATTATTGCGTAGCCAGGCCGAGGAAGGCTTGTAAAAAAAAAAAAAAGTTAGTCACTTTGTGTGTGGGATTCTAGAAAAAATGCCACCGTCTTTCGTCATACTGCCGCAATGCTTAGTAACATAACATTTTTGAAAAGCTAAATTTCCCTACATTTTAGCTCATATTCGTTAAATCTCCCTTTTTCTCTTTTTAAAAAATACTTTTCTAAATCTCACTACGCAGCGGGAAATTTCCCTCAAACCAGCATCACTATTGTGAATAAGGTGGCTTCCATTCTAAAAAAAACGATGTTTTCATACATCGTCGCCAGCCGATTGTTTGTTTTTGGCCATATTTATCGTAAAATGTTCCCTAAAGTTTGGCCACTATTTTCTAACAATCGCCATTAAAATCCGTTGAAATTAAAAAAAAAAATGGTAGCGATGAGGTATTGAAACAGTCTTCCACAATGCATGCGACTGAGTTCGGAGTCCCGTTCACACCGCGGCCAAGCGTTTCGGAGTCAAACGTCATTGTTCAGTTTGAAGGTGGGCACACAAGAAAGTGATAGGCCTATTCGAATGCCAATACAATTGAATAGAAGTGACAATGACAAATACATTTTATCAGTCTATCGACTCGGTGTGCCAAACAGAAGGCAGTTTGCAAGTTGTAAGACGTTATTACACTTCAGCTCCTCTCTAATAAATGCCTTTATCTTGCAAAATGCATACGTTTTGACCTCTTTTCTGTGCTGGGCACGCAAGAAACCTTCCCGATACCAAAAATGAAGCGTTTACCTCAAAAAGTAGTTACTTCAATTTTTTTGCAAAATCTGTTCAATTTTGAATTTTTAACGCTCGTAATTCAAATACATTGGCGATCGAGGATTTCTCCGTTTGCATAATTGTTTCGTATGTGAAAAGGAGTCGATTGAGCATAGTATCGATATGAAGTCAGAATAACACCCCGCTACCTTCCGTAGTAAGTTAATATAAAATTCCGTATGGGCTTAGGGAGAAAACTCCAACGGAAACACTTGAGATGTTGTAAAAGGTTTATGGAGAGAATTGTCTTCTCGTTGAAGTGCTTTTGCATGATGTAAAAGCTTCAGTGCTTTAAGGTAATCTGTGGATAACGAGCGTTCACATCCAAATAGGTTTGTTAGAACAATTGAAATGGTTGATGAAGTTTGGGCTATCAATATCAGACCTCATTGATTATTGGCATACATACACATATATATATATATATATATATATATATATATATATATATATATATATATATATATATATATATATATATATATATATATATATATATAGTCCTGTAAGAAAATTATATGAAAAAATTGGTGGAATAATATGTACCAGGAAACAAGAGAATCCCAGAAAACTCACGAACACGATGTTGTCTACTGTTTTGAGAAAATATGGTCTGTTATAAGAAAACTTGAATGATTTTTTTTTTTTTTTTTTTTGGTCAAAAACAGCATGAGTGAATTTCAGAAATACTGTGGTTATGATAAACATAAGCAATTATAACAGTGTAAATAATGTTAGAATCCACTTCCTGAGTTCTACTTTCATATCCGAAATTATCAGTCTTCTCAAAGTACCTGGGTACATAGTTAAATTTTGCCACTATTAGGCCTACCAGTTTTGAATTCGTAGCGAGAGCCCCTTCTTCCTGAAACAATAAAGTGTGAATATACTTCTGTACTGGGAAGGGAATGTACTTTTACACTGGGGCCAATATACAACATTGATGTTGGTCGCAACATAACTTTCTCCAAAGTCCTCTCCCTATGAATTTTCAAAAATGTCCCACGGGAAAGTCTTTCGTATATGTAGAACTTCGTGGAAAAGATTTTAAACATTTCCTGTGCGTGTAGTGTGCTGTTTATGAGTTTAAATGGATTTCATTAAACTTAAAATACAACTTATGCATTTAGTTTTACTAAGCCATGTCTATGAACTATAGAAATAAACTTACCCCATTTTCTGTTATAAATTAAATGACAAAATATTTTTTCTTTCGGTTTCTTCAATTTCAATATACGACTTATCTGATTTTTGTTTTTACACTTTCAATTGAAAGTGTGTGCAGTGTCCTTTTCCACGGACTTCCATATTGGTATTTAATTACGTAAAACAGAAAGAACCTTTGTTAAACAGGCAACACCGTACTACAAATAATAGATATACTACAAATAACATAAAGTACCGGATGTATCATATGAAACAATGCAGTGTAAGAAATTGTGACTATCTGACGAGGACTGAATGTCAATAGGATTCGAAAGATTTTTTTTTTTTAAATCTTATCATATTGTTCTTGTATTAAATTTCAGTCTTAAGATTCTTGTATTCTTAGTACCTTCTCTCATCCTTTGTGTTGTCTTTGAAAGAAGGCTTCGTTTTCAGTTTAAACAACGCACCTGTAGACATTTCTGAAAGAAAACTTCTGATGATGGTTATCATTGTAGGCGTAAAACTCTGGTGAGAATTGGAAAATGGAAAATTACACCAAGTTATTTTTGTCTTAGTTCCATTGACAGTCAAGGGTACGATTCTTGGAAGAATGCTGTAGATTTCTTTTTCGTTTTGTTTTTCTCTTTTTTTTTTACAAGAAGCATGTATATTCCATCACATAAAAAGTAGAAGTGACAAATTCATAATCGCTGAGGGCATGTTACTAGATTTTAGGGATGCGCACGAGACAAGATTTGAGACTGTCTCGACTCGAAAATGTGCTGTAAAAGTGATGTCTCGACTCGAAAAATATATATTTTTCTATTGGAAGAGCTGTGTCTCGACCCGAATTTTGTCAGGAAAATTCTCTCTCGACTCGACTCGAACGCATCCCTACTAGATTTAGTAATTTGGAAAGAAAATTGGACAGAAAATTCATTTTGTTATGAAATTAAGGGATAAGAAAAGACTTTTGGAAATACATATTGCAAGGGGTGGGGCGTAAAGATTTCTTTTTTTTAACAAGGAAAGAGTATTTCATTAAACCCTGAAGTTAGAAAGATGAAACTCGGCACGTAAACTACCCACTAAACATAACTGAACACGTGTTTTTGAAAACCAACGGGAAAAGGAATTACTACTATCCGGGAATTCATTAATGGTTTATTTAAGTTGGGGATGTGAAATTTGGTATTTAAGAACCTGTCTTACTAAAAATAATACAAAATTTACGATTTTTCTCTTGCTTGTTTTTTCATAACTGAAAGGAGATCATGAAATGCAACTCACCACAATCATAGATAATGTTATTCTACAACAGAAAATATGAAACTGAAGAATATTTAATGTTGCTATAAATAGAAATTACAGTGTTGACAGAATAACAACTCCCCCAAAATCTAAGTTAAGGCTGCGACTAGAGGAACGAACTCAACCGCAGTTGATTACCTATCATGTTGTTTTGGTATCCTGTGAACTACTTTTTAAATAACATTATTATTTAGTTTTAATAACTGTGTGTTAAAACTATTTTATTTATTACAAACTAAATACAACTATTATTTAAAAACTAGTTCACAAGAAACCAAAACATCATGATACCAAATGCGTTAAGAATGCAGTATAGCAACATTCAAACCATTTTGATTGTTCGAGTATATTGTGTAATAACTTGCATAGACTATCTTTAAACGTATATAAATGGTCTTCATTGTGTTCTTACAATCACTTAATCGATTTGTAGTTTCTATACTGTAAATCATGTAACAGAAAAAAAAATGTTTGACTGCTAAGATTTGGTTGTACTAGTGTTGGCAACGAGACTCAAGAAATTTCTCGTCTTGTCTCGGAATAGAGACGAGAATATCATGTTTTTAACCTTATTTCGAATTTAAAAGAATGTACTTCTCGTCTCTTGGGCAACACTAATCAATTACCCTAAATCTTTAATAACATCCATTACACTATGATGTAATGTTGTAAGTGGAAAGCAAGCATGATAACTACATTTAGATGTTGTTGGTATATGCTTAAAATGCACCCTTGTAACCCATTTTAGTAAACTGCATGCACTTCGTCTTAACTTAGTACTTATTCCCTTGATACCATTTACTATCTGCAGTGATTTTCTTTATTTCTCTCTGTCTCTCTCTCTCTCTCTATCAGGTTTAGCTTCTACCGTGTTTTATAGTGAATAAATGAACTTCTCTATATAAATATAATACTTACCTGCATTTGTGGTATATGTGTCCTTAATATTTACAGAAACAAGTATTATCTAATACGAGTATAAATAAATTAAAGAGTTTGTTTGTATGTTTGTCTGTCTATCTGTGTGCGGCCTAGACACCAGACGAGTGGGCCGAAAGTTATCAAAATTTGGTCACGGATACCTTGGTCCAGGCTCCAGACTAAAACGAAGTGTTTATTATTTTTTTTTTAACAATTCGAACCAGGGAGGGGTCTCAGGAGAGCATCAACCGGGACACGTAAAAGGAGTAGAAAATGACCAATATTAGTGTCAAATTCATAGTTTTCATAATTGCTGAGATCGATGATGAAAATCCAATCGCATTAGCTTCCAAATTCACCATATTCGACTGCGGGCTGGGGATAACCGGAGGGGGGATACCAAGACACGTAAAAGTAATCCAAAACTTAGTATCAAATCCATAGTTTTTGCGGTCGCTGAAATGAATGGTGATACTCCCACAGGCGTTGACTTCCAAATATAGCCCCCATACGAAGAATGGGTATATTCAGCTTGTATCTAATAAAAATTAAAGAGATGCATATTTCTAGTTTCTTATAAATATCAACAATTATTTACATTGTATATATTTATATTGTTTTCTTACATTTCTACTTTATTTTTCAGTTTTTTTTTTTTTAATAAGTTGTTTCCCCACTCCGATTTTAATAGTGGCAAGCGTTGACCTGCAAAATAGATAGGAAATACCTGTAACTAGATATGCAATACTTGTAAGTTTGGAGCTAAGCAATCAACCTTTATTGATTATTCATAGAGGGTTTTAGTGCATCAATTGTTTTTGTGAACGAACATGACATGTAAATAGTTGAATTTGGCATATCAGCGAAAGCATAATTACTTTGAAAACTTGTGAAAACTTCACCCGACTTCTAATACTGAAAATTCTGTTTTACATGTTTACAATGAAAATTCGCGCGTCAAATGCTTTTCCGTGGTTAAGTCTATGGCATCCAGTTTTTCGGTGATTATTCCTCAGTGGTATGTGCAATCGGAACATGCAACCCCTTACAATACTCAGCACGCGCTCTCAAAGCGCAATGTCAAATTCTTTTAAGAACGGTTTAGCCATCTCAGAGGAGTATTCGGATAAACGAACGCCTAAGTCGAGTTTGTATATGGTGTGCACCACAGATAATTAAAAGAAATGGAAGATGCATTTAGTTCCATGATAAATATAGGGCTACAGTATCTTCTTATATATTTAATTAAGTTTCGTTAAGTCTCAGAGTGGCAGAAATCTCCTTCTACCCATAAAACACAAAATGTATCAAACAATGCAGAGTATCATTCGTTTTACTGTGTTAAGCAGCCCTGTTAATTTTAGCTTCACTGGATCTGGATAAAAACAAAAAATAATGAAAAATTAAACTACATATTTCAGTTTAACATTCCACGATTATTGCCGTTAGCCTAAGTGACACAGGTAATGAAGGCAAGTGAATGATGGTAAAAAATTGGTGGAATAGGAAGTGAAACATGGACACAATGTTGTCCAGCACAAAGTTTTTTGGCCAAGGATCGAACCACAAACTCCATGCACCAGAGATAAGTGCTCTACTACTGAGCCATCGTGCCTCCTTAAGTTCATTATTAAATCAAATAAAATATACTGTACAAAATACTTATCGTAAAGCAAAATATGGAAAAGAGCATCTTCGAATCCATGCACTGTGATTTAATCCACCACCATTATCTTTGAAACGTCTTTATTTACAATTCTTGATTTGACATTGATTATAGTGATTCTCCAATCAAATTATATGTCATATGTAGTCAAAAGTTCCATCGAAACTTCACATTCGAAGGTGTGGTAGAATGCGTTTGAAAATAAAAGGGGAATTTAGGAATTAGATTTCTGGGCTTTTGGGATCTATAGCCAGGTTAGCCCGTCATGTACGCAGGAGCAGATCCAGGACGGACTTCTGGGGGGCGGTGGGTTGTAATACTGCTACTTAGAGCTACTTTTAAGGGCTCCAATCTCTGGGATGGTTTATATATATATATAGGGTTTATATATAAAATAAGAAAGTTTCCTCTTCTGGGGGCGATCGCCCCCCCTGGATCCGCCCCTGCATGTACGAGGAATGACGTCCCTCGGCGATCACACTATCCGAAAAAAGGGAATGAAGAAATGAGTGGGGAAGATAATAAATTTTAAAAAATATTTAATGCTCCATGAAGATAATCTTCATGAACTAGATACAAGTAGAAAACATTGGAAGCAATGGAAACCTACTTTGAACGCAAATATTTTACTATTGAATGACGTAATAATTTTAGTTTAACAAGTACATTAAATGGATATCTATCAACATCAGAAGTAAATCGCAATAACATACTATCCGTTAGACTCGTTTAATTTATAAATTTTATGCTTTTCTAAAATTTACGTGTTTTAAAAATATAGTCCTTCAATAGATACTGTATGTAAAAATGATTGAAGATTATAATTAATTACAAACGTTTATTAAGGTATTAATTCTGCCTTTAATTCGTTTTGCAATGAAGGAAAAGCTAAAACTCACTTAAAACAATAATATGGTGGAAAACTTGAACGTCATTTACTGTTGGAATGGCGAATATTTTGTGCATAAGTCTGAATTCCTTATAATTTACTTATTTACAATGATTCCTTTTGCAGACTTCTAGACAACACTTGAATAGTTGAGTAGGGACACTTGCAGGATTTTTCCAAGAAGGGACGGGGGGGGGGAGACCAACACAAAAATGCAGTCCCTAATACATACTCACAATACTTGATACACGCTTGCACATAATATTTAACAACAGTTATTTGAACATATTGCATAACTTTATTAACTGCAGTAAACAATTTAATACTATAGTATTTATCAGGGGTAAAAGTGGATCTGAAAAAGTAGGGGGGCTGTAGGTAGCGGCATGACGTCCCGCCTTCCCCACTGCCTATCTTTGCCCATTGTAATTTTTTAGGAACTGGAGGATACGGTACAAACTTTTTGGAGGTAGGAGGACGGCGTTTCCCAGCACTTTTACCCCTGGTATTTATTATATTAAATGTAGGGATGCGCACGATACAAGATCTGTGACTGTCTCGTCTTGAAAATGTGCTGTAAAAGTGATGTCTCGACTCGAAAAATGTATATTTTTCTATTGGAAGAGCCGTGTCTCGACTCGAATTTTGTCAGGAAAATCCTGTCCCGACTCGCCTCGTACGCATCCCTAATTAAATGATATATTGTGTGAGTAATCAAATTTGTCTTCGAAGAACTGAACTCTTTTCTAAAATACAGGAGTAGTATTGTTTTCCTTACCTCATCCTGCACTTGGAAATTTTTAACCTTATTAATTATCTTTTTTTTTTTTTCTACAGACTTTAAATACACTTTGGGAACTATAGAGAGATTAAGTGCTGACTTCTTATACTTTACCTCAAAAATCAACGTTTAGTTATTCTAACTCAACGAGCATACCTTCAGCATTTTAGTATGCGACAGTACGCTCATCAGACAATAATCATCCGTAGTATTAGCACACTTCGGCAACTGAAAAACAATGTGCAAACGGAGCTTTTTGTGTCATAGCCTGAAACTCTTCGCAGAGCTATGGAGAATGCTTCGAAAAGGAATCCATCTTTGTGTGGCAGTAAATAGTGATCATTTGTAAGACATGAGCTTTCTGACATAGTGTTGACACATTTCCACAAAAGATAACATTTACAAATCGTTCAAACGCATATGTGAATTCTGCGCCACCTTTTATATGTAAAATTTCTTATATATGTGTTCTTCATATTATATTATGAAGGTGAAAAGATAATAGTACTTTCTTAACTCTTATGATGCCAGGATGATTTAAAAATGTTACCGTTTGTATGGACAAGATAAAATTTTAAAAATTAAAATGTAAATTCTACTCTAGAACATTTCCTTCTTTAGGTTGTCCTTATATAAAGTTATATTTCATGTAAGCCGAAAATAAATAAATGAGCATAACTCCGTCATATAGGCTGTAAAGCAGGGGTAAAAGTGAGGGGGAGCGAGGGGGGACGTCGTCCATCCGCTTCCAGAAAATATCCGTGGCGTCCCCTACTTTCTAAATAATTACAATGGGCAAAGATAGGCACGGGGGACAACGTGACGCCATGCGTCCCTCTACCTTTTCAGATCCACTTTTACCCCTGCTGTAAAAAATTAGCGTATACGTACTTAAGGAAAAGGATTAAAATTTAACATATGTTGTGTAATTCCTAGGTTTGGAACAATCGGCTCATAGTTTTTCCTATAATTTATCTACAATTTACTAATAACTACCGATAATAAGATATGTTGAAGAATGTAAAATAATAATAATAATAATAATAATAATAATAATAATAATAATAATAATAATAATAATAATAATAATAATAATAATATAATAATAGATGTTTTCAATGACGGTTTACACCCTAGTATATTACATATCCTTTAGTGCACTATACACTTCTGGCTTCAAGATGTTTGAATGATCCATTTGGTAGGAATTGATTTCCAAAAAGGGATTGCCTTGACCGGTAATGTCACTTAACAGTGACCCTGCAGTAAAGTTGGCCCCTCTCAGCAAGCCTAAAGCTGTATACATTTATTTAATACGTATTTTGCAGATCACCAGCTCCTCATACCCAAATTTCTACGCTGAACAATTTATTAAGAATAATAGAAAGAAATACATATATTTATGAATAAAAATTATTATGAAAAAAAAAAAAAAACACGAAATTGAAAACACATAGGGTCAACTTGTTGACAGTTATGGTTGAACAAAAGTTGTGAATCACTGAACCGGTCAAACAATAGCATCACTGGCTGTGATTTACTACTACCAGCACGACAAATTTTAGCTCTAGAACCAGGCGTACACCTAGAAATTTGTGTTGGAGAGGGTCCAAAGTTTGATGGTACACCACTAGTAGTTACAACCTTTTATGTAGTATTGAACTCGTATTATTCTACATCCGATGAAACGATAAGTAATTTTAAAGACTTGCTACTTACATTCTCAACAAAAAGAGAAGTTTTTAAAAGAAAAGAAAGAGTAAAGATATAGTGTGAGATCAAATCTTTAAAGCATTAGTAATTTCTTTTCTAGGACAACCATAGATAGTGTAGAAATGTATGTCGAGTAAAGAAATTCACAAGGGGGAAGGATTCGGACCTGATGAACCACTCCCGTGGATGCATCCTTGACTAGAACCATGTTAATATTTCGATAGTCATGCATAGGCCGGTAGCCAGCCCAAAAATGTAGGGGGGCCGGCTGAAGTTAGGGAGGTCCCGACCCAACCATATTGTAGTTCATCACCATATTATACTGTATATTAGGGTGCATCGAATTTCCACTTTTTTTGAAATCAACTTACCCTTAGTGATATTTTTTTGCGAAATGATATCCATATAACGTGTAAAAAATTGCAAGTCGATTGGTCAATATCTTTAGGTGCCACCAACAGCCGAAAATTTTTAATTTTTTAAAAAAATAAATGTTATTTTTAAAAAATGTAAAATATGTACTTTTATGAAAAATGGTTATCCTATGTGGTTTTGTTTTTGTAAAATGTCTATATTTTACGTGTAAAAAATTTCAGCTTGCTGAGTCAAGTCATTCAGGTGCCACCAGTGGCTTAAAATATGGACAAATGTGTCCCTAATTTTTTCATTTCTTAAAATTAAGTTGCGATGTTTGTGATTCATCTGTATCGTTAATTAGATAAGAAAGATTTTGTTTTACATCTGTAGCTCTTTGCTTATTTCCAAACATTAATGACGGAAATAACCCAGAACTCACCATGAGGAGGTGGCTGCAGTTCGAGTTTCGCCCACCCTTATATACTAATGTTGCATATGATAGTGCAAGTTCATATCGTTTCTCTTTTACCTCAAATTGTTTTTTTTTTTTTTTTTTGTATTACATTCTGGTATGTTTTTTCTTGACTGTAGTGTTGCTAAGACAAATCTATGTCATGCTTCTTGCCCACATACCGCTGATGCCGCTTGTCACCAACTTCACCATTCTTTCTACAGCGCAAGTGTGACAGGGTAAGGATGTAATAGATTCATCAGCCATTGGAGCCGTCTTTACATTTTCTCTTAGCTTCTGCAGGCTCAAGTGTTTTCTCAGTGGTGGCTCCATCAGCGTGCATGTTGACCAATTAATCATATCAACATAGTTTGTCGCTTCTAAGTTGATTTCAGGGACGACGAATTCTCGTACCGGTACGCGATCAGCAGGTTGGGTCGTCTGTCTTGCTTTTAGGACTCGCCTCCAGCCAAGCTCTCGTACTTTAGCATCTTGGTCAGTCAACATTAATAAAAAGGTTCTCAGGATGGCCGTATCACACATTTCTACGGATCACTGGATGAATTTTCCTGTATTTCGCTTCTATGTGGCGAGAAGTCGTGATAAGTTGCCACAAATAACGAGCTTCTTCTGCACACGATGGATTACGGATCACAGCAAACCAGAGTGGCGCGTAGACCATAATGATGTACTGGACGATAGTTTTAAGTTCATTAGTGCGTTCTTTTGTTCCTACTTACAAACGTAAGACTCTATTTGCTGTAGTTAGCCATCTGGCTTGATGAATTTTACCAGGCTTCATGTGAGCTAACCCAACGAGGCACTCTCCTGAAGAAACCGCTTGGAGATATTCAGCAAATATTTTTGATCCGTGCTTAATGACTCCTCAGTGAAGTTGAGTTCCCAGTCTACTGGAACTGGCTGAACACTCTGGAGTGGCAACTCTTCGCAGGTTGGAAGTGCTGATCCTATTGGTCCTCTAAATGTATTTGGTCCAGTAGACTTGCCGTCTATAAATTCAATCAAATGTCGAAATGGGAGCTCATTTGTGTGTATCATACAGACGAATCTCTGAAGGGGTTTGTTCAGGAAGACTTCAATATGTGCCATCGCACCATTCTTCTGACCAGTGTTGGTAGCAGTACCGTGGCAACCCAAAACAACCAGATCTGACAGGGAGATATTTTGATGAACAAAGAACTTTGTGATGGCAACATGTATATGCTCTTTTCTCTTCCAGATAAAGGAGAGACGTGGCCAAGATAGTTCGATCCTGGCTCCTGTAGCAGTACGTAGTGATCTTTTTCATTATTCGGTGGTTGATGCCATCTTTAGTCTCAAGGGTGAGAGTCTGATTCTTTCTTCCGTCGAAGTATAACGCTTTTACTTTGGTCGATTCAAGTGATGCACTCGCCTCTTCAACGATGGTGTTTCCTAAGGATTTCTTCTCTCTCCGAATCTTGCTTTTGTCGATCACCTTCTGCTTATGAACTGGGGTAACCCGTCTGATATCTACCAAAAGCGACGAAGCGATAATTGCGGCCTTGCGGTCTGATATATTTCTTCTATATATTGCATTGGAGAATGTCGGCAACCTAACTTTCATTTGTTTAGAAGGGCTAGTCTTCTTTCTTTTAAGCGCAGGAAGAAACTTGACAGTGGAATCTGACTCTCCTCCCGTTCATTTTGTAAAGGGACACTATCGTTTTGTCTTCCGGAACTACTAATTTCATTGGGCTTTGGTTGATTTTTCTGACCTCGATTTTTTCGCAATAAATGTTTGACACGTTTCTGTGTCTCCTTGCTAGTCCTGCCATACCCATCTGTTGGGTGATTCTCTGGTCAATTAAAAATGAAACCTACAATAATCGCTTAAGAATATCAGCGATTGTTGGAAGCTGACTAAAAGTGAATTCCGCAGGGGATCCAATGACATTATGAACAAAGTTCCTTACATTCAAACGTGACTTCTTTTTATGTGGCATCTTTACGGACACTTGATAGTTTATTCACCGAAACCAATTTTGAACAGTTAGACACTTTTGTCAACGCAAGACCTCAACAAACTTGCCGCACCATTGGAATGACGAACTGACACATTCAATGACTGCCGATAAGCACAAGTAGGACGCAATCCTTCAAAAACGCGCACAAACGCACACGTATTTTCACTTAAACACAATCAGCAACTTAAAAAGTTTCCACATCAAACACCAATTTTTCTCTCTAGAAAGCAACGCAAAATTACTCATAATCTTATCTGCAGACATACTAACAATGAGTCACTTTTTTTCTTTTCTCTCGATGCTACTGCACTTTTAATTTTACGACAAACTCGCTTTTGGGCGACTTCATTCTATGCAGTGCAGGTGTTTTATCGAAAGGAGTTTTATCTACAAAAACTAGCCTTTGGCCAGCTGGGGGCTTCGCCCCCAGACCCCCGTATTTGCTCGGCCTATGGCCTCACATGTCATATGTTCGTGCATTTATTCTTAATGTTTCCTTAAATTGGCCCAACATCCCCAGATCTCATATTTATCATCCTTTGCTCCTTAATACTCTGCTTAATAACTCACCGTTTATTTTTTTATAGCAACCTTTCTTTTGTCAACCACAATTTATCGACTTATTATATAATGAATGATGATGTTGGATTCTCATTTTCAGAGTTTTTTTTTTCTTATTTATAATTTTCAAAAAAGAAATCTGGGATTTTTGTTCGACCATAACTCTTGCATATTTGTAAGACAAAGGTCGATTCTTTTTCTTGTAACTTTGTAGTATTTCCACACCACCACTGTGGTATCCTGCTACACGCATACTCCTTTGAATGAAAGCTTTTGCTTCGTCATGTCTTTCGTATACTAAAAAAACTGGAACGTAAGTGGTATTTGTGTCTGGGAAGGTTCGTATTATAGTGTGAAAATGAAGTTAAATATGATTTGTATTTGGACAGGCACCAAGCATTCTCCATAAAGAAGCTTAAAGAGATTTCTTTTTGCGTAGACTCTTATGTTACTATCAAGTATAAGTGAAAAGGAATTTTTGCAGCAGACATGTATCATACTCCGAAATGAAAGTCCAATGGTGTTGTTCCCTGGGTATAGTTGTTATTTCTTTATTACATTTTTACGGGTACACTGAAAGTGTTGAAATTAAAAAAAAAAAAAAAGAGCATCATATCCTAAGCATTATGCATTGCAACACCACATCGTTGTATATTGGGGTTGTATATGTCTCAGACGTTTGTTTTATGCCCAAATAATTGAAAAGGAACGATAACCATTTCTGCAGCCTAAGACGAACTTTTATTTTTGCAGTGTTTTGCCCATTGAACACCATCTATAACTAACATTGTAATTAATTGTGTATGTAATCTGTTTGCTTATTACATACTGAATGCAAGAAGAAAGAATACACTTATCATACATGAATTAGAAACTTCAAACGGAAATAGGCTCAAATCTTGCAAACGGTCCGAGATATTGAAAAAATAATCGAAAAAATCTCCCTTTTATAGTATCATTTGCCAATTTTTATCACGGCGTCTATAACTTTTGTCTGTAATGAACATGTACAGATGTTTCCAGGAATGTCAAGGAGATTCATGTTCATATTCGAATGATGCGCTGTGTAGAGAGCGCAGGTTCTTGTCCTCGGAACGATTACCATTATCGAAGGTACTGATTTGATATGTAGTGCACAACTGTTTAAAACAAATAACATTAAATAAAATTAAACAATTAACAGCAACCGCTATAGTGATAACTTAAGGTAACAATAACCGTGCATTTTAACAAGAGATCAACAAGAATACAACATATAAAGCAACTGTAACAAACACGTTCCGTAATACCCGTTTCAAAAATCCCCTAAAAACTAAAAATATTCACTTTTGGCAATTTTCCTTTGACATGCCAAATTTAATCATTGTAATCCTAAAGAAATTGCCCAATAATTTTAAGATATAAAAGGAGTTTCTATAAATAAACCCCACCAAAGTTGGATTTTTTTATTTCTGTTAATTTATAAAGGTAAGCAAGAAAGTTATGTCGCTTTTGTGGAGGTCTGTGTTCAATTGGACCTCCCACCGTGAGTAGAACGCGAATGAGGATAAGACGAAGGTCACCTGTTGTTCTGCGTATGTGCAGCATACTACCTGGTTATGGTAGTTCAGTTACATTGTGAACTTGCGTAAGAACAGAGTGAATGAGACCTCCACAGAGCGTCATAAGGGCGTGTATACAATACGAGTTCAAAGTGGGGACAAACGCAGCTGCAGCGGAGCGGAATTCTACCGACTTTCTTTTTTTTTCCTATCTCAACTATCTGAAAGATAAGATTTTGTATCCCAAGAAAACGCCCATTTAAATAGCATAGGAATTTCTTCATCCCCTTTCGACTCCTGAAAAATTAAAAATAATCACTTTTGGCAATTTTTTCACGGTTAGTTCTCAAAGGCTACAATCATGCCAAATTTTATCATTCTAATCATACCGGAAAGTGCCTAAACATTTTAGGGTGTAGAAGACGTCCCACATAAATAACATGCGAAAGATTTTTTCAGTTCTCCATAAAACCAATCTACGGTTGCAAATTTTCATTTCTGATGATTCACTTAGGTAAAGATAACGAAACGTACAAGCATACCGAATTTCAAGCTTTTATTCCAATTCAAAGTACCTAAAACATGAGATTATACGTCAAAAAAAGGTCCATTTAAATAACATGGGGAAATTCTTCATTCCCTCTTTAGAACCCCTAAATATTAAAAATATTCACTTCTGGCATTTTTCTGCGGGTTTGTCCCGAAAAGCTACAATCATGTCAAATTTAATCATTGTAGCCCTACAGGAAGTGCTCAATAATTTGGGGCTGTAAAAGATGTCCCATACAAATAACATGGAAAGATTTTTCAGTTCCCTATAAAACCACTCTAAAGTTGGATTTTTTTTTTTACTTTTGGCAATTTTTCTTTCGGTTAGTCCTGGAAGGCTACAATCATGCCAAATTTCATCATTCTAATCCTGCCGGAAGCGCCTAAACATTTTGTGGTATAGAAAACGTACCACATAAATAACATTCCAAAGATTTTTCAGTTCCCCATAAAACCTCTTTACGTTTAGAAATTTTTATTTCTGATGATTCACTTAGGTAAAGCTAACGAAACGTACAAGCATACCGAATTTCAAGATTTATTCAATTCTAAGTATCTATAATATGAGATTATAGGTCTAGAAAAGTTTCATTTAAACAACATGGGGAAATTCTTCATCCCCTCTTTAGACCCCCTAAAAATTAAAAATATTCCCTTTTTTCAATTTTCCTGTGGGTTTGTCCCGAAAAGCTACAATCATATCAAATTTAATCATTGTAGCCCTACAGGAAGTGCTCAATAGTTTGAGGGTGTAAAAGATGTCCCATATAAATAACATGGGAAAGATTTTTCAGTTCCCTATAAAACCACTCTAAAGTTGGAATTTTTTACTTTTGGCAATTTTTCTGTCGGTTAGTCCTGGAAGGCTACAATCATGAAAAATTTCATCATTCTAATCTTGCCGGAAGTGCTTAAACATTTTGGGGTATAGAAGACGTCCCATATAAATAAATTTGGAAAGATTTTTCAGTTCCCCATAAAACCACTTTACGGTTAGAAATTTTCATTTCTGATAATTCACGTAGGTAAAGCTAACGAAAACGTACAAGCATACCGAGTTTGAAGTTTTTATTCCAATTCTAAGTACCTAAAACATGAGATTATAAGTCCAGAAAAAGTATCATTTAAATAACACGGGGAAATAATATATCCCTTCTTTAGACCCCCTAAAAATTAAAAATATTCAATTTTGGAAATTTTTCTATGGGTTTGTCCCGAAAAGCTATAATCATGTCAAATTTAATCATTGTAGCCCTGCAGGAAGTGCTCAATAATTTGAGGGTGTAAAAGATGTCCCATATAAATAACATGGGAAAGATTTTTCAGTTCCCTATAAAACCACTCTAAAGTTGGAATTTTTTACTTTTGGCAATTTTTCTGTCGGTTAGTCCTGGAAGGCTACAATCATGCCAAATTTCATCATTCTAATCTTGCTGGAAGTGCCTAAACATTTTGGGGTATAGAAGACGTCCCATATAAATAACATTGGAAAGATTTTTCAGTTCTCCATAAAACCACTTTATGGTTACAAATTTTCATTTCTGATGATTTACTTAGGTAAAGCTAACGAAAACGTACAAGCATACCGAATTTGAAGTTTTTATTCCAATTCTAAGTACCTAAAACATGAGATTGTAGGTCCAGAAAAAGTCTCATTTAAATAACATGGGGAAATTCTTCATCCCCTCTTTAGACCTCCTAAAAATTAAAAATATTCCCTTTTGGCAATTTTCCTGTGGGTTTGTCCCGAAAAGCTATAATCATGTCAAATTTAATCATTGTAGCCCTGCCGGAAGTGCTCAATAATT
The DNA here is from genome assembly GCF_964235325.1 of Thermobia domestica. Lineage (NCBI taxonomy): Eukaryota > Metazoa > Arthropoda > Insecta > Zygentoma > Lepismatidae > Thermobia > Thermobia domestica. The sequence continues at coordinate 72,346,477 of NC_137465.1, read as the reverse complement.
TGAGGGTGTAAAAGATGTCCCATATAAATAACATGGGAAAGATTTTTCAGTTCCCTATAAAACCACTCTAAAGTTGGAATTTTTTACTTTTGGCAATTTTTCTTTCGGTTAGTTCTGGAAGGCTACAATCATGCCAAATTTCATCATTCTAATCTTGCTGGAAGTGCCTAAACATTTTGGGGTATAGAAAACGTACCACATAAATAACATTGGAAAGATTTTTCAGTTCTCCATAAAACCACTTTATGGTTACAAATTTTCATTTCTGATGATTTACTTAGGTAAAGCTAACGAAAACGTACAAGCATACCGAATTTGAAGTTTTTATTCCAATTCTAAGTACCTAAAACATGAGATTGTAAGTCCAGAAAAAGTCTCATTTAAATAACATGGGGAAATTCTTCATCCCCTCTTTAGACCTCCTAAAAATTAAAAATATTCCCTTTTGGCAATTTTCCTGTGGGTTTGTCCCGAAAAGTTATAATCATGTCAAATTTAATCATTGTAGCCCTGCCGGAAGTGCTCAATAATTTGAGGGTGTTAAAGATGTCCCATATAAATAGCATGGGAAAGATTTTTCAGTTCCCTATAAAACCACTCTAAAGTTGGAATTTTTTACTTTTGGCAATTTTTCTTTCGGTTAGTTCTGGAAGGCTACAATCATGCCAAATTTCATCATTCTAATCTTGCCGGAAGTGCCTAAACATTTTGGGGTATAGAAGACGTCCCATATAAATAACATTGGAAAGATTTTTCAGTTCTCCATAAAAACACTTTACGCTTAGAAATTTTCATTTCTGATGATTCACGTAGGTAAAGCTAACGAAAACGTACAAGCATACCGAATTTGAAGTTTTTATTCCAATTCTAAGTACCTAAAACATGAGATTATAGGTCCAGAAAAAGTCTCATTTAAATAACATGGGGAAATTGTTCATCCCCTCCTTAGACCCTCTAAAAATTAAAAATATTCCCTTTTGGTAATTTTCCTGTGGGTTTGTCCCGAAAAGCTATAAACATGTCAAATTTAATCATTGTAGCCCTGCAGGAAGTGCTCAATAATTTGAGGGTGTAAAAGGTGTCCCATATAAATAACATGGGAAAGAATTTCCAGTTCCCTATAAAACTACTCTAAGGTCGGAATTTTTTACTTGTACTGATTTACTTAGGTAGTGCTAACGAAAATGTGTAAGCATACCGAATTTCAAGTTTCTATTCCAATTCTAAGTACCTAAAACATGAGATTATAAGTCCAAAAAAAGGTCCATTTAAATAACATGGGGAAATTTTTCATCCCCTCTTTAGACCCTCTAAAAATTAAAAATATTCACTTTTGACAATCTTCCTGTGGGTTAGGTCCGGAAAGCCACAATCATGCCAAATTTAATCATTGTAGCCCTACAGGAAGTGCTCAATAATTTATGTCAGCTCATGTAGTTTTATATATAGTTAGGATATACTTTTTCGCGCTACGAACATAAGCTGGACAACCACCGGTGTGTGTCTTATTTGATAACATTCATTCTACTATAAAGTCTTTTTTCTTTCTTTTTTTTTTTTACCTTGATTGCCCCATTTCTTTCCTAATTAGCTGTTTATAAGAGACGAAAACTCGATTTTTTTTATTTTTTTTATTTTTTTTATTTTATTTTTTTTACAAAACACTGAATAAAATATATTTTGGGGACGTTTCGTCCAAATTTTAAGACGCTGGTGGCACCTGAAGGACTTGAGCGATCAGGCTGAATTTTTTTTTACATAAAATATGTACATTTCTGCCAAAAATAACTGCTAAGGATAAAATGTTTTCGTAAAAGTAAATATATATATATATAATTTGTTTTTAACAAATGCATTTTTTAACAAATTTTTGAAACTTTAGGCCGTTAGTGGCACCTAAAGAAATTAACTAATCGGCGTACGATTTTCTATATGACATATAGAGACCATTTCGCAAAAAAATTTCACTAAGGGTAAGCTGATTTCAAAAAAAGTGGAAATTCGATGCACCCTACTGTATATAGTTCATTGGCAAGCCTATCGTAAAAATTTTAGGGGCAGCAAAAATTTAGGGGACGCCAGCCCCCTAGATTCCCCTGTATATGGGCCTGGTCATGCATATGCATCGATGGACGAAATTTATGAAGTCACTAAAAATTTCTGCCGCATATTTTGTAAATGTTTAAGACAGGAGTGAAAGTGTAATTCCAGAACTAAGTGGTCGCTGGATTCACACTTTCGTGTGATTCTAATATTTTTTCCTACCTTCACACTTTCTTGAACTTTTACTAACAAGACGCCACCCCCTTGTGTCCTCCCTCATTTCCACCCCTGATTTATGATAATTTGGCATCCTGTAATATAATGCGTCCCTCTTAGATATAACTCAGGACGCTAAAAATTTTCTTAAAATGCAAAATGTCTCACTTAATTCGGAACAAATTGCAACTCAATCTTGTAATCTTTTAGTAATCTTTGTATCAACAGGTAATAAATGAATGATATAACCTAATCTAGGGCATGGCAATTTTCGAAGTAACATTCATGCAGCTATCGGAAACTGAGGTAACGACTTATTTAACATAAATGTAAGATAATGTTATTATGAGCAGCAGCTTCTTAAGTGAAAGTCTAGGATTTCTTTAAAAGCCCAGTGATTTTGAAAGGTCCAGTTGTGGAAATAATCAAGAAGTGAGTGTACGCCAAGAAATCCGGTTATTTCAGTAAAAGCTAGAGCTCCCAGATTTTCAGAAATAGGGACACTATATGAACATTTACAGTAAACTCAGTTATGCACTTGTTTCTTACTGAAATACAAGAAGTAATTAAACGAAATGAAATTTCCAGTTTGTCATGCAATTATGAACTAAGGCTGAGGAAGACGGTGATAGTGATAATGAATGAAACTGTGGAATGAAGAAAGTAGGAGAAAACAGAAGACCCCCAAGTAAACAATGCGCACATTGTTTGTCCACCTCAAAATCCGCTTGGTAGGAGCAAGGATCGAACCAGGAGCCTCATGCACTAGAGGTGGTTGACTAAGCCACCGTGGCCCCCACAATTAATTTAATTATAGACAATCATTCACCAAAAGTGAATGACAGAGAAGGGATCATTGCTGTTAATTGAGTATCGATGACTAATAAAAGGGAGACTTTTTAAATATCACACGAATGATATTCATATAGGTTTTGGGTAAAACTCGTTATATTTGACGTTTTGAACAATTTTGGGGGGAATAGATTATGTAAATCTGTGACTGTCCCGGGTAAACAGAGACCTCTGTAAACTATAGTTAAAGAGCGTATAGTTGTTAGTGTTACTAGCAGTAGGTTAAATAAATTTGTACTCTATTTGAACCGGTACCATGGAGCAGATATTAAAGATGTGTATAAGTTCTATTTGCATCAACTGTGATGCCAATACTTTATTGTTTATTGAATTCACATCATAGCAATTCCATTTAAGTGATACCATTTTTTAACACCCTGTATTTTGACTACTATAATGAGTTTATACATTGAATATACAAGAATAAAATAAATGTAAATTTGTGCAATGCTGTCTTTCAGTGTGGAAAATATGGGCAAATTTGATCCTGATGCTGAATATTTAGGACGTGTCTTCATTACTGAATAGATAACACAGTTTGTTAAGCGTGCAAACTATTGATTTTGTGGCGAGATGCTAGTACCCTGTTTGCTAAGCAGATGTAAAACGGTTCTCCCTACGTAATATCGTTTGTAACAACTATTTGGAGCACCCTTGCGATTCAAGGAACAGAAGGAGACACAAGGAGGGCGACATAATGACGGGGGAGGAAGCTCTCATTTTACAGACATAGCGATGACAGAAAAAGACAACAAATTGTGCTTTTGTCAGCTTTCGACGTAATCGCTGTTCCCCAAAAGCCTCCGAGGCCCAATTTTCTGATTTACATACATTTGAACACGATCCCTGCTAATCAATAAGCAAGCGCCTCTGGGAGTAGGCAGAGAGGGGAGTGTTGAGCACACAAGGGAAGCCACTTGCTTTCGACAGAAGGCACTGTATGGACTCTTGTGGATAACCCGTTATCTTGCGCCTCCGAATTTGCGGTGATGAATCGCTACTAACGTGCTGTTGTGTAAACGTACTCAACTCGTAAAATAGATATACATATGCTTGCATTCTCAATTGCTGTACAGGGTGTTGGAGAACTTTCCTAACTGGCTGACGTACTATCTTCTATAAAAATAGTAATTTCAGAGAAGGAAGCATATGCATCTGTTAAAAGATGTTTCAAGAATTTTAAATTTCAAGTGATAACTTATTTATGTATTCACCAAATTTATTTCTATTCAGTGCACTAACACTGTAAAATGTAGATATCTCTTAATGGTTTAATTGTCCGTTAATGTCTTACAATTTTTATCGTAACAAAACTCATCGACAAACATTTTAGATTGAAGGTAACGTGTTTATTCTTTATATGCCAACTATTTAAGTATTTCTATGTATATCCTCTTAAGTGTGCATTATATACTACTGGTTTATATCACCCTCTTTGCACCCATATAAATTCTGCAAAACTTCATGTCCTTTGCATAGTCTCATAAATACCATATAAAACATACTGTGAACGAAACTTGTCAAACCTTCCACTTTTCAAGTGACTGAATTTGAAACCACAAATACTTATGTCCAAGCAAATTTCACGGGCCTTCCATAGGATCGGCGCCTATGCTTTGCGCTACTCTCTGTACTTTATGCTTCTCGAAGAGACGCTGCACAATTTGGAAACAACTGGTTTATTTGTAGTACTTTACACTTACCTCTCTTACATATCTGTTTTGATAGCTATTATACACTGGTAAGATTCATATAGTATTATATTGGAGGAATATTAATTGAATTTCTTAAGTCGCCATTATTAAAAATTTTTTGTATACATGGAATCTATTTTTAATTCTCAATTTGCCTTTCTTGCAGCTTCCAACTTTTTATACATTTTTAGAGGAAAGAAACTGACTGTTTTATCTCTGCACTACTGTTCCAATTGTCACGCCAAGATTTGTTAGACAAATGGGCCAGAAACTGTTATAGAAGAGGGACAAACCATCTACTCTATAGGGAGATTACTCTATATTGCACCGGCTCTTAAGTTGTACCACTCCTCTCCTTGAAATAGTAGTTTCTCTTAAATAGTCTACATGGTGGTACCCCCATGTTGCTGTTAAATACACTATAGGGATTTTGAACAATATAACGAACAGTGTCATTGTATGAGTTGTAGTTCGTTTGTAATACATGGTTAAATTTTTTTCGCAGATTTTGATATTACTTTCAGCAAGGAAACATAAGATTCGACAAAACGCAAGGTATCTATAGGTAGGACTACTATTTTATACATAGTTAACAAAATGGCAATGTCCCCTCAATTGTACCGATACGTTTTCTCTGAATTGGAGTGGTGCAACTTAGTATCAACATTTTAGAAACAATGTCTTCGTTGCAGGTGATGGTTGCACACCAAGTGCGTAATTTTGTAAGGAGCGAACAAAATGTTTCTTTTGTGATAAATGTGTTTAAGTTGCTGGTATAGGTTAAATTATAACCTCCTAAGATAAGTCATAATAGTGGCCTCTTTCTTTATCATTTTTTATATTTTCATATATCTTTGTCTTCTTTTATGTTGATATTCAACTTCGTGTTTTGTATAAAAAAATGCTTACAAATATTGTAAGCATTTTTGTCCGTCATAAATATATTGTCAGTTTTCGCTGTCCAAGTGCAAGTTGTGTTTCATATGTTATAACAATTCCTTCTTTTTTTATTACAAATTTGATAATCGTAAATTAATTTAATCCTTCTCTTAAATCTTGTCTTTAATCTTTCGAAAACAAATGTAATTTGCACCACTTGATTTAACTCGCTTTCTTACTCCGTCCAAATCTTTCTCGTTCACTCCTCAATCGTTTGGGCTTGTCAAATGTTACGATTTTATTCAATGTCTGTTGTTTCAAATTTTACAACCACTTTTTCACCCATTTGTAATTTCTACATGAAATCTAATTCTACCTAAAATATTCTTAAGCAAAACATTCTTTTATGTATACCGGGTGTTTCAAATAAAAGATCCAGTGCTTTATAAATCACAAACGGTTGGAGATTAAAGGATAAAACAAAAAGTGAGATGGGAAAATGTCAGAGGGTGCATTGAATGGAATATACTACTTGTCCTACATTTGTCCCTATCCTAAGACCCCGAGGGATCTCCAGAAAATTTTAAATAGCAAGGTACGTAATATTTTATATCATTCAAGAGATAATTAAGAAACAAATTTTGTAGGCAAAAGTTTTCGTGGAAACACCGTTTACGAAATAGGCGCTATTTAATTGTGAATGTCAACACGGTCAAATAAAACATCCAGTGGTTATAAATCTGGCTGGAGATAAAAGGATTTAACAAAAAGTGGAATAGGAAAAATGTTCGAAGACACATTGAATTAAGAGCTCTGTTTGCCCCACAGGGCTTTTTTTTTATCATGGGGTTCCGGAACCACCCGAAGACTTTATATTATAAGATGTGTGATTTTACACTTAATTGAAGGTCATGTGGAGAAACAATAAACTTTTATAGGAAGAAATTTTTCCTGTTGGGCACTATTAAAATGGCCCCCATCTAACTCTGAATATTGAATATGAAATAATTCAGAATTCATAGGGAGACTTGGTAAATGTCGCCCCATATGAGTCTGTTCACTACAAAAGTTGTTTGATTTCCTATGATACTATCAATGATGTATTAAATTACATCCCGTGAAATTTGTTTTTGGATGCCTCCGGGGTTTCATGATAGGTCTGTTTGTGAGACAAATAAAGAACGGTATTCGCTTCTGCCCTCTTGACATTTTCCTATCTCACTTTTTATGTTGTCAGGATTGCAGACCACGGACAATTAGAGTCTTTAAGAGAACTAATATAAATTTTGTCTTCATTTATATAAGAAATGTAGATTTGATTTTTTTACTGCATTGTAACTGAACAAATAGAAATTTGCGCAATACTACCAATCCTAGAGAAGTATTTGATAAACGTGGATTTATTTTCTACTACAAATTTAATTTGGTTGTTATTGCTGTCCCTCAAGTCCATCTGCAAGCTAGCTCTTCCTGCCTAGTGGGCCTGCTCTCTTCTGTCTATTAACAGGCTTTTATTCTTCAGACTTACGGGAAGACAATTATATTTCTCTGATTCGGCCATATTTACATACCATTGTTTTTCAGTTGAAAATATTTTATGTTAAAAATTGTGTGTGAATTTTTGTTTCTTTATTAATAAAGGCTTGTGTGATTAAGATGCAACACCAGCAAATAATAGCAATTTATTATAAAATTTTAAATCAAAATATTTTACGATTTACTTTAAGTAAAAAGAAAGTATGATCCCATGACTGATTTTTAACATGTTACAATATTAGAATATAATATGGTATTCCATATAGTTTATTTATGTTCCTATAAGGTGTAAAATTAAACTGGGAACGAGCTAGTTAAGTTTACGAATATTCTTACTTTCGATCAGAATTTCACGAGTTAATTATGTGTAAAACTGTAATAGAAAATTATCAGCTTTTATATTAGGAGATTTGTGGGTAGTTATTCAGTAGCAACAGAACATAGGAAATAATTTAAAACAGATTTCTGATGTAATAAATTTTCACTAATGTATACTACATGATACTGTAAAGGTAAATCAAACTTGCGTTTTTGAAATTAAAGAGGGGAAAATAAAGATAAAAGAATCAATAAACAGGACCAATTTAGAATGAATCCGATAAGAGAGAGAACTAAAAAATTTGAGATGACATTGATGTCGAAGAAGGGGGCTCAAAAGATAATACAAACATTATAATAATAAGGTCTTCCAAAATATTCTTGCAATTTTCAGAAGTGAGGGGCCATGGCCACCCCGGAACAAAATAGTCTAGTTACGTCAATGCTCTTAGATTCGCTCCAAGATTGCCAGATCTTACTTTTCTTTGTAAATTTTACTTTTTTAAGGCACGTTTCACGTCACATTCTTATATCCTCCGTGAAACGACTTCTGTTTAAAAAGTAAATAAATAAAATAAAAGTATTGGACAGTTTTAATTTTTTTATGTTTTCGAATGATATTTATTATTATTATTATTATTATTATTATTATTATTATTATTATTATTAGTAGTAGTAGTAGTAGTAGTAGTAGTAGTAGTAGTAGTAGTAGTAGTAGTAGCAGCAGTAGTATTGGAAGATTTCTTACACACTGTTACAATGTAACTTAAGGATATAACTTACAGTAGTGTTAGTATTCACAGAAAAAATGCAATAGACTGCGTTTTTATCTCTTATCTAATTGGCACTCAACTGTATGTTTAAAAGAATTTGGTTTTAGCATCTTAGCTGTCGTCGGTCAATACCATCTCAATTCTATCGCAATTTCGATTGACCGTAATATACCAAGAACAGGACATGAGTGTGAATTTTTATATGAGCGACTCGGAGAAACACAATGGTATATCACATTATTTCTCACATTTTCACGAGTAAACTGAAAAACAAAAGTTGACCTTTGCAATGCAATTCATTGTAATGACATATACCAAACAAGTTTCCTCTGCCATCTGCAGGGAGATTAAACTTCCTACATACTATTCTGTGGTTTGATCCCTTTTCACCTAATAACTCAATTTCATCGGAAGTGGTTCCTACCATTATGTTCGCCTAAGCCGCCCATGTACTGCTCATGAGACAAGGATTATTCAAACGTATAAATAAATTTAAAAAAATAAAAATAATGTGGAGTGCTAAGAGATCTAAAGTCTTCATTAAAATAGAATTAAAACGTAACAAAGATTTGTGAATTATATTTGGTTGGTTGGATTTGAGTTGGGTGTCCAATTCAGCACCACGACTATATGAGACGAAGACCTACAGTTTAACATAAGATACGAACCATATGACCTCCTACCGGAAATTGTAGATAACGTTGTAGTTAATGTTTGATACTTTGCAATTAGTTTTAATAAAAGTGTCCCAGATTACAATTAAAATTACCCTTCTTTACTATGAGAAACCATGTATGTGTTTGTTATAATATATGTAAATTCTGAATATCATATATTTTCCTTTCCCCTTCCCTAAAAATTGCAAAACACTATTTTCGGGATGATTCTTAAACCAATATAAAACGTAGAGTTTATGTTTTAGCGATATAACAGCAGATAACAGTAGTGTCTTCAATAGATTAACAATAAAAAGTTACTAAATTTTAACAGCTTTCAGAAATTTAAAATGCGTACATACTGCAAAAAATACAGAAACTACTTTTAGACACAGTATTACACTGTACACATTACCGACATTCTTGCACGCCTTGGGATGACACATATTCACCCCTTGTAGATATTGTGTAGTTCAAGTATGTCCCAGATGTATGTACAAAATGTGCAAGATGTATGTCATCAATTTGTTTTCGAACTGTTTGCTGATGTCATACTATTTTGATGTGTTTTAAAATGTCATACTATTTTCAGAGAATGAATGCTTTTGGACATGCAAAGTACACTTTATAAACACATATTTGATATACTTCCCCCTCAACATCTGTACTAAGACTGTTTAAATGTTGTTTCATTTTTTACAATGCATATTTTATCTGACACAAACACAATATCATTTACACAACTTAGTTCTTTTTCTTAAAGATATACTGCATATTGTACTGACTTTGATAATAATAATTAGACTAGTTTATTGTATTTATTTTATTTGTATTAATAATTATCTACTCCATCTGTACAGTAGACTATTTAAATTTTAGTACTTTCAAAATGTTTATTTTACACATTCAAAACAACTACATTCATTTGCACTGAGTTACAACGGATTTTAAAGTTGTGATGTTTGAAAGACGCTTCAGATTTCACTATCTTTATTATCTTATACAAACAATTTAATACATGGTTAAATATATAGAATGACTCCTTGTATGATCGACAAAAAAACACATATTAGCGCTGATAATCTGCCTGGAGTAAACTTCACACTCTGAAGAGGAACGTAAAGGCGTGTTAAATCGTTATCAAACATCTGACGGCATGGAAGCAATTACATTCTCGGAACCTGAAAATATATGAGATTCATTATGCATATTTTCGTACGAAATTAATTTGATCAAGATACAACATAACTACTTCCGAACTCCATTAAACATACATCATATTACAACTGACATTAGGCCAATAAACAATATATTTGCATAAATTACATATATAAATACATATATATAAATTGCAGATAATTATCAAACTAATTTAAATATCGATATACTTCAACATCTAACTTTTGCGACATGGATTTATGTGTAGAAGGGCATCTTTGATTTTTAAATATAACGGTGTGAGTGAGTCGTTAGTTGACACAAGTGTATTCTGGGGTGCCAGAATTTTAGGTGTATCTCATCAAGAGCAACAATGATGGAGGTCATGACAATACAGAATTTGAGACAAGACACAGAAGCGCCTATCTCACCCTTCCCTCTAGTGCTTCAGCGTAACTCCTCCTAGATTTCCCATTCACATAACGTTAATTTCCTAACTCTTATTGCAGCCAAATGATGTCCAGATTAAGTTTCTTTTCTTCATTTTTAAAACCTGCAAACCGAACACTGCTTTTCTTTCGACATTTCTGTTATAAGCAAGATATTTCTTTTTTCAATCTAGACAAGTGCTATAAAATAATTATGCAACTGTCAGCTATGAGCTCCATACCCAAGAGCTTGAAACAACAAAAAAGAAAAAAAAAAGAAAAAGAAAAAATAAAAGAAAAGAAAACTATCAAAGTATCATGTTTTCGCTACTTACGTGTTTCCGAAAAGTAAGATAAGGACTTTCGAAAGTCCATTGAGGTGCTTGATTTTCATATGCTCAAACCGTCGAAGTGTATATACTGTCTTTCTCGTCAATTCTATGGGAAGCCTCCAGCAATATGGTATCTAATCCATAATCAATTGGTATTCACTGAGAAGCAAAGAAGCATCGGGTCTTCGGATCATAGATACATCTCATCTTACGATGCAATGTTTCATTTAGGTCGCAGTTCTACGATTTTGTATATCAAATTGCGATGCTATGCTGCTTTTTTATTTTTAAAAAATAGGCTGATATATACATCTAATAGCCTATATAAAAGATAAGATAATTTCGTATGTGATCGAATCACTGAAAAGAATGGCTGAACAGATTGAAATTTTTTTTTGGATATAGTTATCAACTACCTTGAACTGGGTTCCGTGAACTGGGAATCGTGTTACTTTGATTAAAATGCATATCCTAAGATGGGGAAAGGAGTAGGAGTCATAATGTATACCAAAAATTGAATATCTAACGAGTCTGTCAAGTTAGGAGGATGAAAGTGGTATATAAACGACACCTTAATTAAAAATAAGGGTACATATGAACTAGCGTTTTTGAAAATTTCCGTTTTAAGAGGGGAGCATTTTTATAAATAAAAATAAAATGTAAGATTGCTTAATTACCAACTCCTAGATCACTCACCGGATTTGATAATTTTTGTACATAACTAGGTCATGGTCTAACTTAAGTTTTTATCACATTAATAGTCGAACTTAGTATTTTATCACATTATAGGCATGGGAGTGAGAATAGGAGTTTTGAAATGGGAAGGAGTGGGAGTTGTAAAAGTAATTACAAACGACCGGTACTAGTGTCTAATTCATAGTTTTCGGGGCATTGAGATGAATAGTACACTCTCAGTGCAGCTTAAGTTCACATTCATCTCCTATCGGCATGGGAGTCAGGTATAGCGACATATGAAAATAATTGAAACGATCATTATTAATATTCAAGGTCGGAGAGGCACTTTTCTATAGTATATAGACAAAGTATATAGACAATTCTGATAGAAATGTTCAGTAGCATGTCAAGTATGGTTTGAAAACAAAACATCACAACCTCGCAGATCACAATCTCGCAATACCTCGCCGACCAAAATTTCGCGTAGTCAGAACCTGGCAATCCAGATTTCTCAGGACGAAATCTTGCCATTGCGACTTCTTCACTGTATAATGTTCAAAATATTGATATATGTACTGTATACGTATAATTTTATATTAAAGTAGTATACAGTATGCCTAGGTACAGTGAAACCTCTCTATTACCGGACATTTCCATATGCGGACATATTTTTTGTCCCGGCAAAAATATATCCATTATTACGTGACAGATCCTTCTATTTCACGTATATTCTCAGATCTGGATATGATCTTCCTCTCAATATTTTAGTAATCTCTTCATAACTGACAGAAACTAATCTCAAGTCAAATATATTTTGAAAAAAAATTCTAAAAGTTGAAAAATAAATCTGAGTATGGTAAACAGAAAATTAACTTCAAATGTTCAGTTGTTTTCTCGTGATGATGATATGAACATCGTCAATTTGAATATGGAGAAAAAAAACTATATAAATTACTATCTTTCCAACATACGAATACATCCTTTATTGTTAGTAACGAGTTTACTCATACTTTCATCTTCTTAACTTAACGCATTCGTGAAATAAGCAGTTCACACCCACCAAACAATTTGGTTAAAATAGATTTAATCAAAGGCGTCAATTGGAGCTTCAGGAGGCAATTCCTCTCAGAGCTTCGGATGTGTGTATACATTTCAATCAATCATATATCAATTAAGTTTTGAAAAACATGAAATTCTACTAAGTATGTATGGGTGTCTTCTCCCCCACCCAACTTCTATGATGTTGGATTCGATCCATAAGATTTCACCGAATTTGGGTTTATTTTACGATTATCTATGGGTTGATTTTGAACCTATCAAATTTTTAAGTTGCTATTGTCTAAAGTACCCATTTCTGGTCCCATTCTACTTAAGTACTTCTTCTTCTTCTTTCTATTATTATTATTATTATTATTATTATTATTATTATTATTATTATTATTATTATTATTATTATTAAAATGCTAAAATAGCAATAAAAACGCTTTTTTTTTGTCCGTCGTCCCGTTTAAAGGGTTTTGCCCTTTCTTCGGGTAAGTGCTGCATATATAGAAGAGTTGATTGCACTTTAATGTGGATGGTCTAAGAGGTGTACATATTTTAATATTTATTCATTTATTGAGTACACATACACACAGAGAGGTTATTGAAAGGTGAAAAATAACATATAATGAGGATCAAATATAAAATGATGGGAGGCCAAGGGTGCCACAATAATATTAACAAAAAATACAGTATTAGCATGCCGTGATGAATGATGGTGAATGCGAAACTGAATAATTGTAGTGCAGGGTGCAGTGGGCAGAGAAGTAGATGAAGATGGAATGCAGTGCTCTGGACGCCACATCACAGGGTTTTGTTAGTACTGACGAATGCAAGTTATCTTCTGTTCCTGGGGCGATTCAGGAACTGATGAAGACAGAGGAAGCCCATGTTAATAGGTAGTTACGGTGCATATGATGGGTAGATGAATGATGAAAGTTCACGTGGTTCATAGATGTGAAAGATTTCGGGATCCACTACAGCATCATCTAGTTGTAAATGATAGAAGGTCATGAAGTGCTGGAGAGGGGTATCGACGTAAGTTGAAGGTGCGTCGTGATCCCGATCGTACCGTAGGATATCAAGTAACATGGGATGCTGCTGGTCAATTCGCTTGCAAACGTACCGAGTACGAAGCTGTTCGAGATGATGCAATAAAGGTGGAAAATCAATCAGCTCGTAAAGTAACCGTGTCGGATGCGGTAAGCTGATTCGATGTGCTAGACGTAGAGCATGACGCTCTAGGATAGCCAATTTCTGATAGAATTTTGGCGGTGCGGATGTCCAGGCAGTGTGTCCATATGTTAATGTACTGCGCATAAAGGCTTTGTAGGTATTAAGTACTGTTAATGGTTTTAGCCCCCAGGTTGTACCGACTAAGCGCTTGAGTAGGTTGAGCCGATTTTGTGCTTGGCGTACGATCTTGGTGAGGTGTGGATTCCAGGTAAGTTTGGAGTTAAATATGACACCAAGATAAGTCAGTGTATTTGACGCCACGACAGGTGTGTGATCTACTTGAATGTTTAATCGACTTGGATTTCGGTATATTCGGGAACGGCGTCTACGTGGCAGGAAAACAATAGCCTGAGTTTTCGTAGAATTAATACTTAATCGCCATATATTACACCAGTGAACGAATGCGTCAATTGCCGTTTGCATGTTTTTACTGATTGATTGCACTGTGCGGGCCGTCGTGAAAAAGGCGGTGTCATCAGCAAACTGGAATATGCTTATGTTCTGTGGGACAACAAGGTCGGCAACATACAGTAAGTATAAGAGAGGAGACAGTGACGAACCTTGAGGAACGCCAGATTGTAGGAAAATCGGATGAGAAAGTGTTCCGTTCATAGAGATATATGCTAGCCTCCCTAATAAGAAGGAATGTATGAACCTGATATATGAAGATGGTAGTAGATAGTTATGGAGTTTGTAAAGTAAACCAGGATGCCAAACTTTGTCGAAAGCTTTCTCTAGATCAAAGGCTACCAGACAAGAAGGAAAACCTGTGTTGTATTGATTATAAATAGCCGTGGATAGTCTTAATAGTTGATCCAGGGTACTAAAATGAGGTCGAAAACCCGCTTGGTGAATAGGAAGTAGGTTATGAGTTGCAAGGTGAGCGTGCATGCGGCGGACTAGAATTCGTTCCAAAAGTTTACAGAGGCAACTGGTGAGGTGAATAGGGCGATAAGACTGGACGTCTGACGGAGGTTTCTTAGGTTTCGGAAACAGAAGAACTTTTGAGTATTTCCAGTCGATTGGAAAAAATCCAGTTCGGAGGATGAAGGTATATATGGTGCTGAGAAACAGAAGAAAAGAAGGTGAAGCTTGCCTGATGAGAACATACGTAACAGAATCAAATCCTGGGGCGGTGTTGCGTTTACGGAATAATGTTTGGTGAATATCGTCTGGTTGAATCGGAGTGGTAAGTGGATTATTGGGTTCCAAAGAGTGATTGATAGATGGGCGCAGAAAAGCAGAAGATGGATCTGTAAGTCGGTTTATTGACTTTTGTAGGCGTTGCGGTGTATGCCAACCTGGGAGAGGTGTAAAAATATCTTGAAAGAATGAAGCAAACGTATTAGCTTTATCCATATCAGTGGTGACTGCCTGATTATTTTGAACAATGGGGTATGGTGTGCGAGAAACTGTCCCTGTGAGTTGATGGAATTTGCGCCAATATTTACTAGGGTGTGATTCACTTGCAAGTGTGTTACAAGTTTGAATCCAATGGCGCTTCTTATATGCAACAATATAGTTATGTGTAATCCGAAGATATTGGCGATGAAGCCGAAGCGCTTCAAGATTTCCTGTAGTGAGATACTCGCGATGTGCTCTACGAGAAGCGGATATGAAAGGTAAATAATGAGGAGGCAATTTTGGTTTATGCAATTGTATTTCTGTTGTAGGAATAGAACGTTGTGCTGCTTCTTGAATAGATTCGGTAAGATTAACAATTGTGTGATCAAGATCGTATTGTGTTGTAGGCATGAGCAATTTGTTAACAGCAGTGTCCAGATCGGAGCGATATTGTTCCCAATTAGCGCCTTTGTAGCGGAATACCTTCTGAGGAGGTAGTTGAGATTGAGAGCGAGGAGAGCAGTGAAGTGTAAGTTTGATAGGCACATGATCACTACCAATTGAATCAAGCACATCGATATGAATACTCTGTGAGAGAGATGTTGATGTGATGACAACATCAGGAGTAGTATTGCTGACGGGGCGTGTAGGCTTCGGTAGAACATGGAACTCAGCAACTGTTTCAGTTTGCAGAAAGTCGAGAAAGTTATTTTTGTCACGCTGTGACCGGCTATGTAAGTTTAGATCTGCCATGATAAGATAGTGCCTAAAGGTAGAATCGATATATCGAAAGAAGTCGTAGTTGAGTGCTTTACCTGGACGAAAATATATGGTAACAAAGGTGACAGTGCGGCCTCGAAAATAAATAGTCGTGACATTATGCTCAGGTAGGTGCAGTGTGAGCGTTAATGGAACCGTGACTTCCCGATAAGGAAGGCGTTGGCTAACACCTATAGCTGTTCCTCCATAGACTCGTGGACCAGATGGAGCATCATGTCGGAGTAAGTGATATTTCGGAAAGTAACAGTTGAGATGTGGTGCGAGGTACGTTTCGTTAAGTGCAAAGGCTGCAATTTGTTCTTCTTGAAGAAGCTGCGTAAAGAGCACGTGGTGTGTTAAGACTGATCGAATGTTAAGAAAAAGTAAGCTATAAGCCATAATTATATGTAGCATATAAGTGTTGGTAGCAGTACCCATGTTAAACGTAGACTTCTATTGGTTGAATTTGAAAGTGAACTGTAGGTCCGGAATAGGTAGCATGAAGTTGTAAGTTAAACAGTAATTTGGCTGCGTATATGATCTGGTTCAGGATGTGGTTGCGATCAAAAGGATGAATATTTTGTAAAGAAATAGTAAGGAAGCGTAATAAGTCTTCAACGGTTATTGGATGGCGTAAAGAATTTGCTGGCGGGGTTGGTGTGTCAACGGAACGTATCGGTACAACAAGCTCTGGCTTAGCGGGGTCGGGTTTAGGCTTAGCTTTACACTTGTAACTATAAGTAGGATGTCTTTCAGAACATCGGTCACAATGTGGTGGTTCCTTAAGATTTGGACAAGTTTTTGTAGAATGTTCAAGTGAACAGTAGCCACATTTGATGGTATTTGGACACTCAGATGTCGGATGAGAATTGTATTGCTGACATTTCTCGCATCTAACAGGTAAAGGTGCTGGTGTGCGAGATGGTTCAACCTTGTAACGACGCCGGTATAGATATGCACCGTTGAGAAGAAGTTGGTCGATCAACTGTTGTTGATCAGTAAAAACACGGACTAAGTATGTTGGACCCTGGTTGTTCTTAATACGTATACAACGTTTGACAGGTAGTCCTTCTTGATGCAATTCTGAGTAAATTTCTTCATCGGTGAAGTCGGGTTCTACGCCACGAATGACAACAGATAACATTGGAGGACGCCGTGGTGGAGGTGGTGTTTTCCGTCCGCTGGAACTTAAAGTTGCTATTTTTGCTTTCAATCCAAAAATTTCGTAAGTGGCTTTGTTCCGGACGTGTGTGGCGAAGTTTGGATTGGTCGATTTGAGAATGATGCCTCGACGTGTCTTAATGATTTCTCGTATTTCTGGACGAGGAACGTACTTTACTAGTTGTTGAAATACAGCACATACTGAGTCGTATTTTGTATCATAATCGGTTAACAAGAAGTTATAAATTGTTTCTTGGTGTGGCATTGATTGATGTTCAGAAGAAGTGGACGCCCAATCCATATTAGTACTGACACTATTAGCAGCAATAGGATCTGCGATGGGTGTAAGTAGTTGTTTCTTTGGGTCTAATGTTTGCTCACCATCGGAAAGAGATCGCGAACGAATGCGTTGTCCATTAGTTACACATGAAGCATAACTTGTAGGAACAGCTGTGGTAGATTGTACTAGACGTGTAGTACCAGTAACAATTCGCGGTTGCGTTTTTTGCCGCCCATGTGGGCCAATATTTAACGGAGATGTCTGAACCAGATTCGATTGTCCGAGAGCATTGCCTGAGTCCGCCATAATGATGAAGAGTACTAGGGCCGAAGCCCAAACAGAGATGAAAGAAGATGAAAAGATGATTAGATGAAGTTCAAAAATCAAGTAACCCTTCGAAAGCGAGAACTTTCGTCAATCCCCTAAGTGCAGTATTTGTGTTATGCTCACAGGTACGTTTTGCAATACCTGGTCCTCGCTGACACAATAACAGACACAAGAGAGGCTAGGTTTCTTGGTAAGGTATGAATAAAAACGAATGAACTCCAACTTCTAACTTTGGATTTCAAACCTTTGACTTACGGTTATTTGCGATTTCACGTTTAATAAAGACAATATTTTAAAGTATATGTACTTTAAATAAATTATTTAAATACATCTTTATTATAAAGTGTATGTTTTAAAATTATTGTTCAAAGTCTTTGTACTTTAATAAACCTTCTCCAAAATCAATGCAAATGAATTGTGCTGCCATCCTTGGAGTTCTTTTAAACTATAGGTTTGTGGACGTTTATATGTTTGTGGCCAATCCTTTCGACAATGAGATCTCGGAAACTACAGGCTCTAGTAAGATGACATTTTCACTGATCGATTGCACATTTTGCTTAGATTGTACAGTTCTAATTGAATATTTAAAAACATGACCATTATTTCTTTATTACATTTTTACGAGGACATTGGAAGTGTTGAGATTTTTAAAAAACCCTAAAGCATCATATCCTACGCGTTATACGTTCCAACACTACATAGTTATATATAGGGGTTGTATATATCTCAGGCGTTTGTTTCATGGACAAATAATAATGAAAAAGGAAGGATAATCATTTCTCCAGTTTAAGATGAATCTTTATTTTGGAGTGTTTTTCCTAATGAACACCATATATGACTGACATTATAATTAATTGTATATGTAACGTATTTGCTTATTACATACTGCATGCAAGAAGATAGAAAATACTGATCATACATGAATTATAAACTCCAACTGGAAGTAGGTTCAAATCTTGCAAACGTGCGACATATTGAAAAGATAATCGAAAAAGTATCCCCTTTATAGTATTATTCTTTTTCGATTTTTATCACGATGTCTTTAACTTTTGTCTGTAAAGGGACATGTACAAATGTGAGGAATGGCAAAGAGATTCATGCTCATATACGAATGATGCGTTGTATAAAGAGCGCAGGTTCAGCTAGTTATTGTTGTCATTTTGACCTCAGAAGCTCATATATGGTGAGGTTTTTGTTTTGACGAGTTTTCGGCCCGTGACTTTTGCTCCAGCGATATTTGATTGGCGAGATTTCGGGCGACTATGTTTAGGGAGCGAGATATGTCCGTATACTACATTATTATCAAGTAAGAGAAAGACTGTACTGTACAATGCACAAATTTATTTGCCTCAGTATATTATTCAAAAGTAATAATTCAAAATGTTAATTTACACAGCAACAATAGAAGATCCAGGACTTTTAGATAAAGCCACTATTTGTTATTTGACGCCTCTGCATGATGCTCCCGTTCTAATCTCAACATTGCTTATTTCTTTGATATTTCATAAGTGAACATTTGAACCAATAGTACATCTTTCAAAGTTTTAAGTTATAGTATGGCAATTTAATACTTTATTACTCTTTGTAATTAATCAGGACCTTCACTGAGATTCGTCTCAGTTACGGTTAAAAATCTCCACAGAACAGGTTATCTTAACGAAAATTAACTTACCAGATATTAATGTAACTAAAGGCAAGCGAAAACACATTTAAAATATGTCACATTGTAAGTTTATAATGAGTACAAAAGGTAGCACAGACTTATTACTTTTATACCTTAGATATCAATGTTATAGAGAATGAAAGTGGAGATAAGGAAATTAGGAAAATAAATGAAGGATAAACTTGAAGAGAAACAAACTAAACAAATTGTTTAGAAGATAATGAATGGGGAAAATCTACTTATTACTCAATTTTTGTTCATTATACTATATGTTTTCCTTCGTGTACTTTATTATTTTGAGACTCAAAATTCAGGCTTTTCCCACTAGAAATCACCTATAATTTAAAAAAGAAATAATTTTATGTAATAATTTAATTTAAGTTCGTAGTAATGCGTACCACGGCAAATATCATACTTAATACAATTTATATCGTAAAGATTAGATCTACTAGTATTACAATGATACCACCAAATTAGCAATATTGCTAGCTTAACATAGTTATTTTTAATCAACAGATTCAATATTTTTCAGGCAAAAATTTGCTTGTAGGCCTCATCTGGAGAACTACATATAATGTAGCCAAACCCAAACTATCACTTAACTCAGTATTATGTGCTTATTCTGTATATATATGTAAAAACTTTGATTTAAGGGCCGTTCAAAAATTTTGTGGCCCCTGATTCAAAATTGCATCAGAAGATCCAATATATTTCAATCAAAACACTTTTCTTGTAGGCCTATTATCTGGAGAACTACATATAATGTAGCCAAACCCAAACCATCTCTTAACTAACAAGAGAAGAGAGGGAAATTATATATCAAAGTGGAAGATGGTTTATACACCAATCGAAAGCACTAATGATATCTATTACGAAATTGTAATAAAATTTTTCCGAATTCATATATTGTGCGAGTTATACGAATATACAGGGTATCCAGAAAGTCCGTATCCACCCCTAGAAATCGCAAACGGTAGGACAGATGCCAAAACAGGAAAACACGTGAGTAGAATGATTGAAAGTATAAAATATTTGCGCAGTGTCCCAGACGGGGTCTTACTCAAAATTTTCTAGTTTCAAATAGCATATTGTTTGAAAGCTGTTGTTAAATGAAAGCAGATGAAACAAGTCTGGACGCTCTACGATAACTCTGTGCAAACATCTTTCGTTTTAGTTCTTTTTTGTGTAGTCGGGTGTTCGTTTGTTTTCACTTTAATTCGTGTGCGCAACGCAAAGAAAGGAAATGCATCTACTGTGAGATTCTCCTCTTCGGGGCCTACTAATGTGTAAAGAAAGGAAGGAAGAACGAAAGAAAAAAGAAAAGACAAGAACAGAAAAACGAAGAGAGACGGAGATTATATATCGAAGTGGAAGATGGTTTATACACTAATCGAAAGCACTAACTATGCTCATTGATAAACTGTAATATTATTGGCCCGAATGCATGTACGGAGCAAGACATATGCATGTTTAATTGCAACCTTTCCCATTTTTACCGAATATTGTATCAGATCGCATCGGAACTGGTTTGAATATAGTCTAAAACTGATTTTCTAGAAATTTGTGTTTCACAAAAGTGTTAAATCGTAGTTCATTTTAAATGGTCAGTGAATGGCTATTTCCATACACATGTAGTTATTTCATTCAACAACAGCTTTAAAACAATATTCTATTTGACCCCCCTTGAAATTTGAAAATTTTGAGTAGGACCCCGTCTGGAACCCTGCGGAGGACCCTGCGACAAATATTTTTGCTTTCAATCATTTTACTTTCGAAATGATGACTCACGTGCTTTCCTGTTTTGGCATCTGTCGCACCATTTCAGATTTATGAGGGTGGCCATAGACTTTACAATGATGTTTTTGGTGACATTTTGACCGGCCGCTATTTTGCACATGGTAATTTTAGATCGTCGAGACTTGTTTCGTCTTCTTTCACTTTCAACAGCCTTCCAACGATATGCTACTTGATCCCGACACCATTTGTAATGTTTGAGTTGGACCCCGCCTGAGACCCTGCGGGTGGCCCTGGAACAACAATTTTTGTTTGTTGTACTTTTAAAATGATCGAACACGTGTTTTCCTGTTTTGGCATCTGTCTTAACGTTTGCGATTTCTAGGGGTGGAAACGGACTTTCTGGACACCCTGTATATTCATATAACTCGCATAGTATATGCATTCGGAAATTTTTTTATTACAGTTTCGTAATAGGCATCATTGGTGCTTTCGATTGGTGTATAAACCATCTTCCACTTCGATATATAATCTCCCTCTCTTCCCTTGTAAGTATGATGTGCTTATTCCGTAAAAAGTACGAAAACTCGATTTATGGGCCGTTCAAAAATTTTGTGGCTTTTGATCCAAAAAGCGTTAAGAGATCCAATGTATTT
The DNA here is from genome assembly GCF_964235325.1 of Thermobia domestica. NCBI lineage: Eukaryota > Metazoa > Arthropoda > Insecta > Zygentoma > Lepismatidae > Thermobia > Thermobia domestica. The sequence continues at coordinate 72,324,716 of NC_137465.1, read as the reverse complement.
CAATCAAACTTTTTCTTGTATGCCTTATACCTGGAGACCTACATATAGTATAGCCAAACCCAAACTATCACTTAACTCAGTATGATATGCTTATTCCGTAAAAATTACAAAAACTCGATTTAGGGGCCGTTCAAAAATTTTGTGGCCCCTGATTCAAAAACTAATTATTAGCCAAGATCACAATTTTTTGATACATTGTTTTTAGATCATTTCTAAAGTTCTTGGCCAAATCGCAATCTTTTGATCCAGTTTTTGGAATCATTCCTATAATTCTTATTTCAAATAGCACTACTTTAGATTATTATATATTTCAAATCTATATGTAAAACGTTCACTTACGATCCCATGCTTGTTATACGGTGTTGCAAACTAAAGGAGCAACAAAATCACAAACTTCGACAAATAATCAAATTTTGGAGGTTCTACAACAATAATTACGCAAGTGACACAGACAGGATAAAGTGCATTCAAAGCACTTTAGTGTCGAATATAACGGCCTCATATGATGCCTATAACAAGTAGAAACAAAAGTTAGAATGAATTGAAAATTTGAATTCCTTTAAAGGATTTTATTTCGAAAAAAATCCTTTATGATATATGTATAATAAATATTACATGAAATTACATATATGGTTTCTAATAGACATAAAGATCATAATGCCATTTACAGCAATTTGAAATATCAAACCATTATCGCGTGATATAAAAAAAGGTTTAAATTTGATATATTGCTTAAATGGAGTTTGTGGGAATTTTTAAAAACTATTTTTGATTTACTTTGTTTCTCTGGCGTTACAAGACTTTCTGGTAGGTGTGATTACAAGTTCTCGGAGTGATATAATGTTTTACAGTGTTACAAGCTTTACCAGTATTTACCATATCTTCAGAACACTTTGAGATATCAAGTTGCTGTAAGCGGTATTATGATCTTCACATCTATTGAAATACATCTATGCAATTGGATGAGATATTTATTTAAACAGCTTTTCGAGATAAAGGCTTTTGAAAGAAGTTGAATTTTCAATCCCTTGTATTGTCGAAGTCTGTCGTATTACGATCATAATATTAGACACTAAAGACCTGAAATGTGCATTGCCATCTCTGTCTCATTTGCGCCGTTACTGCTGTAGAGGTCATCCAAATCGGAAGGTTTGTAATTATAACGACTTATCAAAAAGATAGTCGTAAACCTGGTTCGTTTGCTGAGATAAAAATTCGAAGTGGTAGTATTTCTTTGGCATGAAAATATTAGCTTTGATAATTATGTACCATTAATCTCACCTTTTTAATAAAAAATGACAACGTCTATAAACGGTGCTAAACTGGTTTATTAATTGATATAACTTATAATATCCTTTTCTTAAAACTGTTAAGTACACAAATTCACTGACTAGGTAACCATAAAACATGTCCATAGCAACAACTATCCCATAATAATCACTTACATATATTAAAAACATTCTTCTTTTGTTAATATGAAATGAACATTCTACTAAGTATAGTGCACATGTATGAGTACTTTCTGCCCAAGGTACAGGTAAATATTACTCAAACCAAAGTATTTGGTTATATAAAAATGTCGCTCGACAAAGGGACTGAATATAAAAGTCATGAGTTGGCTTGGCTTTTATCTTCAAGAACCACTGGTCCGTTTACATTAGTGTTCATACATTACATATGTCCATCATATTTTGATCGCACCTTGTATATCTATTCATTATATTTCACATATACATATATATAAATACATTCATAACAAATCTTTCATTTCATCAATATTTATCTTTAATTACATTAATTATATTTATTTCATTATTATCCATTATATTATTATTACATTTTCTTATTAAAATATCGTCGCTTATTTAATTAGTCGTCGAAGGGTGCGATTTCAAAAATCGTAAAGGACAAACGTGGGTTACAAATAGTTCGAGCGCATTATATAATAAATAAGTTAGATGTTGCATTTAAAGGTATACATCGTAGCACTAAGTTGTTATAATAAAGAAGAATTTCATTCAAGGTAGTCGTTGAATAATTAGTTTTATAGAATAGATCTTCTACTTAACATAATCTTTGACAATTAAGTTTTCAACACAAATCAATCTAATATAAATAATCTTTGCCGGAGCTCCTCCGTGGCTAAGCGGTTAGCGTACGCGCCTTTGGCGTGGGAGACCCGGGTTCGATTCCCGGCGGGAGCTCATGTGGTTCGGATTCCACGTTAATCAGTAGGTCCACGTCTCATATAGCCTCGCTGCTGAAAGGGACGCTAAACTAAAAAATCAATCAATCAAATAATCTTTGCTTTTAATCATTTATGAATCGAATTATGATTCTTCACATTAACAAGAAAGAATAAAAATCATTTGAAAATCAATTTTCCAGTCTACTTAAAACTCTATTTAAACATTTCAAGTATTTTTAAGAATCGTTTTCATTATTGATATCTATATATATAAAAGAGAACGTACAAATCCTTTGTCCGCTCATCACGCTAATACGGCTGAACCAATTTCTTTTATTTTTGGGGGGTTATTAGGATTTGGACCCTAGATGGTTTTTATCATATCACTTTAATTTTCAATTACCAGTGTCTTGAGATAATTGACCATTCAGGTGTCCATTACGTACAAATCCTTTGTTAGTTCATCATAGGTATAAAAATAAACGTATTTATATGCAACCCGCATGACCGTGTCACTCGGCGGGTTAACATACATGACAGGCGTTATAATGGTTTTTATCATATCACTTGAAAGCGAAAAAGTAAAAATTATCTAAGTAACAAAGTTTATTGCGTTCGGGGGTGACCGCAGCGAAGCGGGGCGGGTTAACATAAATGACAGGCGATATAATGTTAACATTTACTGCAATCTTCTATGGTTTTTATCATATCACTTGAAAGCGAAAAAGTAAAAATTATCTAAGTAACAAAGTTTATTGCGTTCCGGGGTGACCGCAGCGAAGCGGGGTGAACGCTGCTAGTTAACACATAAACTTTAAAATGAAAATTCACAAGAATCTATAACTAATATGGGTTTAACCTAATTTCATTGACGGTAATCATGTTACATTCGTACTTGCATATGAATCTAATAAAGTGCATTGTACCGCGCAATCCTGATTAGGTTCTACATTATGTTGTACATGTCTTTCATCGTGATTTTGATTTTGATATGAAGTGCCATCTCTTGATCTCCAATTACGTCTATCCACGTAGTTCGCTGCATTTCTGGAATTTCTCTCGGTACTTCGATTGTTTTTATATCTACTGCTGTTGGGTGATCTGACATCATAATTACCATGATTAGTTAGATTAGGCGGATTCCCTACATAACTTTGCCTATTTTGCTCACTTGGATTGCTAGAGTATACTCGGCTTAGGTTAGGTTTCATATCATTCACACTTCGGATATCTAAATTCCGAACTGGCACCAAATGATCTGAATTATTCTTATTTTTACCCATTCCTGATTGTGGATTCATGGCATGGTATTGAGTTTCGTAGCATTGGACAAGCATCAATAAATGGCTGAAACTCATACACTGTGTGGAAAATAAGATCTGTTGCAATTTAAATGGAAGCAAATTTCGAATCGATGCTATTATTCTCGATTCCGATTGCAAAGGATTAACGACCTTTAATTCGTTGTAGACATTTACAACAAACTCTACAACAGATTTATGCAATCGAGGATTGAAGTGTTGATTTCTAAGGGTGGCATCTCTATTTGCCAGCAAAAAGTCATTTTCATAATTTGCGATCAATGCCGCTTTGAATTCCTCATATGTACTAATGTGATCACGTATTGCTTTAAACCATAAGGAACAAGGTGGGAGTAATACATGGGGTATTAATTTCATATATTGTGATCGATCGATACACATTATATTGCATTCGTCTTGGAATTTCTCTAAGAAAGAAGTAGCATTCTCATTACACTTACCACTGAATTTGCTCATAGCTCAAATTTCACTCATCTTAACACTTAGTTTTACCTTCTTTTTCTCATTCCTTGTTCTTGTTGAGTGATAGTTCCTATCCATGACGTGCTGTGTCGTCGTACCATCTACGTTTCGCTCATCAGTACTCTTCGGACAACTTTCTTCTAGTATAATATCCTCATCAGACCCCGGCGAAGGCGAGTTCATCTCTGGTGAGTGGGGCAACTCAAAGCGATCACTACCCAAGTTATTACGGTAAATGTTGTCTTTAGCCTGTAACGTTCTAATCTCTTCCTGAATAGTAGCTAACAACTGTGTATTTACACGTATGTTATTAGAATTGTTGCTGACCTGGATCTTTTGCTGTTTAATGGAAGATTCTATTACTTCTAAATCTTTTTTTACAGCACTAATTTCTTGGTTTTGGTGATTGTGCTTTTCTTGACAATCATCGGATATCCTTTTTAACTTTTCCTCGAACTGTGAGGATATGTCATTCACCACCTGGACAATCGTTTGTTTCGTTTCATCTGATTTCTGTTCTATCCGTTCTATCCGTCTACTTAATTCTTCATATTGCTTGTTAGCTTCGTCAAACTTCAGTTCTATCTTCTGTTCCATGGTCTTGTTAGATTCGTTGAATTTCTGTTCCATGGTCTGCTTTAATTCTTCATTTTGTTTGTTAGCTTCGTTGAACTTCTGTTCCATGGTCGTGTTAGATTCATTGAACTTCTGTTCCATGGTCTGCTTTATCTCGGTAGACATCTGCATCATTTGTCGCTGTAAAGCTAACAAGATTCGATCCTCCGATGTCAATCCTGGTGTTACACTAGTTTCACCTTTGTCACTAGTATTTGATTCCTGCTGCATTGTTTCGTTGTCCATTTTTCTTATGATTACTTTACCACTTCGCAATATGGTTAAGTTCGTATTCATTAACTGTAGTATAAAAGTAAATTCAACCTTACTCTTCTTCGGGAATTGAATTTACAAAGTCCCGGGCGAGGTAAACCAAAATTTTTATAACGACTTATCAAAAAGATAGTCGTAAACCTGGTTCGTTTGCTGAGATAAAAATTCGAAGTGGTAGTATTTCTTTGGCATGAAAATATTAGCTTTGATAATTATGTACCATTAATCTCACCTTTTTAATAAAAAATGACAACGTCTATAAACGGTGCTAAACTGGTTTATTAATTGATATAACTTATAATATCCTTTTCTTAAAACTGTTAAGTACACAAACTCACTGACTAGGTAACCATAAAACATGTCCATAGCAACAACTATCCCATAATAATCACTTACATATATTAAAAACATTCTTCTTTTGTTAATATGAAATGAACATTCTACTAAGTATAGTGCACATGTATGAGTACTTTCTGCCCAAGGTACAGGTAAATATTACTCAAACCAAAGTATTTTGTTATATAATACTGTATCGTCCTTCGTTTGTAGCATTATATAATAAATTTGATATTGTAAGTTTTGGGTTAACGTGTATAACTTTATGTTGAGTTGATAACACTGTTAAATAGTTGTATCACAGAGTGTGTCAAGCGATACCCGTTTCGATATTTTCATAGTACAAAATTTCAGCGTTTTTTGGTTATTAGTTTAAAAACTACAAGGGCATATTAACATAAATGGCCAACCCTATATACCCTATATCCTCTTCAGTTTTCTTTAGTTACACGGTATTGAATTACTGGTAAACTATCTAATGCTACAGCCGAGAAAGAACGTGTTGGATTTGACGATACATGGTAAGTGCTTTGACTTTCAAACGTCATTGTTTCTGGCTTTCTGGACTGGGGTTTGCTACCCCTTAATTCAGAAATGAAATGAAATGAAATGAAATCTTTGAGTTTTACGTCCCACGGTTATGCCGGCTAGGCCGGCTGATGATGAAATAATGAATGAAATGATAGAATGAAGAAAGTGGGAGGAAACGGGAGAAAACCGACGAAACCCAAGCACGCGTTGTTTGTCCACCACAAAGCTCACTTGGCGGGAGCAGGGTTTGAACCCAGGACCCCATGCACCAGAGGTGAACGCTCTACTACTGAGCCACCGCGGTCCCCCTCCTTAATTCAGGTAGCTGTCTAATTACTCATGATGGTGGGTCAATACCGAATAGTTTAGTGCTCCCACCGGGAATAGAATCAGTGATCACGCACATTGAAGTCGAGCGCGCTAATAACTGGGCAAAGCAAGCCTTTGAATGCTACTTTATTTTTTAATCTCTGTTTACAACCCAACCTAGTAAATTCTTATACATATAGGTCTATTAACGAGAGAACTCAAGAAGATTAAGAATACAGTATATCTATATTGAATTTGCTGAAATATTATGTAAGTTAAAGATAGAGCTTCTGGGAAGTAAGTATTGGAACGTGACTGTGCTGCATGTAAGTAGAATCTATTTTCGATAGGGGTCTATCACGGTAATAAGAAAGGTGACCCTGAGCCAAGTTAGTCCCCTTCTGCCTACGTCACTGCTGTAATGAATAGGAATGGAGTGATTCACGAGTTTTACGCCTCAAATTCGCAATATGTGCAATCTATATTACAGATTAATAGGACCTCAGCTCGGCGATACTAAGACAAATTGCATTCCATTAAAATATTTCCATTAGTTTGATAACTATCTGTGTATGTAAACAAATTCTAATAAGCAATTTGTTGTTTTCACTTCAGAATAAATTTAACTATGAATGATAGCAAAGCAAAATAAGTAAACAGTGCGATAATGAGATATGATATTAAGATTGTTTATGATTAGGGATGGGCACGATCGAGTTCGAGCGAGTTTTTGTTGTAACTCGACTCAACTCGAAACAGACATCTTTGAGCTCAACTCGAGAACTTGGCTCGAACAATTTCCTCCAGCTCGACTCGAAACTTGACTCGAATTCGGGTCGAGAATCGAGTCGAGTCGAGCCGAAACGAGCTAATTCGAGCTAAACACTCTGTAGTTCCAAGTACTCTCTTCAAGTATCCTACATAGACAATATAATTCCGGACCTTAAAGGTAGAGGAGAGTAAGTCATTTTTATTAAATTTTCAGGAGAGACAGAAAACAGTGACTTACTTCTTTTTGCCTTTAAGTGCCTTCGGACTTATATCCAATTTTATTGTTGCTATTTCATTAAGTATTCATAATACAACTACAAGCTTTCTAAGAATAAGAGATATCAGAACACGCGTTTTAAATCTGGCAATAACTTATTTGCAGAAAAAATGACTTACTCCCCTCTGCCTTTAAGGTCCGGAATTATCAATGATACTACTACTACCACCACTACTACTAAAACTTAATAATAATAATAATAGTAATAATAATAATAATAATAATAATAATAATAATAATAATAATAATAATAATAATAATAATAATAATAAAACACCGTGTATAACTATGAAAGGTAGGCGGTTTCTATCTGAATACTGAAAACTAGTTGACTGTCGATATCGGTCGTCGAGAAGTCTTCAGGAGGCAAGGACATCGGTCACGAGGTTCTGGGTTTGAGTTCCGGAGAAGCAAGTATTCGATCTCGAACCAAAAATTGTAAATGTTATAGTGCGCCGGCCAAACATGATCAAAACTGCTCGGCCCGGGTTTAGGGTTGTCAATGGCTCGAGCGGCTCAGTTCGTAGCTCACTCACTATCGAGCTGAACCGAGAAGTGATCCGAACCAACAGCTCACCCAACCTAGCTGGCTCGAACCGATGGCTCATCCGAGACGAACCGAATTGAATTGATTGCTCAGCCAACAAGCCAATTCGAGCCAGAGACTGAGTTGAGCAGAGTCGAACCAAACCGATGGACTCTTTCAACGGAGCTGCCTTGAGCCGATGGCTCTTATGAACAGAGTCGGTGGCTCATCCAAACCGAGCCGACTCGAGCAATCGGCTCGATTGAGAGGGGTCGATGGCTTCTCCTAACAGAGTCGATAGCTCGTCCCAATCGAGCCGGCTCTAGCAGTTTGCTCAGTTAAACCGAGACGAGCAGATTGACATTACTACCGGGGTTGGACTTCTGCTTGGGCTCAAAAATTCCACCGTGCAAGTCTCAGCCTTGATGATAAGAACTACATACTCACGATATTTGAGGCTGTCTCGTTATAAAAATCTATTGTTGTCTCGTTATTGAGAAGAGACGAGACACATTAAAAGTACCCCACAAGATGCACTAAAAGTACAAGACGAGGTGCACTCCTGTCGTGATCAACAATAAAAATATTCCACATTACTGTTTATATTTCTCATGGTTGTCGTTTTCCAGTCGAATCAGGTCATGATTTAAAAAAGGGTTAAAACGAGCTGAACGAACAAGCCATTTTTCAAACTCGACTCTACTCGAAACTCGACCTGAAAACAATGACTCGACTCGAGAAAATTACCTTTGACTCGATCCTAAAGTATGACAATGGGCAAAAATAGGCAGGGGGACGGCGTGACGTCATGCCGCAACCTATCGTCCCCCTATCTTTTCAGATCCACTTTTACCCCTGTAACAATGAATGATGATAATGAAATAAATGGAGGGTAATTTGGGCATACCGCTGTGACTGCCCACCATCTATATATACAATAATAGACTTCTGTTTATATAAAACTTCTTTCTAGAATTCAGATAATTGTAGTTTAACCAAGAGCATGATTTATTATGATATTTTACGATAGTTCAATATCGTTATAGGGAGAGATCTCGTACTTCAGGAATTAATTACATTTATCCTTTGTTGTTTGAAATTAGTATTTTTATTAGTTTTAAATTTATATTATAGAAACAACGGTATTGTTTGCTTTTTTTTAAAAAAAAAAAAAAAAAGAAAACTTTAAATGTGTCCATTTCAGAAACCTCATACAGTTTCAACAGTAACTATAGGCTAGATATGCATAAGATCACCCAAAGTTTGAAAAAAATATAGACCTATATGGAGATAACAATGTATCAGAATAAATTCATTTACACAATATAAATCAAAATAATAGGTTATCACGAAGGGAAGTGTATGTTTAGTATCGTCTATAAAATATTGTTAAAAATGACATGGAGAAATTTTGGTACATATAAGTAAATTCAATTCAATAGTATACAGTACATCTATACTAATATATATATATGCGTTTCTGTAATCAGATTTTCGCATAGAAAGGAGTCACCTAAACCCATTCAACTTTGCACACAGAAAGATCGTCACTAGGTCTAATCGCGTATGAAGCCGTTTTCACTTTTCGACTTGAAGCGTAATTCGGAATTTAAATTATGCAAAAATTTTGAGTAATGAATCAAGACAAATGTAATGTATTGGACCCAATCGTTTTCCCTGTCGTCCAGGTTGCATACCTTTCAGAATTTTCACTTACTTGACATTAACACCATCTTATTCTTGCCGTCCAAAGAACGGGCATCTCAGCTGGCCCGAGAATCGAGAGATACAATCCCGAAGATACATTTTGTCTTTATGTATTTCATACGTTTGTTTACTTTAAAAAAATGAAATGAAATATTTCAGTTTAACCTAGCATGATTATGCTCTTTAGGCTAAGAAAGACTATGATTAAAGCAAGTGAATGATAATGGAAAAATTGCTGAAATGGGAAAGTAAGAGGAAACTGGTGTACCCCGAGAAAACCCACGAACACGATGTTGTCCACCACAAACTTATTTGACTGGAGATCGAACCAGGGACTCCATGTACCAGAGGTAACTGCTCTACCACTGATCCACTGGGTCCCCTTCTTCACTTTCAAAGATGAAACCCTAATCTTCCCATGCGAAGAAGGGTCATTTGTACTAGTATTGTAGGCTTCATGAATGTATCTACTTCTTAAAAAAGCAAATCTTCTGGATATCTTTCAGAAGAAGTTCGTTTATTGCTAGTTAGGGTTATAACATTAAAATATTCCTTTTGGCTTTGAAGCTTTTCGTGTGAGCCTACTATCAAATTAGGCTATCTACTTATATATAGGCTCGAGTAGAAAGCCTTTGAAAATTAAGATTTTTTTCTTTCTTTTGACATTATTATATTGCAAATTTTCATAAAATTATATTCCGTATCTACGTGACTAACGCGCGTATTTTGTGTGCTTAGAGTCGTGGTTCGTTTCTCACAAGTAAACCTTACGTTTGAGTGAATCGAGTTGCTGACTGAGACACATATGAGAAAGTAGTACTAAATGTGGTTAGTATTTCAGTGAAGTTGTAGGTGCGAAGCTCCAGAGGTTTAGGAGATACAGCTACCAGAACATCACATGGAAGTACAGAATAGTCTTCATACAGTTGGAGGTAAAAGCTCTGTAAGACCTCTTGTAACGACAAAAGGTGAATAACAAATATATGGGTATATATTAGGACTAGGGAGAAGTCATATAGTAAGGGTATACCTGACAGCGGCCATCTTGAAATCCGCCATTTTGAATTAATGTTAAGTTTTTAAAATAGGAATAGGGTCATGTGATACATGATTTAAGGCGCAAATTTAATCAGAAGAACAATGGTCACGTTAATTTTGAGTTACGCACAATTGGTAAAAAGTTACAGGGAAATTAAATATTGTTATAGCATATGTATTAGTCCTTTACCCCACCTTGTAAATTTTGTTTCAATGATAATAATTAAATAAAAAGCAGGTGGATAAATATTAGGTCTATGGTAAGAGTTGCCTTGATGGCGGCCATGTTCAAATCCGACATTTTGAAGCAGACAAATTTTTTAAACAAAACGCATAACAGTGATAGCTTATTAATAGCAAATTTTACCATAACTCCAACGGTATAACCATTTTTGCTTTATCATTAACCAGCACAAAATTAAATGGATCGCTCCTTACGACTACTGCTTTGACGGAATTGTTAACGACAGATGTGTCAAGTGCAACTCGATTGCCTTTGTCATGTGTGCTCACTGTGAGCAGAGCATTTGTGTAAGTCATGTACTCTTTTCTGAACTACATATTGATTCTATTAATTGAGGACTTTTCTGGAAAAAAGACCCAGGTTCAATTATGAATCAATTCCTCTTTGGTCATTTTTCCTTAAATTAGCAACTTGTTTATGCGATAACAAATGCTGGTTCATGATAAAGCAAAAGTTGGTTATACCGTTGGATTTATGGTAAAATTTCCTATTAATAAAGTGTCAATGTTACGAGTTTTATTTAAAACTTTTGTCTGCTTCAAAATGGCGGATTTGAACATGGCCGCCATCAAGGCAACTCTTACCATAGACCTAATATTTATCCACCTGCTTTTTATTTAATTATTATCATTGAAACAAAATTTACAAGGTGGGGTAAAGGACTAATACATATGCTATAACAATATTTAATTTCCCTGTAACTTTTTACCAATTGTGCGTAACTCAAAATTAACGTGACCATTGTTCTTCTGATTAAATTTGCGCCTTAAATCATGTATCACATGACCCTATTTCTGTTTTGAAAACTTAAACTTAATTCAAAATGGCGGATTCCAAGATGGCCGCCGTCAGGTATACCCTTACTATATGACTTCTCCCTAGTCCTAATATATACCCATATATTTGTTATTCACCTTTTGTCGTTACAAGAGGTCTTACAGAGCTTTTACCTTCAACTATATGAAGACTATTGTGTACTTCCATGTGATGTTCTGGTAGCTGTATCTCCTAAACCCCTGGAGCTTCGCACCTACAACTTCACTGAAATACTAACCACATTTAGTACTACTTTCTCATATGTGTCTCAGTCAGCAACTCGATTCACCCAAACGTAAGGTTTACTTGTCAGTAAGGTTGCTTGCTTCGGATAAAACTTAAGTGGTGGCTCGAATCCGATTTTAAGAGCAAGTTCTGTCTTGCATGGTCATGCTGCTGAGAAGGGCTGTTAAATTCCAATAAATTACAAAAGTTCCGTAAATAAACTAATGGATAGCAAATATAAAAATTACATTTTGAAATCTAAAAAATAATTCACCATTGTATGAATGTTTTCCAAATGATAGTATATACAGTTACGTTGTGGTATTGGCATGTTACTCACAGGTAAGTTCCTATTTTCCACTGGGTGTCTCATTCTTTAGTAATTGCCCGCAGATAATGCATTTGAGAATGATGTACTAGAAATAATTGACAAGGTAAAAGAACCTTAGCTCTCAATTTGTAGTTACGAGTTACAACCCTCTTTTTTTTTCAGTGAAAGGTCACTTTATGATTGAGAGAATTAAACGTAATGACAAGGAAATACGGACAAGAGCAAAGCAATGTTTCTCGCAGTCGTTCGCTTTTCGACCCCCTTCCCTTCCCCCGTTGTGAGATGGGATGATAGAGAGGAAAAAGGCAGCATCGATCATTATTTCGTCGCCGGACAAGAGTAATTAACTGGGACGGAGTTAAAAGCTCCGCCAGACTAAAGGGTTGAGCCCATTGTTGCGGCGGCTTCCCGATATCCGATTATAGCCTTCACTTCTTTCCACTGCGAGGTAGCACCACAAAGATAAGCCTATTTCATAATACAACTTGCAGCCCAGAAGAGAACGCGTTTGTCATTTTTCTCCCTTTCCATCACTGCGCTGTTAGTGAGTACGCCCTCAAAGGTAGCTCAACCCTATTCTTTGCCTTCTTTTTTCCAATACTCAAAATTAACTCTTAATCCGAAAAAAAAAAGTTACCATTTTTGCAGCCGAAAGGTTTCAAAAGGCCTTCTCCTTCCCCCTCCACAGAAACTGACATCATATTTCAATCTTGTATCCACCTTGAATATAGTGAATTTTCTCAAAGGGAGATTGTTTGAAGAAGTTGTGACATTCCCCCCTTGGACGTAACACTAGCCTAAATTTCCAGTAGTATATAAACGATAATGGAATGATTACTGGTTGCCCGCTTCAGCCACATGGTGAATGTGGCAAGGGGTCAACAGATGCGGAGACAGTCGCATCTGCAGTGTCCTGAGATGATGTCCCCAAATAGCATTAGTTCTCTTACGTCAGATGAGGGCACTAATGGAAAACCTTTCGGCCCCCACGGAGACAGGGCCTTCTGCATCAAAGGGTTCCTCTCAACTATCCTTTACCAACAACGAGGTCACCCCTTTGATAACAAATATCCCTTTTACAACCCCTTTTGTGTAGAATATAAAGAAGTCGTGGGTGTGCTCGAGTGGTACATCATTGTTCGCTTCTGTATATCTATTTGCGTGTCTACAAAAGGTTGAAGGGTTGTCGCTAAATGCGCGCAAAATGGAACTAACTTCGTTATATTTTCTTTTTAGCCAGCGTCGATAGAAAGGATCCTCTTGCAAAGCGGCTGACATCGTCAATACAATATACCGTTCTAAAGAGTTTCCTACCTATAATGTATACATACAAAGACTCAGCAGTGAATACATACTAAAATTCGTAACATACTAAAATACATATATAATGTTCTATTGAAATGTATATTATAGAGGTGAATTACTTTTGTAATATATCCAGAAATACAAAATCATGTTAAACTGGGCTGTAATATATCTCCAGTCCAATCATCCGGACCAACAGCACGAAATAATTTTAAAAATTACATTTAAAACAGTGGTTCCTAACCTTGTTTACTTGGTGCCCCCTTCATAAACCTTACATACATCTTGTCTCCATCCCTTGTTCTTTCTGCTCGTTGGCCATACGTGGCTTTTTGCTTACCTCTTCTATGATTTGAGGTACAGCTTTGAATTATCAAATCTTTAATAATAATAATAATAATAATAATAATAATAATAATAATAATAATAATAATAATAATAATAATAATAATAATAATAATAATAATAATAATAATAATAATATCATGTTCTCACGAGTTTTTACGTTGTTTGCAGCAAGACTTCTGCATACCAAAGTAATGCATTATTATTATTATTATTATTATTATTATTATTATTATTATTATTATTATTATTATTATTATTATTATTATTATTATTATTATTACCAAATTTTGTCTATCACAGTTCTTACTTAATAGTTGTTTTGCGTTTGTACGATATTTGATTTAAAAATCATAATTTAATATACATTCTTGGCTCTTTGTAAATCAGTTATGAATTATTTAAATGACGCTTTCAATTTTCTTTTATTACTTTCAAACACGCCGACAACCCTTTCGACAATTAAAAAGAAGTAATGTAATTGTTAACAAACAGCTTTAAAAACAGAGTTGCGGGTAATATTGAAAGAAAGCAGAGTAGTATTTACATGTTAGTATTTGTTTTCGGCATTATTGGTAACAATTAATATACGAAAATCCTACTTTAGTTAGTTCGAAGCTGATTGGCGATCGATTGATAACGGGCTCTTTCTTTCTTGTTTCAGCAGTGTTGCTATTGTGCTTCTGAATAATAAACATAATGCGAACTGTCTACATCTGCAGTATTGGATAGCTATCGTTTGTTTCATTAACTTTTTAGGCCGATATTCTGATCTCAGAAGTTTATTTTATGGCGTTGTGAATGTAGTATTGACTTTGCAATTTCTCATTTGTGTCAGTGTGTGTGTGAAGTAAAATGGCAGCCTTCTCTTTCAGATCTTGCTGAAAAAAAAAAAAAAATGTTGAACAATCTCGATCTCAGACTCCAAGGAGGTAGAAACACGAATGCACTTATCTTTGTCGAACTTATAACTGAATATGAAGGAAATAGAAAAGTAATGTTAAACATCACACTGCTTTTCCTCTGCGCTTCTGAGTTTTGAATTCCATCTTACATCTTGATATAGTATTTGGTACTCACTTTTGATAATTTTGTAAAAAAATATTAATAATAAAAATAAATAAATAATAATAATAATTTGCATAATTATTTAGTTTTTAATAAAGTAGAAATCTTGAACAGGAATAGGAAAGATAAAATTTCAGACATGTCCTATCCATAACTACAAATTTTATTTCTGTCATAGCATGAGCCCCCTTGCTCGCTCTTCACGCCTCCCCAGTGGAGCGCTTATCCAAGTTGGGAACCACTGATTTAAAAACTTATTGAAATGAGAACTGTACGTATTCGGCGTGAAAGTATAATTTCCATGGCTCATGGTAGAATTCCCACCTTTGTTGTATTGAGCCCCTGGTTCGATCCCAGCTCGGGCCAAGCGAAATTTGTGGTAGTCCAACACTGTATGCATTGGTTTCCTAAGGTTCTCGTTTTCCCCTACTTTCTTCATTCCACCATTTTAATTCTCATCGTTACTTTCTCCCTTAGCCTTAATCGTGTAACGTTAAATTAGAAATTTTGTTTCTTTTAATTTCATAATAATTAATGGAATTTTCTGTATTTTTTATATTAATTGTAACAGTGATCTTATTTTCAAAACATATATTAGGTCTGCTTTTTTGTTAAGCAAGAGCAACAAAAAGTGAATTTTCTCGTTGTTCCTTTGAAATGATAGAGTCTCAATGAGATACATAAAAGTTGTGGATTTACACTCCATAAAGAATTTATTATTATTATTATTATTATTATTATTATTATTATTATTATTATTATTATTATTATTATTATTATTATTATTATTATTATTATTATTATTATTATTAAGCATTCTGCTTTTTTGCTTTTCGGCAGGTTCTGGGATATTTTTTAAGGTTTGGACCTTGAAATGTTTCTCCCGCGTTCCTTAATCTTCAGCTTTCTCTTTTAACTCCTAACATTTTCTTCTATTTTTTAAATCATTGATCGGTTGTGTTCTTCTTCCTAGTTCTCGCTTTCCTTCCTTCTTTCCCTCTATGGTGGTATGAAGAAGACAATTTCTTTGCAAGATATGTCCAATCCAATTGGCCTTTCTGCAAATGATACTGGCTAAAAGCTTCCTCTTGTCTCCTATACATTTTAGAACATCTTCGTTTGTTACTCTCTCCGTCCATTTGATCTTCTCTATCTTCCTTTAACACCACATTTCGAAGCTCTCTAAATATTTCTTCTCTGACTTTCATAATGTTCAAGTATTTGAACCAAACTGTTCAATATTTCATATAGTCCAGTATTCCTGATCAGTTTCTTCCTTAGTCCAATATTAATCCTGCTAGTTAAGAGTGATCTTTTTTTGTTGAATACTTCTTTGGCTTCGACAATTCTTGAACTGATCTCTTTGATGCAGCAAGCGTTTCTCGTCAAAATACTTCCCAGATATTTGAAATCATCGACCTCTTCAAGTCTCTTTGTTCTATTGCGACCCGTAAGGATGCGTTTCCACGAGATCTTCTCATAACTCAATTTTTCTATATTGATTTCCATTCCATACTGTTTACGAATGTAAATTATTTTGTCCATCATCTCCTGTAGTTCTTCGGTTCTAGCTATAATATACATACCATCTGCGTACCTGACCTTGTTAATAATCTATTTCAATATTGAAATCTCCAATTTCCATTAATCCTTCCTTCTTAAACATTCACTATAAATAATGAATAATTGGGATAACATACTACATTCTTGTCCAAGTCTTCTTCTAATATCCACACAACAGGTTTCTCCTTGATTCAAGCGTAACTCCTTGTCCTATGTACAGGTTGCAAATGAGCCGTCGATCTATCCAGTTGACCCCAATTTCTGTATTTCTGTGGACAATTTTTCTTGATATGCCCTTGTAATTTTAAGCTAAAGGACAGAAGACGCTGAAATTTTGTATCCTGCCAATATCGACAGAGGGACATTATTTGGTGTACTCTGTGAAACCACAAGGTTAACAGTGTTGCCAACTCATCAAAAAGTTGTATTTTTCAGATTATAGTAGGTCAGATTATTACATATTTCAAATCTACATATATATAAAAAAAAACATACAATCTTGCACCTGTTGTGCAGTGTTGCAAACTAAGGACGCTACAGTATCTCAGTACAGTAAAACAGCAAGTTTGCGGGGGTTCTACAACAGTAATAACGCAAATGAGACAGACAGAATGAGTACTATAATCCATATCCAAAGTACTATAATGTTGAATACTATGATCATCATATACGTAACGTATTTCGAAGGACTAGAAACAAAGTTACAAGGAATTAAAAATTGGACTTTTTTCAAAGGATCTTTAATTCGAAAATATGCTTAGATAAATATCACATGGAATAATGTACATGGTTTCTAATAGACATAAAGATCACAATGATGTTTACAACAATTTGATATTTAAAACCATTTGAAAGATAAAAAAAAATTGTCAAATTTTATATCAATGGCGTATTTTTGGGAACTTTCTGAAACTTTTTTTTTAAAAAAATACCTTACTTCTATAACATTATCACAATACTTGTTGGTAGGTGCAATTACAATAAGTTCTCGGTAATGTTGCAAACTTTATTAGTTATTACTATATCTCCAGAACGGTTTGAAATATCAAATTGCCGTAAACGACATTTATTGAAAACCACCTATGCAATTGGACCAGAAATGCTTTTTAAAAATATCAAATGCATGATAAGGTATTATATATTTTTCTTTTACAATTAGATTTGAAAATTGTAGTAATTGACGTAGTGTCATTAAAAGAAAAAAACAACAACTTTATGTTGAGTTGGCAACACTATTAATCTTGTGATATTACGGATTTTGCTAAGCAATATTACCCTGCCGATATTTGCATGGAAAAAATTAAGTGTTTTTGCCAATTAGTTTAAACGATCTCATTTTGAACAAGAAATAGTTTTAGGTTTCCAAACTGTGCTATGCAAATATATTGGAAATCTTATAGAATTGCTATGTCTGTCACTCCATTGAATTTGAAACTTCAAATATATATAAAACGATAATCAGCCTGTTGTTCTGTATGATTGCGAAACATAGGCCCTTACTCAGAAGGAAGAACATAGATTGAAAGTATTTGGGAACAAGATCCTGAGACGAATATTTGGACCCAAGAGAAACTTCATAACGAGGAACTGCATAATTTATACGGTTTACCAAACATTGTTAGGGGCATCAAGTCTAGGAGGCTCAGGTGGGAAGGTGATGTAGCTAGGATGGAACGCTTTCAAAATCATAACTGGAAGATCAACCGGAAAAAGACCGTTAGGAAGACCTAGGAGCAGATGAGAGGACAATATTAAGATGGATCTCGCATTAATAGGAATACAAAGTAGAAACTGGATCCAGTTGTCTAAGGATAGAAGTCAGTGGAGAGCTTTTGTGAACGCGGCATTGAACCTCCGGGTTCCATAAGCCATAGAGTTAGTTAGTTAGTTACTTGCCACTCCGTTGTCCGTTGGCACGCATAAAAGCAAAAAGAGTAAGACATAGAGATAAATATATTCAACTCCTCACATTAGGTTCCATCACCTCTTAACTTTCAACCCAAACCGGAAATAGTAAAAATCAACAATTTCCGGTTTTAAGGTTGATAACCACACAACATAGGCAGTAACACATGAAAGAGGAGATTTTTCTAGAATTGATTCAGAGTCCCAAGAATAATTCCATTTCTTCTCTTATCTCTCTCTCAACTACTAGATAGAACCTGAGGTGGGTAGAAATCTACTACCACTTCCTATTTCAATACTGATTTTCAAAGAGGAAAAACGGTAACAAACAGCGAGAAATAGCTGTTTAATATTGATTTCAGCGTCCTAAGGATAAGTTTAATCTTGGTATTGAAACCGGAAGTGGATTTTTATCTACGATTTGCAATTTCAACACAGATTGCCATAGTGAAAACATACGGTAATAGGTAGCGTGGAGCAGTTTTTCTTATATGGATTCAGCACCAAAAGAATGGTTTCCATCTCCGACTTCACTCCTCTATTGCAACTGGAATTGGAGGCAATCTACTACCACTTTATTTCCAATATTGATTAACATAGAATGAAAACGGTTATACGAGATGAGAAACGGTTTTTGGATTGGATTTAGGATCTCAAGAATAGCTCAAGTTAATCTCAGTTTTTCTTGTTCTACTGAAACTGGAAGTAGCCAATTTCAATATTGGTTCCTATAAAGTAATACGAGCAGTCATAAGTGATATCAACAAATGTTTTTGATACGGATTCAGCATTCCAGTGGTGAAATGGGTCATGGGTCCTTAGTCAACTGAGTCACTTTTGTCCGGATCGTTTGGTCTGGATCTGGGTCTCAGTTCATAACCCCAGAAAGACCTGGTGAACCACACACATATCCGGTGACTCACACAAACTTTTCCGAGACATTATTTCTGCGGTATTACTGCACAATTTTATGATTGTTTAATTATGTTCACTACTCGAGCTCGAAAATTCGTTTGGTACTTGGTGATATTTCTTAATCAAGATACTATATTTTGAATATTTCATATTTCCACAAATATAATTTCAACTTTATTTGTTTTCATATGCATGGTTTTTGAACATAGCATATATAAAAAGAATTAGAAAAACCCTATTGGACCTCAAAGGTATATTTCATATATTCTAAACGACAAGTTTCACAGGTCGATTAATCTTCGGCGATTGCTCATAAAAGAAACATATAGCTTAGCTTTTCTGATTCAGACGTGTTTGTAGTCTAATAAACCTTGTAGTTATCTTTCAGTAAAATACTTGGCATATTCAGATGCGACAAAGAAAATTATATTTAGTGAGAAGGCAGTAAGAGAGGAAGGAATCATGTTAGTAGAGCGTTTAACTCTGGAGCATGGGGTCCTTAGTTCGATCCCCGGCCAAGTAAGTTTGTGGCGGACAACATAGTTTCCATGGGTTTTCTGAGGGTATTCTCGTTTCCTTCCACATTTCATTCCACCAATTCTTCCACCATAATTCACCTGCCTTTATCACCCATCTTCCTTAAGGACATAACGGTGTGACGTTAAACTGAAAGATTTCATTTCATTTTCATCCTTTTTTTATTAAAAAAATGTATATATTTGCACTATTTCACTTGTGGCAATTAATAACAAAATGGACATAATGTCTATATCAAAAGAGTTTCCAATAGACACTACCTGCCAAGACAATAGAATTTACAGTTGAAATATACCCACTTTGCTCCCATGTACTAACTTCGCTCGCTTCGCTCTATGTGAAAAGTTCAGGGCGGCTCGAGAAAGTACTTATTTAGAACAAATTTTATTTCGAAATCTTTGTTACTCCTGAAGGATCTATGTAATATTCTCCATGAAACGACATAAAGAGTATCCATTACATTCATGTCTACCCTTGAACAAACCTGGTAGTAATCTCTGATTAAGTCAAATATTAAAACAATAGGGAGATATACATATACAGTATATGCAGTATTTGTTGACAAAATGGTTGGTAAAATAGTAAAAACTTGAGTAAAAATTTCTTAAAAGTGCAACATTCGTTAAACAGAAATGGTGGTAAGAATGCTGAACACTAACAATTTGTTCCATTTTATGATTAGAGCAAAGTAAGGAAAAGAAACTCAAGAATTTGTCAAATATAGTTATTCCAGTTGTCTAATTCTGAAAATAAAATGAAAAATTTAATTTTGTAAAATAAAAGATTTGATATTAATTTTCTTTGACTATGTGAAAGAAAAAAATAATATTTTACATTCAAACTCTACTGAAAACAAATGACAAACATGTGTTAAAATAAAATAAAGGAGAAAATAATCTGTATTTTCGTCACGAATTCTGGAGAATCCCTAAGGGATTTTAACAGCCTGCTTTCAGTTGGCTTTGAATATGCATGACGTGGAGTAATTACTTTCCTTGGAATTCGTTGACGAGTTAAAAGGGGGCCAACCAAGGTTTATAAATAAGTTAAAACTCTCATTTATCTTTCAAAGCTGTGCCATCAGCGTTAAATTTGGTAGAAAACTACAGTCGCTGTACGAAAACTGTTTAATTAACAAAATTTGTATTCTTTGTGGATACAAGAGGGAGGGGGTAGGATATAATTATAATCTCTTTTTTTCCCTTGATGCCCTCGTTCTTTCTATTCTTCTTAAAATTTGTTTTAAACGGGCTAAATCACTGCTTTGCTTTGTCTTCCATTCCGATTTGCTCGAAATAATTTATTTGCAAATGTTCCATTTGTTGCTTCCGCATTTATAAATTGACTAAAAAAAAATAATTTCAATATTTGTGTCTGGATCCATTACAGTTAGTATTACTTTTACATATAGAAACAAGGTTTTAAGAATATGAACAGCAAATAATGGAATCAGTTGTCTACATGTAACTCTATGTGTGAATCTGTTATCCTGTTTCTTAATAGAATAATTGCAATCAATTATGTATTATTTATGCACTGTTATATTTTCATGTCTCATACAGACACAGGTAAACGCTTGCTTTTCTTTTTTTTTTCCCCATGGAAATCAATGAAAAGAAAGTGTTATCAAAGTAATTTCACTCGAAACAGGACATTTTAATGCAGTTGTTGCAAACGCAATTCAAAGTTACGGACAAACTTACAGTTTAAAGTACATTACTTAGTCGCGCTCTACTATTGTCTTCATTAATACAAGAAAAGGGAGAAACGCACACTATTTTCTTTCTCTTTGGAGCTGTAATTTAAAGTTTGCTCTAGACATAGATGTAATTGGATCGTCTGTTGCCTTGGTGTTTTTTGTAAGAAGTATGCCAACGTCCATATATTTTACAGTTCTTTTCCGAGAAGAAGCAACATGAACAATAGCCAATAGTATACGATATTTAGCGCAGCGTTGCCTGATTGTGGACTCCCTTGTCCCTTTTTTCTCCCTCCCTCTCTCTCTACTTAGTAAATGAATTAAAATATGAAAATTTATTAATAGATAGGCTCGGGGGTAAAACATGATAACTGACAAAATCATGTTTCGAGATAATGAACAATATATTTTGAAAAACTCGTACACAAAAGTTAATACATTAACTGTTACTCTGCCATCTATTGGAGGATTGACGAATTTTCTCCATCGATCGACTGTTCTTATGATGAAGAACAAAGAGATCTAAAATTTTCAAAATACTGAAAATGTCAGTTATCGTGTTTTCCCCCCGAGCCCTTCAATAATTTAAATATGAATTTAAATGCTAATAAAAAGCACAAATGCTATTTAACCAAGTCAGAGCAGGAGCAGGCGCGTCAGCGAATTTTCACGTCTAAACGAGAACAATGAAAAAACTTTATATAGCATAAAAACGCATGCCTTGCGTGTGGCACAGCTTTGCGGTACTTTCATAATCACACACACACATACACTTCCTAGGTTAGTTACTGAGAGAGTGTATTTGAAACACTGCTACATCATACTCTCAGTTTATACCTAATATGGCTTCACTACCCACTTTCATACAGTCCAAGATTAAATTTCATTCTTCTCTATACTTAGTTACTGTACAGAGATAATCTTTATCACCTTTTTCGTTTCTCTGACACTGAAATTTCGAATAATTCCATCAATTTCCCCGTAAATTTTGTAATCTTGGAGGTCACCTGCGGAACTTAAACTTTTAGCTTTGGAATCATCTTCATACAAACTATAATAATCGTTCAATTGAAAATATAGTTTTAAAATTAAATTTAGCTGGATGAAATTTATTGCATAATTTAAGCTACAATTTGCGCATTATATTTACTTAAATCTACTAATTTAGTACTGTCATATGTATAGTCAACGAAAAATAAAATCAATTAATTTCTCATATCGTCTACCCCAATTCTCTTCTATACAATTTGAGTTTTCTTTCTGCACGATATTTTACGGAAGATCCTGTTAACTGTTTGTTTAACCCTCAGGAGCGCTTGCTTCATTTGAACTTATGAATTCTTGGTTTTGGAGCTACCAACCAATTGATGCTCGACTTCACGCTTTCTGTACACTTCTTTCGGTTCACTACTGTTTGTTATTTAAATAGTTTAGCACAGCAAATGATGAACTATTTCAGTTCTACACTGGCTGTTGATTTTAGTTTCAGTTACGTGTGAAGGTTTAAACACATTCACTATATTTGTTAATCATAAACGTCTCCTTTGTCTCGTTACGGCAGTCATAACTTACGCAGTATTGCTTTGTGTTACTCAAGTTATTGTTATTTCCACCAGAAGAAGTCTCTTTGGAAGTATCATTCAATCTATTTCCGTATATGATCTTTGAAGAATTAATCATTCATTGAAAACACGAACGTCCTTATTATTTTTTTTTTCTGTGATTGTAATATTCATTCCAGTGAAGGTGGTCCATGTCACAATATTGCTGAAAGTTATCTTCAAAGGAGTTTTCGGTCTAGAATCATTATTCTCATAATCTGATATAGAATAAAATTATTCATTTTTACTTGCCATGTCCTCATTTAACTCGAAACATATTACCGAATCACTGTTGTTTCCAACATCGTTAACAACTAACTCATTTCGAGTATCGTGTGTTCCAAGTAACTTCTAGGTAGATTTGTTACATTTCTAGGTAAAGATGTACGTTCAAACCTTCTGTACTATAAAGAATTAAATTACTCGTAACGAAATATCTATCATAATTCCTACATTGAGTAGACATTATTAAAATCAGTATAAGACACTCTACCACACACACTGCAGCTATTGTAATATGCATTTTGTATCGCTTTCTCTATTTCTATGGATACTTAGTTCTTCTTACTTTGATAACCATTATTACAATAATTTAACATTCAGAAAAGCAAAATAACAATTATTCCTGTATAAGTTCTGAGAATAATGCTTTCTGTATTTTTCTGAGTGATGTTCTGACTTAAAGTATAAACTATAACCATTCTAGACAAAAGAGTAAAGTCAGTAAAAACGAGGCATGTCTAGGCTTGTCCGACGTCCTGTATATACAGTAGGATTATCCTGTATTTTACATTATATTTTCCTGTTCTGTAAGAAGGTTGCATAGGACGCATAATTTGTCCCGCATTTACTTACTAGTAATTACCGGCAGTTCAAATTTAAAAACCATGCCTCAGACGGTATTTTCACTATGTTTTATATACCTTCATGAAATAGCATGGCATGATGGAGGAACTATAACATTACACTTGCTGATAGTAATGTGCCGTTCGCGATGTGAACGGCTCTTTCAGATGAGTGAGTAAATCTTGCACAATTCAATAGAATAGCAGTCGTGTTTCCAAAAAATTGAGCATCCCAGAACATAATTTTAATTGAATTCATTAATTATATGGAAGTTAAGGACAAGAAAGATTTTTTCAGACGCTACAATTATATATATGGAATAAGGAGTGAGCAAAAGATTTGGTGAAGATTATCATGATACCTGGGCTAAGAAATCGAACCCAGAGAGATGTGAGGATTATAGAACTATTAGTCTCATATCCCATGCAACAGCAATTTTGCTTCGAATTCTGAACAGAAGGTTGTATGGAAGAACAAATAAAGAAGCTGAGATAGTTGAGTTCGAGTTTAGGAGAGATAAATGCACAAGAGATGTAATTGGTTTATTAAGGCTAATCAGTGAAAGAATTATAGAAGAAAGGATAGAAGTGAATTTTTATTTATTTATTTAGAAAAGCGTTTTGACCAGGTAAACTGGGAATTATTGATGGGAGTTCTAACGAAGATTGTGTTAGAATGAAAAATGGAAGGCTCTTAAGAAACATATATGAACCAACAGTAAGTATTAGAATAGGGAAAGAAATAACAGAAGAGAATGCATCTAGAAGAGAAGTTCGATAGGGTGATGACTCTTACCAACATTATTTAATATATACTTAGAAAAAAGTGATGAGAGCCAACACGATGAAGATTATATTTCGATGAGAGATAGAATTATTAGGTGTATACGGTATGCTGATGGTAGGACGCTTTTTACGGAATCCGAAAAGAAAATAAATAAGATGTTAGAAAACTTGAGGAAGGACTGTGGAGATTATGGAATAAAAATAAATGTTAAGAAGATAAAAGTCAGGTAATTGGAACGAAATGGTCGATGTCAGATATAGCAGTAGAAGAGGAGAAAATAGAACAGGTAAATAGTTTTCGACACCTGGGTAGTATTATTAGTGATGATATCAAGTGCAAACGTGAAATAAAAGGAAGGAAAGGAATGGCGAAAGAAGCATTTAGTACGGAAAAGTCTATTTTGTGGGATCTCGAATAAAGAGTTGAGAAAAAGACTCATAGAATGCTTCTACTATACGGGGCAGAAACATGGAGATTAAGCAAAAGCGATTTAAAAAACTGGAAGTTTTCTAAATATGCGTATACAGAAGAATGGAAAGAATTATATGGATCGAGTGGGAAACTAATGAGAAAGGATGGAAGTAGTGAAGGAGAAAGAACAATTTTAGATGCAATTTGAAGCAGGAAGAGAAACTGGTTGGAACATTGGCTGCGAAGGAACTGTATCATGAGAGATGTGCTAGAGGGTATGGTGGCATGAAAGGGAGGAAGCGAACAAAGGGACTACAGTTGATGGACGGTATCAAAACAGAAAAATCACGTAAAGAGAAAATGTTAGCTGAAGATCATACAACATAGAAGCTTCTCAGTTGAGGCAGTGACCTAATAATGGCAAAATTGCTATGACGGTAACTACGTTTGTAATTTCTAGCTAAATATATCACACACAATAGTGTCAACTACTGCAAAACATTCACACTTCTAAATGAAGGCTTTTAGTGCATGCCTGTAATAAGGTGTAATTATACTTCGCAAAAATTAATAACTTTATCAAAAATAATTCTGTATGGTAACCGTAATAATATTCAGTAGAAGATAATGAATAAATACGATAGTCGTATGTTCACTCATGCCCATGGAAAGTCAGTTGATATCCCAGTGCTATAAAAGCTCCCAGCCTACTTTATCCGTTTTGCTGAACATATTTCACCTGCCCCACCCAGATCAGTTAGTAGAATATTCTTTGACGGATAATATTTTCCCTCAAACATTGTAGTGTAACCTATTCAATGTTTTCCAGTTTTGGGCACCCTAACTGTGTAATTTAAGATCCCATTTGACGTTACATCTACATATAGAAAATAACTTCCTTTCATAGCTGATGACAAATTACTTTGTATTTTAGATCATATGGAACTGCAACTGTCTAATTACTATATAATGAAAAACAGTTATCCTAACAATTATGAAAGAAATATATAAAACGCTAACTTTCTCTCGATACACCAGTACTTCCGCCGTGGCACTCATTTAAAAATGACTGTTGTATTGGTCTGCTCTTCTAAAGATTTTATATTCCATAAGATTTGGCATAGTTATAGTCAGAATATGATGTGAAGAGAGAGAGTTGGTTGATGGTTTATTTGCATTTTAAAAATTCTTAATACCATAAATCTGAAAATACTTAAGACGTCTACAGTATTTTCCAGATATTTTGCTAAAGAATCAATAATGATCTTTCGTTAGACATGGTTTGCAAATACAGACCACAAACTTTATAGAGGCTAACTACTTCTTAACATTTTTCTTTAGCAGCAAATCCGTTACTTCCTTTCGAAAAACAAAATAACTCTGCATCGAAAGTACAATAGAATTTAAATTGTTTTCTCTATAAAAGAAATGATGATACAGTACAATTTTCTAGCACTTATGAAGCTGAACCTTTGAACATACTAATCAGTAAAATATTTGGACGAATCCAATACTTTATAAAAAAAAAAAAGAAAAGAAAAAAGAAAAAAAGTACTAGTCTTGTAACGTATACAATAGTGGTAAACCTAACACGAAACCACATAGTGGTACTCTATTAAAATATTCTATTATTACCTTCAGGCAAAGCTAAGTTTTGTTCTTTTGTATTATGCGAAGACTGGCCATGTGAGTAATTTGCATCTGGTCTGCAATTTGACTCTCGGTGGGGGTATTAAATCTACGATAAAGCCCACTTTAAGCAGTAGGTCCCTCATAATATATAACTGCTTCAAACGAACGTTTTATGAGTGAAGTAGGTAGTTATAAGCACAAATCAATTATAATTAATTTTCTATTAGAGAACTGCAAATCATAAAGCAATGGAAAGATGAACTGAAGTTTTACGTTAGATTAAGAATGATTAAGAAATCACCTACACTTTTTTTGAAAACTATCTCTTTATTGTCTTAGCCTTTTACGCTGGTGTAGTGGCTAGTACGTGCACCTTTGGTGTACGTGGTCCTTGATACGATACTGACTGGAAGAGCACAACATTTAATTTTGCAACCATTCACTTTCATTAATCACCTCTACATTACTTTAATGAGTTTAACCTTGAAACGTTAATGATGATGATTACATTTTTTCTTATCGTGTACTACTCGAAAATAGGTTCTAGTCTAATTACCCTAACGTAGCTATGTGGAATCAAAAAGTCAATAGCACAGGTGTAGACTAGTCTATTCATTTCTATGTTTTTCAAAAAGTTATGTGAAAAATAAGGAGAAGAAATTGAGGGATAGACTGAAAATTATAATAAGAGATGTAAGTAAAATTGTATTATGCAGATATTCATTCCCACATGTTAATTATTATTTTTCTCTAATATACCAATCCACTATGACATATTACATGTCAAGAAACAGAAAAATTGGTAGAGAGAATCGTATTCTATTGGAGAAAATTACACACTTTTAGCTATTACAGAAACAGTTTGAATTCGGCTTATCTTATGGTCCATGAACGCTGCAATGCGTGATCATTGCAATCAAATGAGATATAAAACTTACACTTTAAAAAAACTATCTTTTTACATTAAAAATATATTAATTTTAATTTCCGTTTCGTAATATTAAATAAAATTATAGTTCAGAGATTTCTTTGCTTCTTATTACATTCACGGAGCTTCTAAGACTTGTCCTTTTTTTTCTTGCAATCATAAAGTCAAAAGATAGAGTGAAAATTTGACTGTACAATTTAATCAATCATTTCTCTATAATTTTTATATTTGATCCCAAAATCAGCGATTGTGCAAAAAATGGTATTAATATAATTAAATCGGTATTAGTTAAAACAACGTCAGTCACTATTTTAAATATTTTATTTCATTTTTTTCTTTTCTGGAGCCTGTATAGATACGGCTATTATTTGGAACTTGAACAACATTGAAGGACAACATTTACGAATAAAAAAACACGTTATTTTATCAGTAAATGGTAACTCTACAGATTCCGTAAAAGTAGTAAATTGATAATCGTTAATATTGTTCAAACAAATACCATTCAATTTTACTTTTCATTCCACTCATTCAAATCATACTTTACAATTTATTTTGCTAAAGCAACTTCTTCAATAATATAATGTCTTTGGGAAGTCGAAGCTTTCTTCAGATACTATCCCTGCATAAGTAAATAGACATTTGGAAAATAATCCTGTGACGGTTACTACGTAGTAAAAGTGCATGGAAGGAACCATAACTAATGCTGGAGTTACTTTTGGTGAGGCCTTCTTTGGAAGTTTTAGTCCTGTGTGGGATGGTATCCAGTAAATCATCGATGACATCCTGTGACTGATGTACCATTCGTCACAGCGTGCACATTAGCAGGTTTATGTGGCCGTTTGTGCAACTTAATTCAAGGAGATATCAAACATTTTGTATAGGATTCAAGACCAAGCACTGTTGGGCCAAGACAGAGTTTTAATCCTATTTTGCCTCATCCAGCGGGTCACCAACTTTGTCCTATGATGAGAAAGTGCCCCTTCACCCATTAATTATGTGGTGACCAACAACAATTCGCCTGTTTCAAAATAGGGTGGTAATTTATCTTGCAACGTCTCAATGTGTTTCATATTACTGGTGTCTCTATCACGAGAAAAAAGTTATTAAAACCACTTTCACATTTCAGCCCATGTGATTACACTCACTGCGCTGTATTTTACCAGAGGATGATTGAAACAATGTCGACCGCTGTTCGAGAATTGGCAATATCTGCTTTCATCAGATAATGTAACGTGTTTCCGAAAATCTTGTGGTTTGCTGAAAATGAGAGTAACTCAATTTTGTCTCCGTGTCGTTTGGGATTTTATAAGCAGAGGTTTCGTTTTGGAGACTCGATGGTAAATTCTGCTGTACGGTTCATGATGATATGCTAACTTTAGCTGCAATGTCATCTGCAGATTTTGATAGCTGAGTCTTTACACTCCTGATTTCTGAATTTTTTAGAAATGTTTTGGTTCCGTTTGGACCACTGTAATTCGTTCAAAGTTCTACTCTCATTGGAGATTGAACCCGGGACCACGTGCAATAAAGCTATTTGTTGTATTGCATACTCATGGATTCTTAATATTTGTCTGGAGATTTCACAAAAATCATATTGCCCTTCGAATATCTCTTTACGTATGTCAATATAGTTATATTTCTTCTGTTACTATTTTCTTTTATCCAAATCATTCTCTACTACGTTATAGGATTAGAATATTTACATTTTAACAAAATGAAGTGAAAAACACCCAGATTGATACAAGTTAGTACGAATTACTATTTGGTTGATAACAAAAGACTGAAATTTATAGGATCTCTCACATTTCTTTTTCAACCGAAGTTTCATTTTCAACGAAATAAAAATGTTCGTTACTAAATTCTCTATGTCTCTGTGTTTGTCTGCGAATTTTTCAATTTTGATCCCCCCCCTCCCCCATTCGACAGAGCATCAAAAATTCTCTGAGAAAGTGATGAAAGTTTTCGCGTCACTCTTACCGTTCCCGAAATAGTGACCAAAAGAGTTCCAATCTCAGGAGATTTAAAAAGCCATATCTCGGGAACCGTAAGTCATAGAGAGATCATATTGGTGTTGATCAATACTTAAGAGGATGAACATTTTGGTACCGAAAAGTAGCAGGTGACCACTGGCCAACTGACCACCGAACCCCAGATATTGGTCCAAAAAGTTCGGATTTAGGGAGATTTAAGGAGCCATAACTCGGGATTCGTAAGTCATAGGGAGATGATATTTTGCGAATTTTTCAATTTTGAGCCTTCATTTCAAGCATGTGTTTTCTTAAAACAACAACATATCAGATCTTTTTAACAGCTCTTAAACAAAACATGTGAAAAAAATTTAGTACTAAAGGACATTATAAATGATAGATATACAGGGCCATCGCGTGGGCGAGGCGAAAGGACAACAAATCAACGAAATTAAAAGAATTCAGATTATGTTGGTAAATGATTTTTTTTAAAAAATAATGTTAATTCAGATATTTTAATAATGATCAGGCTATGACTAAGTAAAATTTATTTATTTATTTATTTCATAAGGGCAACACAACAGGTTTAATGCCCAGTTATAGTGTCGGGTACATAATTATCTGACATAGAAATGCACTATTATACATACATCATTATTCATACGTAAATATACGCCGTTTAATTATGCAGAAATTATTGCCTGACAATCGTTTTGAACTTGTTTTCGGACATACTAAATACATCTACTACATGATGTCTAATCATTTCGTTATAAAGCACACATATCTACAGAGAAGATTTATTTAATATGTTAGTTCTTTCTTTTCTACAATAGAATGTCCCATTGTTTGCTGTACTAGTCTTACCTATTGGAACACAATAATACTTCTGAAACTAATTCTGGACAGTCAATTTTACCGTTTTATAATTGATGTAAGAACAACAGATCAAACACAACTCTTCTTTTTTCTAATGTTTGAAAGCTAAAATTCATTACTAAGTCTTCCTAGGGGCAGAAACCGGTTTTCTTGTATGGAAGCGTTTTTTTCTTTAATTTAAGCTCTACATTTTCTATTTCGTCAAAGTATTTAGTGACATTTGTGTCCAAACAGTACAACAGTATTCTGATTTTGACCTCACATACGAAAAATAGGCCTATAACTTATAAATGATTCTTTGTAGAAATCCTGTCCTATCCTGTAAATTAAACCTAGGTTTCTATATGCACTACTCTTTATTGCGTCAATGTGTTGAGCAAAGGTTAATTTGCTATCAAATACAACTAGATCTTTGATAGTTTTGGGGTAGACAAGGAAGTGTCACTTATTGTATAGGTAAAGTTAATTGGATTTTCTTTCCTCATGAAAGATAGAGATTTACATTTGGACACATTCAGGACTAATTTACTCTTATCACACCATATTTGAACTCTATGTAGATCCTATTGAAGCTTCGCGCAATCATCAACTGAACTTACTTTGGAGTATAATTTGAGATTGTCAGCAAAAAGAAGAACTTGAGAAGTTTTAATACAAAGAGAAATATCACTAATAACAAAAATAAACAACAGGGGACCCAGATTAGATCCTTGAGGGACTCCCGATAGAGTATTGAACTGTAAAATTACAGGTAATGTTAAACATCATCTTGGATTATTCAACTGGAATTCTCTCCAGCCATCTGCGAGAAGAATTTTTATTATCTTGGAATTTCATATTTGTATCGTTATTTGTACACTCTACGCTGTTATCGTGGTGATAAGTATCAAGTTCAAAATAAAAAAGAATAGTACTCGATTTCAATAATTCAAAACCATGTTTTCATTAACTTTTATGCTGTAACTACAAAAGCCACTCACTTTAAACCGGACACAATACCAACTTATTTTATCTTACATTATTATCTTACATTATATATTTACATCTAGGAGAACAGAATAAACTTTGGTTGTTTCTCATAATACATTGAGGGGAAGGGGGAGCCTGGGAATTCTCGCCTCAGGCGCTTACAACCCACGCGACGACCCTGTAAATATATTACAAAAATTGTTTAATGAGTATAATAATAAAGTACATAGAACAATTGGTGTAAAGCCTGTAGAAGTTAATATGAAAAATTAATTCCTTTTAAGATCGTTTTGGGAATGCTCTTGGAGCATTCTCAATTGTTTCTTATTTTTTTGAGAAGAATGGAAAATTGACTGATAATAACGTGATGTTAGTGTACAAACAGCAATGTCATATAATGTCCTGTTAAAGGGTTGTCCCTGCACTTAATTTTGCATTCAGTTTGAACATAGTCCAACTAATAAATAATTCAATGAATCTATTGAATTAATATTCACTACTAACCCATACTAACTACTGACAATATATTACTGATTTTATTTACTCACACACGCACAAAAAAAAAAAAAAAATGTTCATTGTGTGGTCATAGAAGTTTCCTTGAAAAGAATGTTTGAAGTGATGAGTGGTAAGTTGACAGCTTAAGTAGAGAGTTTTAGATATAAAGGATATTTTGACATTCGCACGGTAGAGGTAGGGGAATACGCGAAAACAGCTGTCGTGGTTCATCGCCTAATCGCTGTAATTACTTAATGGCTCGGGAACCTTGTGTGTTGATAAATCGAACAGACTCTTCGTTTCACTTCTTTTTCCCAGCACGTGACCTTGCTCATAGCCAGCAGTCAAATGGATGAAAATAGTTGCAGACAGCCGATCAGCTATCGATATTTTCAACAATGTCTCTTTTCTTAGTGGAACCTGGCAAGCCACGTGCTCAATTATCTATGGACTCATCAACAATGGTTCTCCACATGCATTGTACACTCATACAGACACTGACAACCTACTCCTTTATTCGCACTATCTATACGACAGTTTGCCCGTTGTCACGTATGTATTTTTTCCTTTCTCGAGATAATGGAAAAGAATTACTATGTAAAAGGGGAAAAGGAAGATTCTCATACACATTCTGTCAAATATTTTTGATAGAAAATTCTAAGATCACATAGTTCATATTCTATATATGCAGCCTGTTCAGTAGAATCCGAACTTTTTATCCTTATTTTGTCGAAGGAACAATAAAGTTCGAGAAGTGTCATCTGATGAGATGTACGGCACGTTGTGTGGTTGTTGCACATCATACTATTTCTTCGCCGTAGATTTTCTACTCGTGGTTATTGATTGAAAATCACGAGTTCCTTAGTTGATTCCGAGCCTAATGTTGAGCAAGTCCTTGGCTCTATCTGAATCGAGAACAAAGCTGCAAAAGATGAACGAACTCGAAATTGCTTTTCTTTCATCTGAAATTGCTTTTCTTTCATCTTCAACTGAAACGAAATAACACCATAATCGAAAAATAAAATCGTGTTATATTATATTTTAGATTAAGAGCTGTACATTTCAGATAGGCCTATTATACTTAAGATGAGAAGAAAACATGAAGTTTTATAGCTGCAGTAGTTTATTTTCTGTTGATTGGACTGTATGGCATCATTGCCTGTTTTGCTCAGTTCTTTGAAAGGTGAGTAGTTTTCAAAAGTAAATGTTAATTTGCGATCTGTTTTCAAAACGTGTATATTAAAGGTCCAACTGTTAAAGGAAATGTAGTTTGTGTAAAGCACGAATGGACATATAATTTCATTGTTACTTTTCTGTTCGTGTTTCGTTCTTCCAGAACTTTTGTTGGATTAAGTATTCCACACTTGGTGAATCACAACCATGCATTTCTTTTCATTTTTCAGGCGTGTCTTCTACCGTGTATCCTATTGTCCTTTCACATTTCTATACATTGTCAAGATATTTGCGTAAATAGTAGTTTATTTCAGAAATTACTTTTCTTTTTACACACATTACTGCACTAGTTTACACATTCTCTGGGTCGCTATTAGTCCTGCAAGATTAAATTGCAGTAAAGATTAATATCTAGGTATTATGTATTAGAAAATATAAAGGTAACCAAGAAAGTTCTATCGTTTTTTCACCCACTACCTTCGGACATCCATATGCCACCTAAGACGCACCTGGAAGATCAAAAATAGTCCCCATCAGCATCGACGACCTTCTGCCAACGCTCTGGAAGGCCATGGATTCCATCGCGGTAGAACTTGCTAGGCCGTGAAGCGAAGAAGGTATCAAGTGCATTTTGTACCTCACTAGGGATTTGAACTGGCGTCCTCTAAGGTGATTGTCCAAGGAATGAAATATGTGATAATCGGATGGTGCAATGCCCGGCGATTATGGCGGATGCAATAGTGTTTCCCATCCAAGTCGTAGGATGGTGTCCAAGGTCATCCTAGTCACTTGGGGCTTAGCGTTGACCTGTAACAGAAGGACCTCTTTTCAATTCAGAAGTGCTGACTCCAGAGTTTTGAGTTTTTCTTAAACACGGCTCTACTGCTGACCGTACACATTTTCATTGATGTTTTGACCAGCTGGTAGCAGTTCCCAATGCATGACGCCGTGAGCAGTCCACAAAACACACAGGACCTTCTTCTGGTGCACTGCTGGTTTTGGCTGTTTTGGAACTGGATCATGGGATGCTAACCAATAATGACGGCACCGTGGAGCTTCGTACAGGACCCACTTCTCATCACGTCAACATCCTGTCCAGAAATGGATCCTGTGACGAGACAGCAAAGAAACACAACTGTCTGCTCGCGTTACCTTCTGGCCCGGAGTGAAATCATGTGGGACCCATCGATCCAACTTGTAGTGCTTCCCAAGTTGATGGAGGTGCCGAATGGTTTCTCTACTCACACTGAATTACAGTCCCAGTTTCTCACATGTCTGGCCACTTTCGCCTCAATTGGTGCCTGAAGATCTTCATTTTGTACATGTGTTGGTCTTCCGGCACGTGGTGCGTCTTCGAGTGTTTCGTCACCGAGCTTAAACTTGTTAAACCATCGCTGCACTATCCGCGTAGTCACGGCACCCTCACCAAAGGGCTGGTATATCTTCCGCTCCGCAGTGGAGTTTCACCCCAGTTTGAACTCGCACAGCATATACACCTTTATGACTCTGTGGAGGTTCCACGTTCACTCTGTCCTTATGCAAGTTCACGATGTAACTGAACCACCACAACCAGATATACCCACACCAACAACTCGTCGCATGAAAACCAGAGGAACGTAACTCCATTTTCGTAGGTTTACAAGCGAGAGAACAAAAATATTATTTTCTTAGAAGGGTGTGTTTTTAATAAGATGGTAATTGAGCTACATGACAACAGATGATCGACAAGGAGAACAGATGGCATTACGTTTCATTTACACCAAGTGAGGCTTTCAAAATTATGTTCAAATATGAAGAAAACGAAAACAGCATTTTTGGAGTTACGTTCCTCTGGTTCTCATGCGATGAACTGACCTTCACCTTATCTCCATTCATTCAACTCAATGTGTGACGGCCAATTGAACACAGACCTTCATGAAAAGCAACAGAACTTTCTTGGTTAACTATCTCATTCTCTTGCTATTAATTTTGTAAAGTAATTCACTTTGTGTGATATAGCCTAAGACAAGTTCTTTCCGAGAAAAACCAAGACAATATTCTTCTTTGGGGCTAGAACCCCATTTTTCACGAACGGAGAATCAGCACGTCGAGCAAAAACCGCGAAGTAGAGCTCATTTAAAACTTGTTTGGATTATTCTTCATCCACACAGAGCATAAATACTGTGTTGTTCTTCCGACAAGGCAACAGGTAGGCATGTAATCACATGATGCATTCTCAGCTTATTTTAAATGTGCAGATTGTTGTTCCTTGAGTAAACTGATCGAAAGAGCATTGTTATAATAAAATGTCAATTAAAAGCCCTTATTTATTTATTTATTGAAAGCTTTATTACAGGCGTTGCACCGAATTACAGTGTTTCAACTCAATACATTCTTTTACGTAGCTAACGATTTTCTTTTTGAATCTCTTTGCTGTATATCAAATCATGAATCCTGTTATCGTTTATTAAAACAATGCTGTTGAAGCAACCGCAAATTTTATTGTTGGTGAATATTAAAGACACAGCAATTGGTCGTGGAGTAGTCAGTCTGTGAACATAGTAATCGTCTTTCGACATTATCTTTGCCGCAAACTGACGGAATGATTAGTAGAGGAATTGTATGAAAGTCCAAATTAGCTTGGAAATAAAGGTGAAATCGCCACACTTGTAACATTCGTTATCTCCGAGATAAAAAAAAAAGTCTTATAGGATATTATGATAACCGTTTTCCTTAATCCCTTAAAGCGGTGGATTACCAATACGCAGTATAGGACCAAAACATTATCAAAGAATACTGCCAGAAGGCTTTCGTGATTGAAGATCCTCACGGGAGAAGAATTAAAGCTGCATCGTTTCGTCTTGAGAAAATATTGTCTAGCCTCGTGTCAAAATCCGAGATCAGATAAAAAAATAATGAGAGAAAAATGTGCTATCATGAGCAAAATAAATGACGCGTCTCTTTATTTTGAAGTTTTTTGAAAATATCTCCGTTTTCTTTATATGTTCGAAATTTCGGAAGGTTTCCCCAGCAGGACAGGTTAATAACAAACCCGTTTTTAATATTTGTGTTAGATATTAGCTTAAAATAAAGAAATTAGAAGCAAAAAACATTAAATCGACAGAAATCTCGAGAATTACCAACTCTGCTAAAGTGGGAAATTTTCAAGAACGCGAGGGAATTCTGCAGTTCAACACGAAGCAGCGACATCTATGTCATTGAGAGAAACGTGGATTAGATCTACAAACGAAAATTTTAACGAAATATTTCTAGTATGTCTTATTATATGCATTATCAGCGAACTCCAAATATATGAATCTATGCTAAGTATTAACGTATAGATAGTGCAAATAGTGGAAATTACCTATGGAAAAAGACGAATTGTTAGCCCAATCGTAATGAAAAATCGTCTTTACTGTAGAACAGGTTCAGCTTACGTAAGAGAGCAAATAGTCATACGTTCGTGAGACTTCGTGCTAGTAACATCGTCTCTCGCTCGCTGACCGTTTGTGTTGTAACACAGGACAAGTTGCGAAATTAGTTTGTGTACTGTGTTAATTCTCAGTGAGATACTTAAGTTTGTGTTAGTGTTTTGGATCTGCAAATCCATATATATATATTTTTTTTTTCTTTTCGAAGTGATTTTTGTGGTCGTGTTTCGACGGAAAATTCAACATGAGTTGTTTGCGTGAGAATACCTTGCGTATTAATTTTGGTCAAGTAAGTCAAAAGCCTACTTCAATTTTTATCCATGAATGGATACGAAATACATTCAAGTTAACAATTGATCAACTCCATAGTATAGAACTAGACTACATAAGGAAACAACTGTATATTAAACTAGTCAACAAGGTGCTGTGTGAACGAATTCTCGCTTCAACTAATGGTGAAGTCAAATACACCGATAGTGAAAAGGAACATTTACTTCCTATTGATCTTGCTGACAACAGCTTTACAGTCGTTAAAGTATCTTTGTGCCCCATGGAACTTAGTAACCAACAGTTAACTCGGGTTTTTTCCCATTATGGTGAAATACAGTCAATCATAGACGAACAGTATTCTGCGAACCATGTGTATGTCACCCGTACTGGACGTAAATTAATTAAGATGAAGGTTAAACAAAATATTCCTTCATTTATTACAGTGTGTGGTTTAAGGCTATTTTGTAGTTACTCAGGACAAATCCAAACTTGCGCGTTGTGCAATTCACAGGACCATTTTGTGCAAGAGTGCCCCCGCAAAAAAGTTCCGCAACTCAAAGTTAATCCGCAAGTTAGAAGCTTCCAACCGCCACCGCTCCGTATACCTCATAATCTTCCACACGAAAAAGATGCTTTGCATACTGATAACTACACGGAATTTCCTCTGCTTGCTTCTGCTCGCCCTGGTGCTGCAAGTCAAGATGTTCCAGCAGTTGAAACATCCCCCGATCCAGACATTCTCCCCGACCCACCTATGGAAGGAGTTCGTTCTACTGACCCGGAAGTTCTTGCTCCTTCGGAGCCTACTGCAGTACCCTCAACTAATTCTGATCCCAAGGCTCAGGAAATTATCCAAGAAGGACAACTTGCTCAGGTAGGTGACCAACCGTCAGTTCAGGATATAAAAGTTGTTCCGAGTGCTCCCATGGACCATGATAATCAATCTGACGTGCACTTGGGAGCAGACTCAAACATCACTCTCGATAGGAATGTACAACCCCTTACCAGTGACTCTGCTAGTGAATCTGATCTCAGTGCCCCTGTATACGAAAAACGTAAACTTTCCAAACTAAAGACAACTGTTAGTGGCGTTTCGAAAAATTCTAAAGGAAGCCGTACTTCCGATGTTACCCAAGTTTCAGGTGCCCGAACCCGGGCCACTTTGATAAAGTTGAAAGCTGGTATCCCCGTTGGGGACGACTTATAATTATTTTCCTTGTTCTATTGTGGTCTATATTACAGCCATTTATGCAGTGTTTAACATTTCGCTTCACTCTATTTTTGTTTATGTTTATGTATAGTTTTAGTTTTGCAACCATTAACTTAAATGCATTTACTTCTCCTGTTAAACAAGAAGCATTAAGAGACTTTATCTACAAAGCAGACATTGATGTGTTGTTCGCTCAAGAAGTAGCCCTTCAAGAGTATAGTTATCTTTCACATCATACATGCTATTCTCGTTTTACGGAGAATGGGCTAGGTACAGCTATCATCTACCGTAATGATCTAGAGTTTAAGGCCGTTAATGATCACCCAAATGAACGAATCTCCATTGGAATGCTTGACCACATCAAATTATTCAATATTTACGTGCCATCTGGGTCTCACAAAAGGCGAGAGAGACAGGATTTCTTCAACACTGATCTTGCGCAGGCTTTATTTAATGGTGCCAACCCTTGTATTTTAGGTGGAGATTTTAATTCCGTTTTACAACCTATTGACCAGACTCCCAACTTTAATTTCTCTCCTGAACTCCAGCGAATAGTAGACACCTATAATCTAGTTGATGTGTGGCGTCACTTTCGACCCACTGACCCAGGTCACTCATTTCATACTTCAAAATCATCCAGTCGCTTGGACCGTTTTTACGTAAGTCGCTCACTAGTAGCACAAGTACGAGACGTTACCCTTGAACCTGTCTGTTTTAGCGATCATTATGCTCTTGTTATGAGAATAAACCTACCAGTGTCAAAATTTTTGAGAAGTAGTCCTCTTTGGTATTTTAACACTTCCATACTTATGGACCCTGAATATCAGCATTTAATTCGTGAGGAATGGAGAATCTTGTCTCCATTAATATCACGCTATCAGGGCAAACTTATGTATTTTTGGGATAAGCGAGTTAAACCTAGATTTCGATCCATAAGTAAGCAATATTGTATCCAAAGGAACCAAGCATATAATACTCAATATAACTATTACTCGCGCTTACTCAAGGAATACATGCAAGAACAATTGCGAGGCCGCCTGGTCAGGCCTCAAATACAAGAAATCAAAGCCCATCTATTGTCATTGCATAACAAACGAATGCGTGGTTTTTTTGTTCGCAGCAAAATTGCCCCAGCCGCTGACATGGAACAGGCCAGTATTGTACAAATTCA
The DNA here is from genome assembly GCF_964235325.1 of Thermobia domestica. Classification (NCBI taxonomy): domain Eukaryota; kingdom Metazoa; phylum Arthropoda; class Insecta; order Zygentoma; family Lepismatidae; genus Thermobia; species Thermobia domestica. Next base: position 72,285,657 of record NC_137465.1, on the reverse strand, counting down.
AAAAGAACGACACAGAGGCAAACAAAAGTTGATTTCATCCATTAGGGGCAAGGATGGCCAAATTTATGAAGGTTTGCAGGTACTTCCCCAATTTGTTCAGTATTATAAACAATTGTATGCCAAACCTAATGTAAATAATGAAGATGAATCTCTTTTGGACTATATCCCTTCAATCCTAGATGTTAATGCTCAAGAGTATCTAAACAGTCCTTTTACCATCGATGAAGTTGAGACCTCCATTAGATTAGGAAAACGTGGCAAATCTACTGGAATTGACTCTCTTCCTTTAGAATTTTATCTTAGTTCCATTGATATTCTTTCCCCCTTTCTCACGGATCTCTTCAATGAATATCGAGAAAATTTTACTTTAGGAGAATCTCTCTCTACGGGTATTACTGTTTTAATACCTAAAAAGTCTAACTCTACGTCTATTGATCATTACCGCCCGATCAGTCTTTTATGTGCCGATTTAAAAATCTTAACACGATGTCTAGCGCTTCGTATGAACCATTATATAGGAGAGTTGCTTAGTTCCTGTCAATACGGTCATGGACACCATGCGTTACTTTATGAAGCTTTAGCTAACATAAGAGATTTTATAGCCTATCATGAGACTGCCGCCCCCACTCCTGTGGCCATTCTATCCACTGATTTTTCACAAGCTTTTGATAGGGTATCACATGACTATCTCTTTAAAGTCCTACACAAATTTGGTTTTAATGGCACTTTTCTGTCCATGCTTCAGGGAGTGTATCACAACAGAATTACGAAATTGAAACTTAATGGTGGTTTAAGCTCCGCTATCCCCTTGTGTACTGGAATTCTTCAAGGTGACACCATGTCCAGTATTCTATTTAGTCTCTCAATCGCACCTCTAATATACGCGGCGCAGACCAAACTCAATGGCATCAAAATTTACCACGCCTCTATTTCAGTCGCGAGTTACTTAGATGATGTACACTTCTATGTGAACAGTATTTCCACCCTCACAAATATTCAGAATCTTATAGACGCGTATCAAAGCATATCAGGAGCAAGCTTAAATAAACAAAAAACAAAGCTCCTATGTATTCATCCAAAATATCAGGATCAATATAGTGCGTACTACACGGCAGTTAATTCCGTCAAAATCCTTGGTATTGAGTGGTTCAATACCATCAAACAAACCATTACTTTCAATTATGATATCATAGCACACAAAATACGTGGTCTTCTAATACGACATAAACCCCGCAATATGGACATGATCAGTAGAAATTTCTTTCTCAAACAAAAAACGTTCAGCCTTCTGTGGTTTGTTTGCTCTATTTTTCCTCTCCCCCTACAAACATACAAATTCCTCACGAGTCAAGCTTTGTTCTTTCTGTGGCATAATAAAGTGCTTCGCGTTTCACGTGAACAACTCGTGTTACCTCCGGCACAAGGTGGCATAGGATTTCAAAACATACTGCTCCAAGGTCAGGCACTACTATTGAAACGAACCATCGACGTGTTCACGAATGATAAGAACAGTGTATCTAGTAACGTTATCTCTGCTTGTTTAGCTTGTGTCGACCTTCAAACACCTATTAATATTTTTCCTTGGGGCCATAAATTCCCACACCTGCGAGAACCAGTTCTTGATATAGCCTATGGGCTGATTGCCCGAAGCAACTTAGACCTCATGCCCGTTAGAGCAATTTATCGCCGTTTTGTGCAGACACAACACTTCGTCACGCCTCATATTCAATTGAAAGAGCCACAACTTCACTGGCCTTATATTTGGCGAAATATCAACACTCCTTTCTTAACTACTCAGCAAAAATCGCTCTGGTATTTCATTGTCAACAACAAATACGAAACGCTAGACCGCCTCTTTAACTTAGGAATGGTGGATCACAATATGTGTTTTCACTGCAATAACAAAGATACTCTTGAGCACCGCTTACAATTTTGTACAGAGATTCAAAATATCTGGCACCATTTTAGCCTACTTATAAGTAAGATTTGTCGCTCGTCTCCCCACTACATTACGGCTAACAATATTCTTATTTATCCTGATTTTCATTATTTCCCTAATGCAAAAAATAACAGTGTAATTTGGCTCGCTGCATATACTCTTCTATATGTGCTTACCACACATCGACCGTATCATGTCGATGTGTATTCGTCTTATCTGCGACACCATTTGCAGAAACTTCCTGTGCAATATAAACGAAAACATTTTGCCAATTATTTGGTTGTCTTAGTTTCATAATCTAGTATGTACTTTTCTTACCTGTGAATTGTTATATATCTTTTAATCAACATGTTTTGTCTCGCCTGAATAACAGCCTAATGTGATGACTATAAACTCTTTGCAATAATTTGGTAGTCTTCCTTTCATAACACTTATGTTTACTGTTCATAATTGTCAATTGTTCCTTCTTTATTTTTTTATTTTTTTTTATTATTTTTAATTTTATTTTTTTCTTTTAATTTATTCCAATTTACATTTCTATATAGTTTTTTTTCGGCACATTGTTTATGGATTACTTCTGTAACTGCCTAATGTAACTGTAATTAAATTGTGAATAAAGTCTTTAAAAAAAATAGCTCAGTTAGGTAAAGCAACGAGTTTGTATACCGAAGGTAGACGGTTCGAATCCCGTGGAAATACTGTTGTCATTTTTATCACTAAGGTTATTTTATTTATTTTTTATTTGGGAAAGAATCAAATTGTAACATATGTGTAAAACTCATGACGATACCAAAAAAAAAATAAATAAATAAAAAAGAGAAAATATCGTCGCATTTGCATTAGTGTCTCTAATTTTTGTTTGCAAACAGATTCGTAATTATTTCCCCTGTGCTCACTGATGCATAACGAATGTTTTCCAGTAAATGTTAATTCTAATTTGGAGAATTTTATAGTTTCACAATGTTTCTCACTACATAGTCTTCTATCTACGTGTTTGGATATTTTGATAACAGATTTCCCTATTAAATGTTTAATTTTCTCTATAAATATTTGTCTTAAATTGAAATTGTTTTGAATTTACTACATAAGCAAAGTTGCCCGAAGGAGGGGAGCTCAAGTAATAGATATTCTACGTAAAAGCAACCTATTGTAGAATGATGATGCTTCTTACCTTCAGCACATAATCTTAACGTTAGAGAGTCAGAGAGAGAAAAATCCTGGTTTTTCCTCCTCTATGACCACCCATCTTAAACCTCTACATATCATTGTTCGTCTCACATAATTTCGGCTCTCCAAAGACATTCATATTTATTATTATTATTATTATTATTATTATTATTAATGAATATGCCACCCTTACATAATGTTGTAACTTTACACATCTTAGTTTAAAGTGCTTTCTTTAGTAATAATTTGAGCAACCACGTCACAAAATTTAAAATGTATGAGGGGGCACGACGTTTTATTTCCCCTCCTCTCTTTTCAGCACCCTCCAACACAAGGTATATAATTTCTGAGAAGCAGGGCAGACAAAATGAATAAGAAATATATTTAGAGCATCCTTTCCTCCTTCGTGAATGTAATATCACGTAGCATTTTTTATTCTACTGAAGACGACCCTAGGCCGTTATGGTTAGGTAACAAAAGAAATACCTAATATATTTATAGCGCCCCTTATCTGTAATATTACCTCCTCTTTATTTGTTCGAGGCTTCCTTACACAACCAAGGGTGACAAAAAGAATAGGAAAAGTGTCTAAAGATTACAAAAGACTTTATATTTTGTCAGAAACAAGGCAGTATATACACAACATTGCTTTCGTTAACAAATGTTTCACCCTTGAGTCGCTTATAAAATTATGCAGAATAACTTTTGCCGATCATTGTTCTAGAGGGATTTGTCCAGGATGGTTTGGTGTCGAGCTAATAACGATAAGTATATTTATTTACATCACTGTTAAAGAAATAGCAAACTTTCTGAAAGGAACTTACTTAGGAAACAGATCTTCCTTCTACTTAGCCAGAGCCCACTCTGAAAAATTGCATCTGGCATTCTGAGTGAAAGTTCTATGGGACTATTAGAAAAATATATTCCCGTTTTCACGCTGATGGTAGAATTTCTTAAACAGTTATTGAATTACGTTCGAAGGGTAGGCGTAAATAGCGCCCCCGCAACAATGTGGCGTGGGGACCGCACAAGCTGCAAGGCCAAAAAATATACAGAAAGTACGCAGGGGCGGAGCAAACCAAATTTTCACACGGGCAAAGTGACTTTTTGGCGCCCTTCCCCTAGTAGTAGCCTATATTTTACATTTTATCATAGTGTTTTTAATAGTTTAAACCAGGAGCGTCATTTCAGATTTTGCTTTGGGGGGGGGGCAAGACCTCTTGATATAAGTAAAATTTCGCGTTTTTCACTGATTTACTACTATTCTAATGATAAAATCTATATACATCTCAAACTCACGGGGGGCAAATGCCCCTCCCTGCCCTCCCGAAATGACGCCCCTGTTTTAAACCCATTTTCAAAAAGAAATCCATTACCTAGGAAAAGTTCACAAAGAATATGGCCCGCTATAAACAATACCAACTTCACCCCCCCTGGTCTAGTGGCTAGCACGCCTGCCTTCTGTGGTACCGGGTCCAATTCCCGGTGGATTACTGTTGAACGATAAAAGTGGTTCGGATTCCACTATAATTAGTATCCACATCTCCCTTGCCCATTAAGGCATAACCGTGGAACGCTAAACTCAAGCAAACAAACAAACAATACTTAATTCCCGGCACTCTTTATTCTACATGCCATCTCTCAATTTTTCGATACAGCCCCCTTTAGTACTATGAAACTCTCTTCTTCCATAGTGAAATGGAAAAAGATCATATAATTGCCACTACTTTACAAGAATATAAACCAGAAACGTCAGTAGAAAGCACATTATAAAATTTACTTTTTGAGGCTCGTTTTGGTGCCCCTCTTTCTCTGGCGCCCAGGGCAGTCGCCCGGCCCTTAGTCCGCCCTTGAAAGTACGGACGCATAACTAAGGACTGCGGAGGGGAGGTTAACCTTCATGTTATGCCACTAGTTTGACGTGTTTGAAATGTTCAGTAAGTGATCAGTTGGTGAAATAATTTCGACGGTTACTGATGTTTAAAGTTTAGCTAAGACAAAGCTACCTAATCAAATACATTTGATATCGCGATGTCACAATTTGATTTTCCTCACATAAAAAAGATAAAAACAATAGTAATAAAAACCCTTACTCGTACTGGGCTCCTAACTAACTAACAACCTAATTCTTACAGACTAGTTGCTCTGACCAACTGAGTTTCGATTTCTTACGCAAAAGAAGTCTGTTATATTAAGAGGCATGCTTTTCATTATCAAAACTGTTCGAAGTAATACGAACATGGCTTAAGAACAGGGACGGAACTGAATTACCACTCGATTGACCTTGAGGGCAAATCACCAAAGCGTAGCTATAAACGTAAGTTCAGCATGCATTTCTCTGGAGTTGTGTTCAGTATTCCTATCTGCCAGTCATGCTTGTTCGTAGGAGTAATATGTTACAAACCTAACCTTTCGATAGAGCACAATGACAGAGAATCAAAATTAATGAATTCTTGCCCTTGTGAACTTGGGATACCACCATGTGCAATAAAACTGTCGCGTCTTCTGAAGTGATATTTTATCGAAAATAACTCGTTTTCCTTTATATATCCGAAGTTTTTGAGGGTTTCAAAATGAGGAAACGTTACTGACAAACAAGGACGCATTTAGGGGTGGGTCCAGGTGGTCCGGACTCCCCTCTGAAATCCCAACTTCTCTGTAAATTTAGCCTAAATTTAAGGATTATCTTTTAAATTTTATTATAATTTATCCTAATATTGAAGTCGGACTTCTCCCGAAATAAATTACTGCATACGTGCCTGCTGACAATTTGCAATATATTCCTTAAATAAGTAAAATAACTAAATTAGGAGCAAAAAGCTTCAACACGGGCTAACTTTTGTCCACTGCCAATATTGTTAGAAGGGATATTAATAGCAAAAACTGCTAGGCAATGCTGAACCTTGGAACTTCACTCCGAACAGCAAGCTTATTATTGAGAACTACATATGAAACATTTTATCAAAACTTATCTAGCTTTTACCTGGCATGAAATTATTATATACACCAAAATTCACTCTCCTGAAATGTGTATCTAAACATTGCTCTACGTATCTACGAAGCAATGAAAATTATTTATCGAAATATGTGAGCAGGGAATTCTAACAGCCAGCCATTTTATTTAAATCGTAGTAAACCCTGTAACCGGGCGTTAACGTGAAGACAAAGCTTGGTCCATTGGTAAAGTGTTGGAAGAATATAAACTCAATGTTCGTAGGTTCGAATCTATCCACTCACCAGAACATTTTGTTCTTATGTGTAACGATGAAATAAGAAAGAAAAAAATGTATAACCGTTAAGACAAAACTTCAACCAAGTCTGAAGAGAACAATACTAAAATAGTAATACAATGACGTCAACCAAAAATTATTTCATGTAGCGTTTGGACGAAATTACAGCTGTTAACAATTGCAGAAATAAAAACAGGCTGTAATGCAGTCTAGACTTCTGAATGCATTTACTTCCTGAAAACTTCCGTCTCGTCATTGGTATGCCGTTAATCATTGTAAAACCTTTCAATTGGAAGTGAAATGACACAAACTAAAACAGTTTTAAATCAATAAATGTCTATGTGTAAAAGTAGGTGTCTTTTATCTGTAGTTCTGAGTTCCTTTTACTTTGAAGTGACAAATGAGAGAAGAAAGTATGGTGTTCGAAAAAAAAAATCAAATTTGAGATTTCAACGAATTTACACGTATTATAGCCCCTAACACCGAAAAAGTTATTTTTCGATACATGTCCATCAGTTCGTCCATCCGTTCGCTACACTTTTCTGTGCACTCGCCTAGAAGCCATACCTGAAGCCATACCTCGCCTAGAAGCCATACTTGAACATACCGTAAATTAGTTGAAAAATTTACGGTATGTTCAACTTATCTGCACCAAATTTTAGTTTAAGATTTTCATAGTATTTCCTATAGTTTTTTTTATTTCGCTCCTACTCCCAAAACAAGGGTAGTTTCCTGTACGATGAAAATAAAATAAAAGATATTTTCTCATAACTGGCTCTAACGATCTTGTTTTCTTTCTTTTTTTATAAATCAATATTTAATTAGCAACCCTATTTTGTGGTATAAGGCATTTATCTGAGAAAAATCTACAAGGGGTAGTTTATACTAAGGGAGTGACTTTTTTCTCAGTGATTTTCTCAAAATGGACTCAAATGTTTTCGTTCATATTTCATAAATAAAGATTTCATTAATAACTTATCAATATGGCATAACTCGTTTGTCCTAAAAAAAATGCGAGGGGTAGTTTATTCTTGGTGGAGTGTTGTCTAGGCGATTTTCTCAAAAACGATTCAAAAGAGTTTATTCATATTTCAAAAATAAATATTTCGTTAATAACCTAACAATATGGCAAAATCGTTTGTCCTGAAAAAATATGCGAGGGGTAGTTTACTCTTGGGGGTGTTTTTCCTCCACGGTTTTCTCAAAAATGAGTCAAGCAATTTTGTTCGTACTCAGAAATAAATATTTCATTAAAAACCTAGTAATATGGAATAACTCGCTTACCCTGAAAGAATCCTCAAGAGATAGTTTATTCGGGGAGTTATTTTTCCCTCACGATTTTCTCAAAAATTACTCGGACAATTTTATTGATAATTCATAAATAAGTATTTCATTAATAACCCTATATTTTAGTATAAGTCATTTCTATGAAAAACAATTACAACCGATAGTTTATTTTTGGGGTCAAGGTTTTTTCCCCGACAATTTTCTCGAACGACAGGCGATTTTGTTCAAATTTCGCAAATAAATATTTCATTAATAACCAATATCTTAACTCATTGTTCGAAACAATTCACAAGAGGTAGGTTACTCCTGACGTGTTCTTTTTGAACGACTTTCCCAAAGTGACTCATTTGATTTTTTTCATATTTCATAAACAATGATTGCATTAATTGGTCTATTATATGTCTAATGAAAATATGCTCAAAGTGTGAGTTAGTTTTGTAGTATGGATTTTCTTCAATCGAAGTTTTTTATCTGACATTCGATGTATTTGAATAATACGATAATTTTATTCGTATTATCCAAATACACACTTCAGTAACAACTGCGGCCTAACACAGTTAAGAAATTGAATTGAAAAAGTTTAGTGCGGTGGCCCTGTAATTGAATATTTTTTGAGAAACTCCCTAGCTTTTTATGGTAAACTCAGGCTTTTCTTTTTCGAGCGACAAAAGAGAGAAGAAAATATAGTGATTGTGAAAATAATATCAAATTCAGATTTCAACGGATTTACATGTTTCATGGCGTCTACATACCGAAAATGTGACTTTTCGACACCCGTCCTTCCGGTCCGTCCGTTCGGCACACTTTTATATGCACTCGCCTAGAGGCCATACCGTTCAACTTATCTACACCAAATTTTAAACTTAGGGTTTACTTAGTATTCTTACAGGAGCTTTTCCATTTTTTCCTACCACCTAAAATAAGTGTGGTTTACTAACAGCCGAAAATCGAAAAACGCTATTTTCCCAGAAATGGTTTTAACAATTTTGTTTATTTTTCATTAACAACCCTATATTGCAGTATCAGATATTTCTCTTAGAAAAATTTACGAGGGGTAGTTTATTCTTGGAGGTAACTTTTTCTCGACGATTTTCTCAGAAAAGACCCTGGCGAATTTTGTACACACTTCATAAATAAATATTTGACCTTACAACATGGTATAAGTCAATTGACCTGAAAAATATATGAGTAGTAGTTTATTCTTGGACTTGAATTTATTCCCAGTGAGTTTCTCAAACACGACCAGTTGGCAACCCTGTATCTCGACAACGAAGCTGAATTCGAAAACTGCAAGAGGACCATTTGTCTCCTTTTGATGTCACGAATCACCTCCCGAAGTTTGTGGACATCTTTCAGGTTCACCCTTAATGAAGCTTCTTTTCGAAAAGTTAACTACAGTGAAACCTCTCTAAAGCGGACAGCCGTGGGGAATCAAAAATTGTCCGCTATAGAGAGGTGTCCGCCTTCAAGAGGTTTCAGTATTTTCTTATGTAAATTAGTGAGCAAGGTAATATACAAGTAGAAAAAATATTTTTGCATGAATCACGTATTTACGAATATTACATGCATTATCCTCTGTCATCCAATACTCTATGTTCGAGGCACAACATGGAAATAACATGTTATAGTTCTGTGCGCTTTACACTTATCGGCGCTTTAATTTGTGGGGTAATTGCAGTCCTAAAGTGTCCTTTTTGAGACAATATACATACCTGAGGGAAAACATACTAAACTTGTCTTCTGGTTGGTTAAAGACTCCAACGGGACAGTAACATAACGTGTCATCCCTAACGGCGGGCAACTGTCAATCACTTTTGTGTCTAAAACAGCTTGGGTGGGAGTGGGATGCAAGCAAAGGACATAAGAGTGTTGTTGAACAGAGACGCTTCGTCTGGGTTGCTGAGCAGACAATTGATAGGGTAAAATGTTGTCACAATGCTTCTTGGTAACACATGTATGAATTACTTAAAATGTATTTTAACTACACCTTTCAACTTATTTCTAGAGAAAGTGTCCGCAATACGGAGGTAAATGATACCTATAAAAGACAGAAAAGACTGTCCGTGTCCGTACTAGAGAGTGTCCGCTTTAGAGAGGTTTGCCAATATGTTTTTTCCTATTCCAATGTTTGGGGATTACAAAATATGTCCGTTAAGGGAGGTGTCCGCTTTATAGAGGTGTCCGTTAGTAGAGGTTTCACTGTATTAACTTTAGGCATTGTTTATCTTTTTTTAAATCACAAATGTCGTTATTAATTTTAAGGCAGAGAACTACTTCTGAGAGAATAGATCTTGAAAAATAATTTTAAAACTTAGACTTTTGTTTTCGAGACATTCCAGACAAGACGAGACATTTTACAAGCTATCTCGTGTCCAAAACATTTGCCTCGTATTATCTTGGATATCACAAAGCGCGTCTTGTCTCTTTCTCGATACATGTCTTATCTCGTGCTCATTCGTTAACACTTGGGAAGGACTTTCTACTCAAAGCATTGTTTTTATAATGGTTGCATATTTATGATAATTGCTGTCCACATAAATTACAGTCCTTTCACTTGAATTAATTTTTATTATTATTATTATTGAAATTGCAATATCTAGTTTAACGTTGGACGATTATGCACCTACGCTAAGGGAGAATGATGATGAATGAAATGGTGAAATGAAGAAAGCGGGAGGAAAATGGAAAATCTCAAGAAAACACATACCCATGCACACGGTATTTGTCCACCTCAAATTTCACTTGGCACGAAGTGGAATCGAGCCACGGACCCCCTGCACCAAAGGTCCCTGCAATGCTTTATTATTATTATTATTATTATTATTATTAATAATAATAATAATAATAATAATAATTGAAGCGAGCTTAACGAGTTTCAACCGTACGACTCAACCAACGTTTGGGTGCCTGTTCGTTCGTCTGCTCCTCTCATAAAAGACATTTCATTTTAATGAAACTAGTAAGTGCCTTCTTTTAGCTCTGCGAAGTAACTATTGCTTGGAATATGAATCTGCAAAACATAAGAGGTAAAATTAACCAAATGGTGCAAGTTTCCACTTATATATACAAAACAATTTTGCAATATCAACTACGTGAATCTTGTCCAATAAAGAAGCCGAAACCCCTACACCGAAGAGCCCTCCGAGATTTGATCATTGTCCACACGGACTGAAATTGTCATTTGAAGCCAAGACTTTAATATGAAGCCAATAATTTCTTTAAAATAGACGGAAAATTCGGAAGTTATAAGCATTTTCATATTTTTGCCTTTTCCCATAAGGGAGCCGTAGCCCCCTATACTGAAGACCCCCCCGGAGATTTGATCATTGTCCACTCGGACTGAGTTTGTCATTTGGAACCAATACTTTAATACGAAGCAAAATACTTCTTTAAAATAGACGAAAAATTCGAAAGTTATAAACATATTAATAATTTTGCCTTTTCTCATAAGGGGGCCGTATTAGCCTACACTAAAGAGCCCCACGAGATTTGATCATTGATCACTTGGACTGAAATTCTCATTTGAAACCAAAACTTTAATATGAATCCAAAAATTAAACTTTTACATCAATTTAAACTGACTGGGTTCCAGTTCCCCCCACTATTGTTTAGTTTAGTTAACTGGTAATTTGTGACAGCTTCACATCATCAAAAGAATGTTTCACTTCCCCTCCCCTCCCCCAGGAGTTCGTGCTGGATCCACCACTCGAATCAATAGACACTCTTCCTATTCTTTTTGTCACCCTTGATTGTGTAGGGGCTCCCTCGTACAAATAAAGAAGCGGTAATATTACAATCAAGGGGCGCTATATATTAGGTATTTTTTGTTACCTACCCCTAACCGCACAGGGCCATCTTTCGTAGAATAAAAAATATTACGTGATATTCCAATCATGAAAGGGGAGAGGATGCTGTAAATATATTTCTTATTCATTTTGTCTGTCCTGCTTATCAAAAATTACTTTCTGTTGGAAGGCTACTGAAATGAGAGGGGCAAAATAAAAAGTCGTACCCCCTCCTACATGGTTGCTCAAATAAGTACTAAAGAAAGCATTTTAAACTAAGATATTTAAGATTTAAACTAGGAAACTAAGATATCCTACATTATGTAAGGATGGCATATTCAGGATTATTATTATTATTATTATTATTATTATTATTATTATTATTATTATTATTATTATTATTATTATTATTATTATTATTATTATTATTATTAATGAATGTTTTTGGAGCACCGAAATTTTGTGAAACATTTAATAGGGAAATCTGTTATCAAAATATCCAAACACGTAGATAGAAGACTATCTAGTGAGAAATATTGTGAAACTTTATAAAATTCTCCAAATTAGAATTAACATTTACTGGGAAACATTCGTTATGCGCCAGCGAGCATATGGTGAGCAGTGAGCACAGGGGAAATAATTACGAAACTGTTTGCAAACAAAATTAGGGACGCTAATGCAAGTGCGACAACAGCATTTTTTCTTTTTTTGGTATCGTCATGTGTTTTACACATACGTTACAATTTGATTCTTTCCCAAATAAAAAAAATAAAAAAAATAACCGTAGTGTAGTGATAAAAATGATAACGGCACTTCCACGGGATCGAACCCGCTACCTTCAGCATACAGACTCGTTGCTTTAACTCTTTTTTTTAAGACTTTATTGACAATTTAATTACAGTTACATTAGGCAGTTACAAAAGTAATCCAGAAACAAAGTGCCGAAAAAACTATATAGAAATATAGATTGGAATAAATTAAAAGAAAAAAAGTAAAATTAAAAAAATAAAAAAATAAAAAAATAAAGAAGGAACAAATGACAATTATGAACAGTAAACGTAAGTGTTATGAAGGTAAGACTACCAAATTATTGCAAAGAGTTTATAGTTATCACATTAAGCTGTTATTCAGGCGAGACAAAACATGTTGATTAAAAGATAGATAACAATTCAATGTAAGAAAAATACATACTAGGTTATGAAACTAAGACAACCAAATAATTGGCAAAATGTTTTCGTTTATATTGCACAGGAAGTTTTTGCAAATGGTGTCGCAGATAAGACAAATACACATCGACATGATACGGTCGATGTGTGGTAAGCACATATAGAAGAGTATATGCAGCGAACCAAATTACACTGTTATTTTTTGCATTAGGGAAATAATGAAAATCAGGATAAATAAGAATATTGTTAGCCGTAATGTAGTGGGGAGACGAGCGACAAATCTTACTTATAAGTAGGCTAAAATGGTGCTAGATATTTTGAATCTCTGTACAAAATTGTAAGCGATGCTCAAGAGTATCTTTGTTATTGCAGTGAAAACACATATTGTGATCCACCATTCCTAAGTTAAAGAGGCGGTCTAGCGTTTCGTATTTGTTGTTGACAATGAAATACCAGAGCGATTTTTACTGAGTAGTTAAGAAAGGAGTGTTGATATTTCGCCAAATATAAGGCCAGTGAAGTTGTGGCTCTTGCAATTGAATATGAGGCGTGACGAAGTGTTGTGTCTGCACATAACGGCGATAAATTGCTCTAACAGGCATGAGGTCTAAGTTGCTTCGGGCAATCAGCCCATAGGCTATATCAAGAACTGGTTCTCGCAGGTGTGGGAATTTATGGCCCCAAGGAAAAATATTAATAGGTGTTTGAAGGTCGACACAAGCTAAACAAGCAGAGATAACGTTACTAGATACACTGTTCTTATCATTCGTGAACACGTCGATGGTTCGTTTCAGTAGTAGTGCCTGACCTTGGAGCAATATGTTTTGAAATCCTATGCCACCTTGTGCCGGAGGTAACACGAGTTGTTCACGTGAAACGCGAAGCACTTTATTATGCCACAGAAAGAACAAAGATTGACTCGTGAGGAATTTGTATGTTTGTAGGGGGAGAGGAAAAATAGAGCAAACAAACCACAGAAGGCTGAACGTTTTTTGTTTGAAAAAGAAATTTCTACTGATCATGTCCATATTGCGGGGTTTATGTCGTATTAAAAGACCACGTATTTTGTGTGCTATGATATCATAATTGAAAGTAATGGTTTGTTTGATTGTATTGAACCATTCAATACCAAGGATTTTGACGGAATTAACTGCCGTGTAGTACGCACTATATTGATCCTGATATTGTGGATGAATACAGAGGAGCTTTGTTTTTTGTTTATTTAATCTTGCTCCTGAAATGCTTTGATACGCGTCTATAAGATTCTGAATATTTGTGAGGGTGGAAATACTGTTCACATAGAAGTGTACATCATCTAAGTAACTCGCGACTGAAATAGAGGCGTGGTAAATTTTGATGCCATTGAGTTTGGTCTGCGCCGCGTATATTAGAGGTGCGATTGAGAGACTAAATAGAATACTGGACATGGTGTCACCTTGAAGAATTCCAGTACACAAAGGGATAGCAGAGCTTAAACCACCATTAAGTTTCAATTTCGTAATTCTGTTGTGATACACTCCCTGAAGCATGGACAGAAAAGTGCCATTAAATCCAAATTTGTGTAGGACTTTAAAGAGATAGTCGTGCGATACCCTATCAAAAGCTTGTGAAAAATCAGTGGATAGAATGGCCACAGGAGTGGGGGCGGCAGTCTCATGATAGGCTATAAAATCTCTTATGTTAGCTAAAGCTTCATAAAGTAACGCATGGTGTCCATGACTGTATTGACAGGAACTAAGCAACTCTCCTATATAATGGTTCATACGAAGCGCTAGACATCGTGTTAAGATTTTTAAATCGGCACATAAAAGACTGATCGGGCGGTAATGATCAATAGACGTAGAGTTAGACTTTTTAGGTATTAAAACAGTAATACCCGTAGAGAGAGATTCTCCTAAAGTAAAATTTTCTCGATATTCATTGAAGAGATCCGTGAGAAAGGGGGCAAGAATATCAATGAAACTAAGATAAAATTCTAAAGGAAGAGAGTCAATTCCAGTAGATTTGCCACGTTTGCCTAATCTAATGGAAGTCTCAACTTCATCGACGGTAAAAGGACTGTTTAAATACTCTTGAGCATTAACATCTAGGATTGAAGGGATATAGTCCAAAAGAGATTCATCTTCATTATTTACAGTAGGTTTTGCATACAATTGTTTATAATACTAAACAAAGTGGGGAAGTACCTGCAAACCTGCATAAATTTGGCCATCCTTGCCCCTAATGGATGAAATCAACTTTTGTTTGCCTCTGTATCGTTCTTTTTGAATTTGTACAATACTAGCCTGTTCCATGTCAGCGGCCGGGGCAATTTTGCTGCGAACAAAAAAGCCACGCATTCGTTGGTTATGCAATGACAATAGATGGGCTTTGATTTCTTGTATTTGAGGCCGGACCAGGCGGCCTCGCAATTGTTCTTGCATGTATTCCTTGAGTAAGCGCGAGTAATAGTTATATTGAGTATTATATGCTTGGTTCCTTTGGATACAATATTGCTTACTTATGGATCGAAATCTAGGTTTAACTCGCTTATCCCAAAAATACATAAGTTTGCCCTGATAGCGTGATATCAATGGAGACAAGATTCTCCATTCCTCTCGAATTAAATGCTGATATTCAGGGTCCATAAGTATAGAAGTGTTAAAATACCAAAGAGGACTACTTCTCAAAAATGTTGACACTGGTAGGGTTATTCTCATAACAAGGGCATAGTGATCGCTAAAACAGACAGGTTCGAGGGTAACATCTCGTACTTGTGCTACTAGTGAGCGACTTACGTAAAAACGGTCCAAGCGACTGGATGATTTTGAAGTATGAAATGAGTGACCTGGGTCAGTGGGTCGAAAGTGACGCCACACATCAACTAGATTATATGTGTCTACTATTCGCTGGAGTTCAGGAGAGAAGTTAAAGTTGGGAGTCTGGTCAATAGGTTGTAAAACGGAATTATAATCTCCACCTAAAATACAAGGGTTGGCACCATTAAATAAAGCCTGTGCAAGATCAGTGTTACTGAGCTATTTGTTTTATTACGTGAACTGAGCCTGTTCCGGTAAAGACGATATTTCATTACGATCGTCCTACCAATTCGTCCTTTTCCATAGATAATTTCCACTATTTGCTCTATCTTTATGTTAATACTTAGCATATATTCATATATTTGGAGTTTGCAGATAATGCATATAATAAGACATACTAGAAATATTCGTTAAAAGTTTAGTTTGTAGATTTAATCCACATTTCTCTCAATGACATAGATGTCGCTGCTTCGTGTTGAAATGCAGAATTCCCTCGTGTTCTTGAAAGTTTCCCACTTTAGCAGAGTTGGTAATTCTCGAGATTTCTGTCGATTTAATGTTTTTTGCTTCTAATTTCTTTATTTTAAGCTAATATCTAACACAAATATTAAAAACGGGTTTGTTATTAACCTGTCCTGCTGGGGAAACCTTCCGAAATTTCGAACATATAAAGAAAACGGAGATATTTTCAAAAAACTTCAAAATAAAGAGACGCGTTATTTATTTTGCTCATGGTAGTACATACCTTGAAGTTAACGTTTTATATTTTTTATATGCTACGAAAATTTGATGTTTGGGTCCTCATCAGTCATGCCCCAACTTCTGAACATTTTCCAAAATATTACGAAAGTAAAAATTAATTCTAAAATTTCTCTACGTGTATTTAATACTTCGAGAATGCCATTTAGTGGAATACTTCGTGTTGTACATGTGTTCCCCGTTCTAAAAAATAATAATAAATTTACATTTAATTATATCGTTGCCTTAAGTGATGAAATAAACAAGAATGAAGACCATCTCAAAAACGTGAGTTAGTTTACTTGGTACTATTTTGTGTTCACTAGATAATTACGCGAAGTAATTATATTAATATTATTTCATTTCTGAACTATTTTGAAAGAAATGGGAATGGGACTAGTATACACAAGTCATAATTCCATTCAAAACCGCTAACACCAGATTGCTTCATACAAGTAAGTTCGATGTGACTAGCCTTATTAAGAAGCAAGTAGATGTCGCCAGATTTTACACTACTGTATATAACAACAAATATAGTTGATGTATTGGCATATACATACATCTTTGATGTGGATACTAAGACATTCCTCATTTTGAGGTTTAAAAGTCACTAGTTCATAAGAACAGATGACAGACATTTTTTTTTTGAGCCGAGGATTAAGACATTCCTCATTTTGAGGTTTAAAAATAATAATATAGAAGTACACAGTTAACGGATCAACTCTAAGTTTCTAGAACAATATAGCAGAGTGAAAACATTTTTAAATAGAACTAACAACATGTTTGTAGGTAACACGGACGAATTTAGAAAAGTGAAAACAAAAACAATTCCAGTTCCGTGAAATGAAAGTAGTATAAAAACCGTAGACAATTCAGTCTAGGTGTGCAGAAGAATCTATCAACCTCCTAGTTACCTCTCTTGCTTCGTCGAGAAGTGATATTGGGAAGGAATAGTGCAGTTTCTGATGGCAATGGACGTTAAGACACTGTAAGTACGCTCGCAAAGAGCTCTGTTAGTGACTCTGGTGAAAAATACACATAGACAGTCCTGACATGTAAAACGAGAATGTGAACCCTTCAATTATCTTGTTAATATCATTCATTTAATAAGCTCTTTTGGTAATGGTTTATCTTATAGGCTCTTTGTTATATATAATTGTAATAAATTAGTTTTCTTCATGTAATGCCTATAAAAGTGAATTTCTAACTCTATACTACCTCTTTCAATCTTAGTCAATCATTCAATCAATCATATTATTTTTAAGGATTTGTTATGGCTCCCCCCGAGGAATTTAAGCTCTCGTTGTTAAGACTGTTTTGTGTACATTTCACAAACTTGTAAGGCAAGACTTTTATTTTCATATTTCATTAAACTTATATTTTCTGCTATGATATGCCTATAACTCGTAGACAAGCATCTTTCATACCTCTCACCATGAATTCCACTACAGACAACAATATCAATAACACTTCTGGTACAGTTTCTATCATTCCCGACATATATGATCCAAGTACGCACCCGTCCGCGGAATTATTTTTAAAGAATTTTCTCAAAGTCGTATTAGTTAATAATTGGTCAGACTCAAAATGTGTGCAAATTTTTGAGAAATCCTTAGCTGGACCCGCTCATTTCTGGTTTTCCACCCAGAACCTTTCATCCCAACCTTGGGCAACCATCCAATCAAAATTCTTACGTCAGTTTGGTCAAGATCAGGTCTCCCGTTCCCGTATTCACCAATACCGCTCACGCGTTCAGCTCCCCAACGAACCTCTCTCTCATTATGTCTTTTCCAAAAAGCATTTAGCAGACCAAGCTTATACCCAGCTAGACTTTCAGGAATTTTTGTTAGAATGTGTTTCTAATATGTTACCTGAATATATTCGTTGGTTCGGGACACGCTCAATTCCTGACTATTTTACCCTCCTAGATGAAGTAACCTTACTGGAACGGACCAACCACCTTGTTCACAAACGGGAAAACGAAACAACGACACATTCCACAACCGCGACCGATACCACAGCGCAGGCTATTTCCGAACTAACAGATCAAATATCTCAACTCCGTCTCCATGTTAATACTCTTTCAAATTCCCAATCCGCATCTGTCCATTTTACTCCCTCCCGTTCCCGTTCTCCAAGTCCTCATAACCGCTTCTACTCCTTCAAACCATCCCGACCTTCTTCCCCGAACCCAACTCACTCACCTTCCTCTTCCTTCCTCCCACATTCCCATCCCACCAATTCTCTCACAACCTCCTATCAACACTGCTCTTCACCGACTCTTCCACATTTTCATTCCACTGCTCCCACCTCTACCTCATGTGCACCTTGCGCTATGCACTCCATTTCCCTCCCATATTCCCATACCACCAATCCCAGTACACCCTCCTGCACTAACTGTATCCCACAGCAACATCAATGTTGCCAACACGTATCTTCAACCCCTTCCCATCCTTGTCATAACTCCACAAACGAACCTTCATCTAACAATACCAAACGGAAGAACCCCAAGAAACAGTGGCGCTCTAGTCAGAACAAACAACCTCCATCCCAGAATGTTTTTACCACACAAACTACCCAAATACCTATTCCTCCCTACCCGTTTTATCATCCTTTTTTCCAATATCCCCCACCTTCGTTCCCTCCTTCTGCCCCTGGGACCACACAAAACACGCCTAAGAATTCAAAAAACGGCCAAAATTAGCGCGGGAGTCACCTTACCGCGCGTTAACCACCCAATCTTCGCTCCCCCTTCCTCTTCATCTCCCACAGCGACTAGCCAGGACTACCATACCCTTCCCTTGCAGTTTAGGGGAAATTCTCCGTATATACAGGGCACTTACGCAAACAAAGAATTACTTTTTTGCCTCGATAGTGGTGCAGACGTAGGATTATTTCCATTTGAATTATTGGAACCGAATGCGCATACTTTCCATCTTCCGTCCCTTCTTCACGGTTTGTCAGACAAACCCGTCCAATTAAATCGCGCTACTATTCTCAAAATTAACTTTAATGGTCGTAATTACTCCATTCTTTTTCGGTTAGTTCCCTTCAAAAATTTCCCACCCCTTCTTTCATCACGTTTTTTGCAAGATCACCAATCAATTTTGGATTACTCACAAGGCACTTTGTCCTTGAAGCATTTTGGAAAAATGCCACACACTGTAAAAGATAAAAACCCAGTTAGTATTAACATCTCGCATTTCTTTCAAAAGCACTCCAAACCTCAGGTGGTATTTTTTGCGCGGCGCACTACCGTTATTCCCCCTCATTCTGTTAGATTCGTCCCACTTGCTACTAATGGTTATTTCCCTGATGCACAGTTTCGCCTACATACACCGATTTCTCGGAATTTAAGTAAATGTTATATGGCACATACTGTAGTTTCCACACAAAACCTTGTTCTCCCGTTAGCTAATCTCACAAACAAAAAAGCAAACAATTCAAGCTCATAATCCGGTAGTTATAGGTTCTCTCTTTTCCCAACAAGACAATGACCACAATATCCTGACTGTTAGGCAAATATATTTTCCTACAGACGAAGATGCGGCACGCAATAAAGAAAAGCGTCTTAAAGAAATTGGTCATCTCATAGATATTAGTAAATTTAAGCTGTCTCCAGACATGAATGAGGAACAACAAGCTCAAATGCGGGAATTACTCTCCGAGTATGCCTTTTTATTTCAATGGGAAAGTGACCATTTCACCAAGATAGATTATTTTGTGGCAACATTAGATTTAAAGACAAAACTCCATTTCAGTGTAACTCTTTTGTCATTCCGCACAAATTACGCCCCAAAGCGAGAGAGTTAGTTATACAACTTTTGAACCAAGGGATTTTTGAAAAATCGGATTCTCCCTATAAAAACAACATCCTCTTTGCTCTAAAACCAAATTCTGAATCTCTTAGGGCCGTATTTGACTTGAAGGTTTTGAATGGGAAATGCCGTACTTTAGCTTCTCCATTGGAGGACATACAGGACGTTATAGATTCGCTTAGTGATTCCACTTTTTTTCGAGTTTCGATCTCCATTCATCTTTTCATCAGTTATCCCTTCACCCTGATGATCGCCCTGCAACAGCCTTTAGTTTAAAGGGCCTCTCTTTGCAACTCACTTCAATTCCACAGGGTTTCAAAAATTCATCTATTTTATTACAACAGGTACTGCAAACTATCTTTCGGGATTTATATACCAATAACATCACTTCGTTCGTAGATGACATGTATATTCATGCTGATTCTTTTGATCACATGATGACAGTTTTACGCGCATTTTTCATACAGCTGCAAAACATTCCTTGCTGTTCAATATCAACAAATCAGTATTTGGCGCTAGACGGATTAAATGCTTAGGTCATATTGTGGAAAATCATACAGTCCAACCTGATCCCGAGAAAACCGCTGCCCTCGCCAATGCACCCAAACCGACCACCATCAAAGGGTTAAAAAGTTGGTTAGCTTCGGCTAATTACTTTAGGAAATTTTTCCATCACATTTCTCTCAAATTAGCCCCACTATGAAGCTATTTCGAATGGAAATCGCAAATTGATATGGACACCTGAAAGAGACCGTGCCTTCGACCAGATGAAGCACCTCCTCACTTCCCCACCAGTTCTTGCTTTGTACTCAACAAAGAACACAGAACATATTTTAATGTGCGATTCCTCAGCCCTAGGCGTTGGCGCCGTATTGTTACAAAAAGATCTTAGCTCTAATGTCATTCAGCCCGTCTGTTATGTTTCTTCCAGGCATCCAAAAACTGTCAACCCACTCCCGATTTTTCATCAGGAATTGTATGCAATTTTCTTTTCGCTTAAGAAATTAGAAAAATACCTTCTGGGAAAACATTTTACTTTGATCACTGATAACATTTCCCTCCTCGCTATTAGGAAAACTGTTATCCCAAACGCAAAAATTCTCCGGTGGATCACTTATATCAACACTTTCACTTTTACAATCAAACACGTAAAAAGTCAGTCTAATGCAGTTGCCGACCGACCTACTTAGCCGTTTTCCTCTGGACGTCTCACCAGACGCCGTTGCATTAGAACAGGATGACACTCCCGATGCCGTCCTCTTTACCAATACGACCGATACTGACCAGACCCACCTATCCTTGGAGGACACTCCTCCTACTGTTCTAACTACAATAGGTGAAAACACTGACCTACCAAATCTCCAGCTTCAGGACCGTTTTTTTGGCAAAATTATTACCACTCTAAATACCAAAAATGAATCAGACCCGGCCTTTCAACGTCTAACAAAACAGTACGTTCTTAAGAACAACATCTTGTACAGAAAAATGTATCGTGCCTCGCAAACCCGTTTGCTTGTCTGTATTCCAGACGCGCTAAAACCTGCTCTATTTCAGGAATATCACGGTGAACTTACACATGTAGGCTTTAACAAACTTTACTGGATGATACGTTATAAATATTACGTACCACGCTTGAAATCTTGGTTAGCGAGTGAACTCAAATCTTGCAAACAGTGTGCAATTTTCAAACGCAATTATTTGCCCAACAACCCTAACATACAACGTTTTCCCCAAGCTCCCCTATTTTCGGTTTATAGCTTGGACTTAGCAGGGAAATTCATAGCCAGTGACCCAGAGAAATACCAATATTTCTATGCAGCAACCGAACATTACACAGGCTTTACCATTACACAACCCATCACTACCCCAAATACAGACAATTTCATTTCCTTCCTTACCAATCAAATAATCATTCCCTTTGGCGTTCCTTCCTGTATTTATACTGACCGTCAGTCAAGCCACACTTCCACTTTATCCCTGAGCTTTCTCAAATCACTCAACATTACAGTTAAGTATGGACTACCATATCAGCATTTCACACTAGGAAAAGTTGAACAACGTCTGGGCACATTGCAAACCAGTCTTAAATTTCTGTGTCAATCTAACCAAAAACTCTGGCCAAAATTTTTGCCTCACGCCACTTCCGCACTTAACAAGACTCCATTAACATCGTTAGGTGTTTCATCTCATGAGTTGTTATATGGAGTACCTCCTCGCCTACCCATAGATAACTTGCTGCATGTTGAGAAAGAACGTCTAGATTTACAGGACCGCCTTGGCACTAAAAGACATGAGGGATTTAGTTGAATATAGGAAGCACCAAGCATTTCTTGACTTCAAGAAAAAAGTCGAATCAAGCAAACCGCCCACAGAGTTTATACCGGACTCTCAAGTTATGATTTTGGACACAGCCACTCAGCCTGGTACTTGTAAACCACTGTCCAGAATTTATAAAGGACCTTATAGGCTCATATCAACTGTTTCTCCAAACGAAGTCCACGTTGACATAGAGGGTAAACCCACCCTTATAGGAAAGACTCGTTTGAAACATTACGTACCATCAACAACACCTAATTCAGAGTTCGAAATGAAATATAAGCGTTTTTTGAAATCGTCTAATTAAAGTTTTAACCTGGCAAAACTTCCGACTTTGTCTCTCGTTCTGGCATGGACTCATATTTCAAAAGGAACTTTATTTTCAAATCCCCTGTTAGGTAGGCAACACACTTCACACAAATCTTTCTCCCGTGCAATAATTTTCGGCCGTACAATGCATTCTCACCTCCCGAATCCTGATTTCCTTTATTCATTTCCCGACATACCACCTTAACCTCTTATCCCTTTTCCCCTTTCTTCCCGCACGTAAGAAAGCGAGATTTCCCGTACGTAACCCGCCACTTAAACCATAGCGACGCTGAATGTACTCAGCACACCTTTTCCTAAGCATGCAAGGAAAAGTACTTGTTTGTATTCACTTATTTCCTTCTTGTATCTTAATTTTAAACAGCTGGTTCTGTTTAAACATTTGTGCACACCTTAGGATACACGAATGAAATCTGTTGAATATTTCCATGCCACTCACGCTCAATAGACATTGTTTATATCAGAATAGACACATCCACCCTTTACTATTTTCATAGTATCCTAATAGAAAGCGACTAAATTCAATTTCTTTCCATTCAAATATACGGTTACGTCGTGACCCACCCCAACGAATACTAACTCCGCCACTATGTCTTTTCCCCTCCTACGACCCCTTTGCCTTCAATACATCATAATCACTCACTAATTCAGCGTAACATACTGTTCATCTTTAAACTTAGGTGTTTACTTTATTTTCCACAACAACAACGAAAATAAATAAATAAAAATAAATGAGAATTTCTAGGTAATACGTACCAAATTTCTTCCTCTCTCATAATAATATCCGGTTCCCACAGCACTTACACAAACACTAAAAACTTTCACCCTTGAACCTTCCTTCTACTCGCACACAATTACGGTACAAACCTCCAAGAATATACCTCCGCACAGGTCATTTAGCCTGAATTATCTATGATGCAGTATGACCTACTTATGCTAGTGGACACAATCGCCTCTTCATTCCGTTACTCTTCTACCAAAATATTTTGTTTCTGTTGAGGACCACAACAAAAGAACTACATCAGATTATAGGGACTAAAATCATAATAATAATAATAATAAAAATAAAAAAATAATAATAATAATAATAATAATAATAATAATAATAATAATAATAATAATTCACTCCTACTTCCATTCCTCTTTCCTCCTTTCAGTTTATTGTGTTGTCCCTCGTTCCACGAGTTCCTCCTTTCGACTCCCCATTAGTTCCAATCACGGCTTTCTCCATAATTTTTTTTTGCAATAAATTTTGAATCTTACAAACAATTTGCACTATTTTCTGTCTGTCACCGATTACATTTTTTTTTCACTCGTGACCTTTGTCAACAGTAATTTTGTGGTGCATACATGGTATCAGACATGTCTTCTCATTATTTTTCTTTTCACCTTTCTTTTCATATTTTCCTCTTCTTTTAATATACTGAAATTTGAATATAAACAAGCCTTGCCTACAACCTAACAGAGATACTCATGCACAAGCGTACCTCTATGTTTTTTCAGTTCCTTTCATTTACGTCCTACTTCCTGGACCCGTGCTCCACCCGCCCTGGGACAGCCATTTCCAGAATCCAGAGGGATGCAGTCAGCAATGTCTCCAAAGAATTCCTGTTCCTGAAAGATGCAAACAGCTCTGCCTACAGAGACTTCTTGTACCTGAGAAATGCAGCCAGCATGCCTTCAGAGAATTCCTGTTCCTGAGAGATGCAAACAGCCCTGTCTGCAGAGACTTCTTGTTCCTGAGAAATGCAGCCAGCATGCCTCCAAAGAATTCCTATTCCTGAGAGATGCAAACTGCCCTGTCTACAGAGACTTCTTGTTCCTGAGAAATGCAGCCAGCATGCCTCCAGAGAATTCCTGTTCCTGAGAGATGCAAACAGCCCTGCCTACAGAGACTTCTTGTTCCTGAGAAATGCAGCCAGCATGCCTCCAGAGAATTCCTGTTCCTGAGAGATGCAAACAGCCCTGTCTCCAGAGACTTCCAGCTCCAGAGCGACGCAGCCAGCCCTGCTCCTAGCGCTCCGGTACGATATGCAACCAGCACTACTCCACGGCATTCCAGTTTGCAGCCTTCTGCATTTTCACATGGACCTTCTTCGCATGTTAGTGTTTTTTTTTCATCCTATGTGTTCACGCCCTTTAGTGCTTTATTTTGAGATTTAAAAGTCACTAGTTCATAAGAACAGATGACAGACATTTTTTTTGAGCCGAGGATTAAGACATTCCTCATTTTGAGGTTTAAAAATAATAATATAGAAGTACACAGTTAACGGATCAACTCTAAGTTTCTAGAACAATATAGCAGAGTGAAAACATTTTTAAATAGAACTAACAACATGTTTGTAGGTAACACGGACGAATTTAGAAAAGTGAAAACAAAAACAATTCCAGTTCCGTGAAATGAAAGTAGTATAAAAACCGTAGACAGTTCAGTCTAGGTGTGCAGAAGAATCTATCAACCTCCTAGTTACCTCTCTTGCTTCGTCGAGAAGTGACATTGGGAAGGAATAGTGCAGTTTCTGATGGCAATGGACGTTAAGACACTGTAAGTACGCTCACAAAGAGCTCTGTTAGTGACTCTGGTGAAAAATACACATAGACAGTCCTGACATGTAAAACGAGAATGTGAACCCTTCAATTATCTTGTTAATATCATTCATTTAATAAGCTATTTTGGTAATGGTTTATCTTATAGCTCTTTGTTATATATAATTGTAATAAATTAGTTTTCTTCATGTAATGCCTATAAAAGTGAATTTCTAACTCTATACTACCTCTTTCAATCTTAGTCAATCATTCAATCAATCACATTTTTTTAGTAATTTGTTAATACAAAGATGCCTCGTGTCTGTATAGTTAGCATCAACGGCGCCGATTTTCCAAAATTTGCTTGGGTATGTATCAATGGCGGGACGTGTTATCCTATATTTTTTCAGGGAAGTCTCGATATTTGATTGATTTATTTTCAGTTAAAATCTTTTATGAACATTGTTATAAAGGGTCATGCTGTGATAAAGTAAAATATACCTATACTATAAAGATAAGTTGGGGCTGCCCTAACTCAGTCGGTAACACGTCTGATTTAAACGCAAGAGAAATGAGTTTAAACTCGGGTCCAAACTAAAGATTATTTGTGTGGGTTCCAGAGCCCCGAAGCACCCACGTAGTCGGCGCGCATGGTTAGCATACGACTTAGATTCGATTCTCAGTGTTAATTCATGTGCTTCGGATTATACGTTAAGCTGTATATTCACGAATCTTGTAGCATCGATACTGAGACTGACGTTAAATTCGAAATAAGAAACTAATCGATTTCGACACTTGAATATCTAGTTAAAAAGAAATGTCAATCTTATATAGGCCTACTGTATATCAGTTCACAGACCTTCATCAAGCATGTGCTCAAATACCCAACATATCGATATAGTTTAAATAATAATATTTTTTTGTGTTTATTACTATGCTATATCTTATTTATGTATTGTATCCACACACCATCATTTCTAAATAATAATTAATAAACCTTATTGATCTCAAAAAGTTAAATATTAAGTTCAGACATTCATTACTTTTTTAAAATATAAAACCCTGGTATTGGTTCAAAAACAAATCACTATTTCTGAGTGAATACTTTTTCTCAAATAAGTCGTCTCGTGCCTCGTCTCAAATGTCGTCTCGTGCGTGTCTTTATTTGTGAAATAAAGCGTAATTTTCGCCGACGTCATTTCCGACAATTGAGAAAATTAATGTTCAAATGTGTCCGTTGCGACTATTGATGGTTAGGTCTATTTGTAAAAGTACCTAAGAAAAATGCGTCATTTACAACCATGTGGAATTATTATGTTCAGTTCGATCAGATTCGATTTATTATGAATTCATCTCAGTTGAGGTTAACATTGTGTTCGTGGGCTTTTTCCGAGTACTTTTGTTTCCTCCCACATAATCATTCCACCAATTCTTCCGTCATCATTCTCTTGCCTTAATTATCCACCTTCCTTAGCCAGTAGGCATAATCATGGGACGTTAAACTGAAAGATTTCATTTCATTTTCATTTACCATTTTAGTTGGATTATTTTTTTCTACAATACAATTAAAAAGTAACGTTATAAGGAGTAGAAAGTACAGAACTTGAAGAACTTTTTTTTTTTTTTTTTGTACCGACCCACTGCAATTGCCATGTATGGTAGTTTACTGCTCAAGCAAAAACGTTGAATGTGATGTAAGTTTTGCAATGAAAAGTTTTCTAATGAGTCGTGCCCTATTGTGGAGTGTATGTAGTGTACTTTGAGTGTAAAAACAAAAGTTTGGATTTTGTTTTCTTCAAATGCTACTCTACGTGTAGTACGTCAACTCATATTAAATGAAGGTTTTTCATATGTTTTATTTCTGTCATTTTATTAATTTCATGTCCATTAATTGGAAAATATAAGAAATATTTCCTAAAGTATGTTACTATCACATCAGATAAAGTAAATTTTATTTGAAATTCAAAATTAATGTACATGACGTCTATTAGTGGAAAGCCATTTGGAAATATTATACTTTATAAAATATATAAAAGTTTTTGTTAATATTTGACCAACTACAAGCAAATATTCGTTGAGATTATTCTGCTTCGGCGAGTCAGAAGCAGTTTTTTTTTTTTTTTTTTTTTTTTTTTTTTTTGGTCGTTAAGAGTGCCACTTTGCATCATTTCATATCCATGATAAAAGTTCTGTAAACAAACTGGATGATGTTATATCAAATCTGACTCTAAGATTTCAATATATATATCAGGGTGTAACAAAAAGGTACGGCAAAATTTTAGAGATGGATTCCTTATGGGTACACAAGCAGAAAAGTTCATATGACTACATGTCGGGAAATGCATCGTTACAGAGTTACAGACATTGAGCTGCCTGATGGTGTGAAATACTCACATTCTGGTCGCTCCTTAATATGACTCAATTTAAACTTCAATAACTCAGCCTCTAATTAAGCTAGCAATGTGTTCCTGAAGGATGAAGCTTTCCGCCGATATGCATTTTATGAGTGTACCCCCAAAGGGGAAGAAATGCCACCCTCAAAATCCTGATGCAAAGAAAAAAC